>NC_085867.1:23425842-23508342 GCF_034702125.1 Engraulis encrasicolus | reverse complement strand
CCCTGAAGTTTACAGATGGTACTTATAAGCACTGACTTCCCACTTTCCACTTCACGGTTCAGGAACTAAGCTGACTAGCCAGTATTTATACCGTATACCAGACGGCAATACCTCACTGACGGTGTCAAACAGTAAATTGGCCACACCCCTTCTCTACTGATAATTTTCATACACCGTAGATCGCGGAAGTTTACAAGATCTTAGTAACACAGTTTCGTTTTCAGTATTTGAAGAACCTGTGATATGTATATTGGTTACCAAAGGATGGAAATATGAATAAATTATGATTTATTTTCCGATTTCCACACGACTGTTACAGTTTACAGTCTTTCCAGTCCTGATTCACTTGCTCTGTGGTTATTGACTTGGGTTACGAACAGACTCCACCAAGTGGTAAGGAAGATAACTGCACCTAACAGAAGCAAGATAACTGCACCTAACAGAAGCAATGGGTTTTGTTTTGATTTGTTAGACCTACCAGTATATCTCCTTATAGTCGAAATAATATTATTATCATACATATATTTATATGTGGTACATTTAGGATGTAGCCTATGTCTGAAGAAATGGAACAAAATAATTACCACACAAGATTCTGATGTGACCAGTGCTGGGTGTGTAGGCTAATAAGCTGTGGATTAAAGTAGAGTGATTGCAAGAAACAAAGACATTTGCTGCGAGAAGACAGCGTTTTAAGGTAGGCCTACACCGTTTGGTTATACATTTTGTTGACTTATGGTTGTGGTTTGAAGTAGCTAAGTTTGGCTTATTTGCTGCATGGTGGGTTTATTGCACAATGTAGACAGACTTTTTGTAAGCTATAGGCTACTATACTATATTTTGTAAGCCTACTCTTCTAAAAATCCCCACACCCAAAACTTTGTGCCCATACCCATCCTGTCTTCCTTAAACGATATTTCAATTTCAAACTGTCAAAATGACAGTGGAGTGCACATTTGCATGGAACAGTAGCGTGATGTAGCCTAACCTAGGCCTATGAATGCTTTGGACTGTGATGATGGCTCCAGTGGTGTAGTCTACTTTTTGAAGTGGGTATACTGTATATTTGAGCATTTTTTGATGTGTGTATAGTCTACTGTATATATTTGTGCTATTGTAAATAATGGATCAATCAATTTTAAGTGGGTATACTGTAATCCCTGAAATTTTGAAATGGGTGCGTATACCTGCGTTTTACGTAGACTACACCACTGGCTGTGCATTTCATCAAGGTGTAGGCTACAATTCTCCACTTCAGGTTGATATTTTGACAACACTAATGTCCACATGTAGTACGACTGCAGATTTCGTGGCTTTTGTCTTTTTGGTTAGGAAACCATGTTCGCTTTGTTTTTTTGTTTTTTTAAAGAGGGCCGCCAAGGGGAAAATTCTCCCGGTGGGAAAAGGTGGGCCACTCCGCCCCTGCATTACAATGCGTTGATTTGGCTCTGACATGCCAACAATTTTAATAAAAATATCTAAAATCTCATGAGCCTGAATGTTGCGCAATGAAACATCCAGCATCAATAAACAAATGGTAAAATTCTACACAGCCTTGTTTCGTAAAACAGGAAGGCCTCATATATACAAAGCATTTAGTGTTTTACCAAATGTTATTCTCCTCTTCTTCTTTCAGTTGGAACCCCAGACCCTGCAAGGCAAAGACTGGCAAAGGACCGTCATTCCCATGAATGGGGTGAGTAAACACGCACACACCAGGGGCTGAAAAAAATTCCCACCCGTCACTGTGGCAGGTAGATTCTAAAATCTACCAGTCACTCACAATTTTTACCAGTCACCTTTTTTACCAGTTCATATTTAACAGTTCCAAACATTGTAATGCCAACATTTTCTGATCAATACTTTAGTTTCAGAGGTCACACATTCATTTATTGTGATACAGATAACTCTTTTTACCAATTTGCTTACATTTTTGATGTTGGATGCTGTGTATAATTCAGCATTAACCCGTCTGCCTGTAGAAAAATTTCTCTCGTCAAGGTGACGAGTGGGTTGACATATTTCACCTGCCAAAGACCAAATTCACCCGTCATTGGCAAGTGGACAAGTGCTTATTTCCATCCCTGGCACGCACGCACACACACACACACACACACACACACACACACACACACACACACACACACACACACACACACACACACACACACACACACACACACACACACACACACACACACACACACACACACACACACACACACACACACACACACACACACACACACACACACAGTAGAGAATATGCTCTGAGCGAGTGTCCAGGTGTGCTTAAGGCATCACAGTACATTACATTACATTACACTTAGCTGTCGCTTTTATCCGAAGCGACTCAATGTTATTCACAGGGTATTGATTACAGTCCCTAGAGTAGAGTGGGGTTAGGTGCTACGAAATATAAATATACTGAAGCCTAACAACTGCGTATCCCCCAGAATCATCTGTGGGCAGCCGTGGCCTAGTGCAGTGTTTCCCAACCTTTTTTGTCTCATGTACCCCCCAAGCCTTTCTGTTGTGCCACGAGTACCCCCTAACTTGTGTTTACATTACTTTTTCTATCCCAGTGTGACTATGCTCCATGCATTTGTTAAAATTAAAATTTTCCAAGTACCCCCTTCAGTGTGCTCGCGTACCCCTAGTGGTACACGTACCCCTGGTTGGGAAACACTGGCCTAGTGGTTAGAGAGTTGGTCTTTCAATCTAGTGGTTGCAGGTTCGAATCCCCCCTGACCTCTCCCTACATCTCCATCCATGGCTGAAGTGCCCTTGAGCAAGGCACCTAACTCCACATTGCTCCAGGGACTGTAACCAATACCCTGAAAAATAGTAACTGTAAGTCGCTTTGAATAAATGAAAGCGTCAGCTAAGTGTAATGCAATGTAATGTAATGTAATGTAACCAACCAACGCCACTCAGGGACTTCCAGGTGTGTTTGTGTTGACTCTTGTGTGTGTTGTGTTTCAGATCGAGGTGAAGCTGTCCATGAAGTTCACTAGTCGTGAGTTCAGCTTGAAGAGGATGCCCTCGTGCAGGGAGCTGGGCGTGTTCGGAATCAAGATCTCCACTGTCACAAAGTGAGTAAACCATATGAAAAAGAGAGGAAACAAATCTAAACCTTAAAGATGCACTGTGTAATATTTTAGTCGTTTATTTCCAGAATTCATGCTGCCCATTCACAAATGTTACCTTTTTCACAAATACTTACCACCACCTCCAAAAGTCTAAGTATTCATTATGACTGGGATGCTTCCTCATGTCCGACATTTTGAATTTCCAGAAATAGACCCTTCAATGAAGCAGAAACACTTTGCACTGGTGGATGATGACCACACGTAGCCTTTAAGTCGTAGAAACTGTACATCCTGGTCAGCCGTGTGAAGCAAAGTTCAAAGTTGAAAGAACGTTGCCAGTCAGTGTATACATTGACACAGAATCCCAAATGGCCATGAGCCAAAGAACTGTGATAATCTGTTGAGTGAGGTCAGAGATCAGCGAGAGAGAGAGAGAGAGAGAGAGAGAGAGAGAGAGAGAGAGAGAGAGAGAGAGAGAGAGAGAGAGAGAGAGAGAGAGAGAGAGAGAGAGAGAGAGAGATGTTTTGTCTGTACAAGTGTGTGAGTTCTGCTATTGAATGGCTGCCAGCAGATCTCCAGCAAATGGCAGCTAGGTAGGTACGTACACGGTGGATTAAAGAATGGACCTACCGGGCCCGGGACCAGGCCCAGGGGGGCACAGGTCCAGAGGGGCTAAGACAACTTGCCCCCATCCACCAACAGCATTGTAATCTCGGGAGCCAGATCCACCTGTATGGGATGTCGGAGAATGTTAAACAAGTGCTTAGACCAAACCCCATCCCTATTCTTAACCTGATTTTGACCTGCGGACCTGGTTGAAAATACGGATGGCCCTTTAATCTTCCTCCCTCACAGTACCTGGTATTATACTAGTTATAGTACATTTGCTAAAGATGCCACGGTGATATAGCCTCTCTAACACCATAATGCCCTGGGCCACTTCACATGTGTGTGACTGGAATCGTAGCAAAAGTTTAGGTCCTCACTATGAAGTCCCACACTCTAAACACAGAGTTCTATGGGGGCTGTATGTGTAAAACTCTAGAAGGACTGGACGGCAAAGGGTTCCGTCCCTGGGAACCTAGAAAGAAGAGGACATGGGGCACACACTCTCCTCTCCTCTCCTCTCCTCTCCTCTCCTCTCCTTTCCTCTCTTCTCATCTCCTGTCCTCTCCTCTGCTCTCCTCTCCTCTCCTCTCCTCTCCTTTCCTTTCCTTTCCTCTCCTCTCCTCTCCTCTCCTTTCCTGAACTCTCCTCTCCTCTCCTCTCCTTTCCTCTCCCCTCCTCTCCTCTCCTCTCCCCTCCTCTCCTCTCCTCTCCTCTCCTCTTGTCTGCTCTCCTCTACTCTTGGCCGGCTGGGGTCAGCTGATCCTGTCCAAGCTGACAGGTGTAATCTCAGAGCCAATCAGAGCTGAGCAATCGGCCAATATCACCTTCCCTGACCCCTATGGCTGTCAACACCTCCTCCCACTGTTGTTGTTGTTGTTGTGGTGTTCTTATAACCTGGTTCTCATGTGAGCTCACAAAGTTGGGAGAAAATGTACGAGGGAGAACCAGGCTACTGTTCTTGGGCCAGTGGTTCCCAAACATTTTCAGAGGGGACCCCTTTTTGGACTTCAGAATATTTTTGCAAAAAATTCCATTAACCCATTTTGTCCTAAGCCCTTTTTGGGAAAGGGTGCCCTCTACCTATTAAATCCTAAATATCTCAGCCTCCGAAGCACATACAAACATGAAATGAGTTACATTTAAAAGCTAGGACCCTCGTTTTGCCTTTGAATGTGTTCGTTCAGCTCTAACTTACACACATTTTTAATAAAACAGCTCATATCTCAAAATCCTGAATGCAGCGTATGTGTGTCTCCAGGACACAAAGGGTTAACCCCTTAGCATAGAGCCTATGTTATAACCTCACCTCAATATCAATATTTTAGTAATTTATTGGAACTTGTTTCTACGCTTGGTGAAAATAATAACAAATGTGCAGATTCTCATTCATTCAGCTCATGCTAGTGAAAAGACTTTAAGCAAGTGTGGACTTGTTGTGTGTGTGTGTGCGTGCGTGCGTGCGTGCGTGCGTGCGTGCGTGCGTGCGTGCGTGCGTGCGTGTGTGCGTGTGTGCGTGCGTGCGTGTGTGGATGACTGACATTGATGAGGCATGCTGGTAATGAGTGCCTTAATAGTTTTAGGATCGAAGTTCGTTAAGTCTGTAGAGACAACATGTCAATGTTGACATCAACAAGGTCCGCTCCGCACACACTGCTGCCGTCTGATAGTGAGTGCTGTGCTGCCAAGCGGAAAGGGTAAACCATGTAACGGCGTAGTAGAACAAAGCAGTGTGTGCTCTCACACAGAAGGAGTTGGGGAGTGGCCTCATAAGTATGTGGCTAATTAAGACCTGACGCCTGAGACGGGAGCCTCGCTACAGTGCACAACTCAATGCACATACAGTACAGTATGTCACAGAAGTGTGTACACCCCTCACATTTCTGCAGACTTGTAATTTTGTCTTTTCATGGGACAACATTTAAGAAATTTCACTTTGACACAATAAATGGTAGCCAGTGCACAACTTGTATATAGCTGCTTCAATTTATTGTTCACTCAAATAATTTGAAACGCAGCCATTAATGTCTCAAAAATATACCTCACAAAAGTGAGTAACACTCTATGTAACAATCCATGATGGACTGGCCATATAGCACAGTGTTTCTCAACAGGGGTGCTGGGGCACCCTGGGGAAACGTGGCTGATAATTATGTAATATAATACATATTTGTCTAAATTGATAAGTCAATGCTAGTCAGTGGAATCTTTCATCTGCCATTTACACACAATAAAGTAAATATAGGTCGCCCTAGTCAGCTGCAACTTCGAACGTAGGTCGTGTGACGTCTCCAAATGTGTTACTTTTCTAAGCTTTCGTGGTATCGGATGCGATGCCATGTTACGGCTTGTTGGTTTGCGGTGCCTTGACATTTTTCACGAATTGAAAGGGTGCCTCGCCTAAAAAAAGGTTGAGAAACACTGATATGGCATACAGGGCATTTGTCTGGTGGACTGTTTGTGATTTTTGGCCTGGCCCTCCCTTCAATGGTATCAGTCCTCATGCCACTACAGAGGCCTAGCCAAGACCTGGGCTTCGCTACAGCGCACAGCTAAATGCACATAGGTCAGTGACGTTTCAGCAGTAGCAAGTCAGGGCAGCGTAACGACAGCCAGTGCCACTATTGGTTGGATTTTTTGTTTGTTTTTTGTTTGTTTTTAGCGGACTATCTAAGAAGCATATTCATTGCGGCATATCAACCACCAGTTAGTTACTAATCAATTTATGGGCATTAAATGCTGTTACACCACCTGACGGCTGAGCCCAAAAAAACGTCTTTCACCCACATACATAACTCAGCATATCTCTAAGCTGATGTGAATACAAATGTACTATTAAAGGTAAAATAGTAGTACAGAAATAATTTCATAGAATTATCCATAGTTTCATAGAATGTCAGAACATACTGTATGTGCTGAACCGATGTGTTACATGTGCAATTGTACATTTTTACTGCTCTATTTGCCCCATTTTATTTGCCATGGATAATAATGCACCTCGTGGTTTCCCCTCCCAGGCGAGAGCGGTCCAAGGTGCCCTACATCGTGCGCCAGTGCCTGGAGGAGATCGAGAGGAGGGGCATGGAGGAGGTGGGCATCTATCGGGTGTCAGGAGTGGCCACGGACATCCAGGCTCTGAAGACGGCCTTCGACACCAGTGAGTACCAGTCTCTCTTGGGAGACACCAGGGGTGGCTGCAGGAAGAACTGCATTATAAAAATCTTTTGAACATTACAGTTGTTATTATTATATATATCCAAATGGGGACACACAGGCATAGACTATCATTGTGAAAGGGGGTGCGCGAAAGTGTGGCATGACGAGTGTAAGGGGGGCCTTGACTGCAATTTACCGGTATATGGGGGTCCTTGTCATGGTAAAGTTTGGGATCCCGTGTAGTAGATAGTCATGAAAGAGAAATGTATTTACTTGCTTCTTGAGGGTTGAGAGAGATGTGCCTAATCTTGCTGTTTCTGGGAGGTTGTTCCACCACTGAGGAACAATGACAGAGAACAATCTTTGTCTCTGTCTCTGGTCTTGTATGTCTCTGTCCCTCTTTCTCTCCCTGCCTCTATCTCTCTGTGTTTGGCTGTCTGTCTCAGACAGAGCTATAAAATGCCATATTGTTATTTGTGTGCATGCATATTCATTAGTCTCTTTCTCCGCATTACACCAGATAATCCTTGTTTTACGGGCCAGCGCACCACCATATGTTACAGCTGTCTGCTTAATCTATTGTCTGAGTTTACTAATGTGTGAAGAATAGAATTAAACCCCACATACTATATGCCTACTTAATCTCTCCTGATATATTGAGTTTTCCCTGCACTACAGAACTGTACGATGATACATATAGTAATTCAAGCTAAAACCTAATGTCCTAAATACAAGATTACATCATACCACTACTTAATGTCTGTTTTGAAAAGACTGCGTCGTGATCTGTTCTTGATTGCTTGTTCCTCAAAGAGGGACAGAGACAGGTTGTACATAGTAGCTGGTGCGCTACAGCTTGTCCTCTTATGTAAGTTTGTGAGAAACATTATTGTCTTGGTTATTCCCATCACATCTTAATACCTTACTATCCCCATATCTTCGTAATCATCTTGTTACGCAAAAGAAAATCCTGTACCTATTTTACCAGGATTAAACATTTTTTTGCCACAGGATGTTCCCACAAATTCTAGAAGCACTCCATTATATCACAGCATTTCTACGTAAAATAAGTCTATAAAGTTCTTGCTAGCCCGTAGTTTATCTACGATAACTTTCCACAAAGTAGTCATACTACAAAGTATTTTTTATGTGCCCACAAATCAGACATTCCTTGATTTCCGTCTTCTTGAATGAACACTTAACCCGTTAAAACACGGCGTCATAAATTTGCTGTTACCAGACTGGCAATGGCTGAGTCATAGTGCATTACTAAAGGCCCTGTGTTATGTCATAGCAGTGTAGTACTATGGTAATTAACTTTTCAATGACTATTTCTGCGTGCCACTGGTGGTACAGCGTGCATTATGGGGCTAAGGACGCTTAAGTGTTGACACTTAACTTAATGACACTCTTGTGGTTGAACGAAGAGAAGACACCGGAGCAGCTCAGATGGGATGCTTTTTCTTTTTAATTCAAGTGCACAACATGTTAGGGACTAACGTTTTGATGACAAGCCATCTTCATCAGAGTCCATGAGTACTGAAGAGAGAGGAACCCAGTTATCTGGTATCCCCTGATTTGACAGGTGCAGGCCTATGCAGTTTGGCAATAGGCGATTGGTCCTTCTCATCGGTTACTCGTTAAGTCCACACCCAGGGAAAACTATTTACAAAGAAAAAATCATTAAACAAGTGAAAGGTGCATATAAATACAGAATAGAAAATACAAGAAAATATATGTACATGGAATGCCATTTTATAAGGCTAGGTGGATACTTATTAGTCATAGAGGCCTATGTAAAAAAGGTATGCATGATCCCAACATCATATTATGATAAACTTGCTCAGACTTAACAAAAGCAGGATAGACTCAGCTCCTCATTGAGGCCAGAGGGTTCAAGCGAATTTAATGTAAAAATCCAAAACGCCTCTCTGCGTAAAAGTTTCTTAATGACGTCACCACCTCTAGGGGGAGAGACAAGCCGTTCAATGCCCCAGAACTTAAAGTGGTAGTTCGCTATTTTAGACATTAAGTCCTGTTTGTGTGACTTCTGGGGTGAAGTAGAGATGTTCTCATCACAATTTTGACATTTGGTGCTGAACTGAGCATTTGGGTATCCAAGACTGCAGCCCCCCCACCTTTACATTGACTCCAATAGAGCACTCAAGCAATCGATTATAAAATGGCATTAAACTTTTGTTTGAGAAGACATGGAACTCACCGTGTGGTCAGTGGTAGACAGCGATAAATTGACCCGAAAATTGCAGCGAAATATGGCCTCTAACTGTTGTTTAGCATTTGGCGGACCTATTTTTCCCTATGTCCTCAAGTATGTCTATGTGTTCTAAGGTTGAAAGATTCCTTTCAAGTCCTCCTACTTGTCCAGCACTTTGGACAGCTACCTCTGTTGTATTTTAAAGTGCTTTATAAATAAAATTGACTTGACTTGACTTGACAGACACCGTTGAATAGCAGTAGACATCCAGCCAGTAGGTAGCGATAGTGTGTTGTTTATGTAGACATCAAGGAGCGAGGTAGAACGGCTATCTTTGAGCGGGACTGGCTACAAAAACTACAGCTTGCATACAAACCATAGATAGTAACGTAAACAAACGCACCCCCATTTCCGGTCGCGCGGAGTAAGACAGACAATAATGATAATATATCTTCTCTGGAAGCGTATTACGCGGTGATTTTCGAGCCAACGTATCGCTGCCCACCTCTGACCACTCGGTGAGTTTCATGTCTCTGAAAACGAAATTTTAATGCCATTTTATGATCGATTGCTTGAGTGCTTCATTGGAGTCAATGTAAAGGTGGGGGGGCTGCAGTCTTGAATACCCAAATGCTCCGTTCAGCACCAAATGTCAAAATTGTGATGAGAACATCTCTACTTCACCCCAGAAGTCACACAAACAAGGCTTAATGTCTAAAATAGCGAACTACCACTTTAAGCGAGGCCGGTGATCCATGCTTGGCTTCCATGTAATGTCTTGCCATAGCATACAGTATGTGGTGTTATTTGTGCGTATAGCAGTTTTATGCTCAGCTATCCTCAATTTTAATTGACGTTTAGTTTGGCCTACGTACTCTTATGGTGAGTCTGTGTCCTCCTTCCAGACAATAAGGACGTGTCGGTGATGATGAGTGAGATGGATGTCAATGCCATGTAATGTAATGTAATGTAATGTAATGTGTCCTCCTTCCAGACAATAAGGACGTGTCGGTGATGATGAGTGAGATGGATGTCAATGCCATGTAATGTAATGTAATGTAATGTAATGTGTCCTCCTTCCAGACAATAAGGACGTGTCGGTGATGATGAGTGAGATGGATGTCAATGCCATCGCGGGGACCCTGAAGCTGTACTTCCGGGAGCTGCCTGAACCCCTCTTCACTGACGAGCTGTACCCCAACTTCGCAGGGGGCATCAGTGAGTACCTCTCTGATTTATTTGGTGTTCTGATGAGATATGTTGCCTCATCAAAGTGAGTGCGTTACAATATGCGACCTTGCCTCCTTCCCTTGCGCTTGTCCCCTCGTCCCGCCTCTTGGCCCCTCCTCCGTGGAGAAAACGATTACGTTTCCCACCTGTCAGCCTAACCACAACTTTTGAGGGAATGTTTTTCATTCACCATCCCAATTGCTCATGAGAAAAAGACTCTATAAGCTTTTGCAAGATATTGAAATATAATGCTGTTGTCAGTGATGTCATCATGACACTTCCTGGTACGAGGAGACAAGCACAAGTGGAGGAGGCAAGGTCGCATATTGTAACGCACTCACTATTTTACCAATAGGCTATTAACAAAGCCCTAACCCAGTGGCTCCCAACCTTTTTCGGCCCGGGACCCCATTTTGACATCCCAAAGACCCCAAAGACATTTTTTTAACTGCCCCAAAAAAAACCCATGACAAGCTAACTTGTATGCTATTAAACCTATGGATATTTATTTTAATCTAAAATTGTATGTGGCATTTTAGTCGAATATTTACCAGTGTAAATCCTTTAGTCCAGTGGTATCTTGCTGTGACTCCCATTGACGAGGTGGCGCGTTCGAGACCCTGAGGGGGGACGGACTGCACGGGAACGCGTCGGGTTACACAAATGTATAGTGCAAATAAAAAGTATACATGCACTCACTCGGGTCTGTGGAGCATCTGGCCAGAGAGGCTGGATAATACTCCTAGAATCTCTGATGTGGCCTTGTCTGAGAAGGGCAGTCATTGGTAATGCCGTGTACAGACCAAGAGCGAACGGAGCGAACGAAGCGACGGAAGTCATTATTTCTCTATGGAGGGCACGCGACCTGCGCTACCAAAGCGAATTCGCCAGGAGCGAAGCTTCTTGCGCTACCAGAGCGAATTTTGAAGATTAAACTAAATCTAATCGCAGGCGAATTCGCTCTGACGCTGTTCGGCGGCAACCAATCGGAACGTTCATATCTCCGAATGTCCCAGGCTGTCAAGCCAGAGCCGTTATGTGATTAGCTGCATCAAACATGTCAATGCTGCGTCTCGAGCGAATACAGCGTATTCAAGGCGAAACTTCTTCTGCTACCCACGCTACCAGGCAGCGTAGTTCGCTCTTGGTCTGGACACGGCATAAGTGGTTAGGGCGTCAGACTCGTAGCCCCAAAGGTTGCCAGTTCCACTCCGGAGTCCGACCCGCCAGGTTGGTGGGGGGAGTAATTAACCAGTGCTGTCCGCCATCCTCCTCCATGACTGAGGTACCCTGAGCATGGTGCCGTCCCGCTGCTCTGCGCCATTGGGGTTTGCCCCCCTTGCATGGGTGAGGCATAAATGTAATTTCGTTGTGTGCAGTGCGCAGGGAATAGTTGAGTGCTGTGTCACAATGACAATGGGAGTTGGAGTTTCCCAGTTGGGCTTTCTTTCGTCTTCTTTGGTCTCATGCGGTGTCTCTGCCTCTGCAGCTCTGTCTGATAGTGTTGCCAAGGAGAGCTGCATGCTGAACCTGCTGCTGTCGCTGCCAGAGCCAAACCTGGTCACCTTCCTGTTCCTGCTGGACCATCTCAAGAGGTACCATCACATACACACACACACACACACACACACACACACACACACACACATACACACACACACATATATGCACGCATGCACACACATACACGCACGCACGCGCGCACACACACACACACACACACACACACACACACACACACACACACACACACACACACACAATGTCCTGCCCAACATCTAAAAAGTTGATAGGGTGATCCAAAGGTTGCAGGTTTATCTTGTCCATAACGGTCTAGTAATACCACATCCATGGCTGAATATGTACCTGATCAAGACATCCAAACCCACATTTCTCCAGCCACTGTAGCCATAAATTATGTTATATTACATTGCACTTAAATGGCCCATAATCCTATATCTAACAATAGAGTGTAATTATAATATAATATAATATAATATAATATAATATATAGGGGTGGGCATAGATTATTTTTTTTAATCTAGATTAATCTCACTGTAATTATGAAATTAATCTAGATTAATCTAGATTAATCTATATCAAAATGGCTCATTCAGAATAGGCACGATAGCGAAATAATGCCGAAAAAAACCTTGGGGTTTCTTAAGACAGATGGCGCATTAGACCAGAGCTCATCTTTTTTCCAAAATGCATCTCATCTTCAAAAAATGGTCATGTTGATACTTGGAGATGAAAAAATCACAGCAATATGTGTAAAGTGTGTCCAATATGTTAGGAAGCATTTACAGTTGTAAGATACTGAAATTTCAAAATGAACAGCGCTATAAGTTGTAGAGGCAAATACAGATAAATCTATCAAACATTTAGGCTATTTAAACAATATTACCTCAACAATTCAGTATTTCTAATGGGCAGAGAGAGAGAGAGAGAGAGAGAGAGAGAGAGAGAGAGAGAGAGAATCTGCCACTGACTGTTAAAAGGAGCAGCGGCTCCTTTAAGAGAGGGAGGAGCTCTGCGCGTAGTAGGCACAGCCACAGACCTGCAGCCCTCAGCAGAGCCAGGCTACTGGATATGCCTATCTAGAACCTAGGCCTACAGCACTGGCACACGGCGATTTGACAGTTGTTCTCAGAGTTAGAATGCCAGATGAGTTACAACTCGACATGAATTCAGTTTGCAAAAAAAAAAGTCAAGCGCGACAACCGCGAGGTTTATTACCGTCGGACATGAGAATATCTCACTGAATCGCAAATGTGCGCGATTGCAACACAAACATTCAGCGAGAGTAGATATTGACAGTTTCAGTTTGACAATCTTCAAAATGCATAGGACTATCACACGGAATGTTTTGCAATTATAGCACAGGCAAGATTTCTGGAAGTTGTTTATGTATTCTATGCAATGCGTGAGGAAATGTAGGCTATGTCGGGCTGGTAGCTACTCACACACAATAATGTCTCTCTATGCTTCACCTCAAACAATAACGTCTCTTTAGTCTACCACTTATGAAAAAGCACTCAAACAACAACTACCACGGCAGAGGGATTAATGTTTTCAGCTTGCAAACACTTCATATTTAGTAGGTCTGCTGAAACAACAGGTGGAGAGAGGAGAAGCGACTGGAGCGCAGTCTAAAAGCGTCTGTCAATTAAACGCTATGGTGACGTGCATACCCAAACTCCAAACCTATATTTTGAGAATAGATTAACGTGCGATATTTTCTTTATCGCGCGACAAGAGTCTCACATTATCGCAGCACGTTAACGCCGATAACGGCCCACCACTAAATAAAATATATTGTATTGTGCCATCAGGGTTGCGGAGAAAGAGGGCATCAATAAGATGTCCCTGCACAACCTGGCTACGGTGTTCGGCCCCACATTGCTGCGGCCGGCCGAGAAGGACAGCAAGATCCCCACCAACCCCACCCAGCCAATCAGCATGGGGGACAGCTGGTCACTGGAGGTCATGTCACAGGTAAGCAATGGACTACTACACACTAATAATTACTGATACTAATAATTACTGATACTACTACTACTACTACTACTACTACTACTACTATTACTACTACTACTACTACTACTACTACTACTACTACTATTACTACTACGTGCGTACTACTGCTACTACTACAGTACTACTACTACTACTACTACTACTACTACTACTACTACGTATGTACTACTACTTACTTAGTTACTACTACTACTACGGCTTACTTACTACTACTACTACTACTACTACTACTACTACTACTACTGCTACTACTACTACTACTAATAGTAATAATCATAATCATAATAATAGTAATGATGATGATGATGGCGACGACAAGGATAATACAGTATGAGAACCTATTTATCACATCAGCCATTAATAGTTTTGACTACGCCTGTGCGCACACACACACGCACACACGCACGCACGCGCGCACACACACACACACACACACACACACACACACACACACACACACACACACACACACACACACACACACACACACACACACACACACACACACACACACACACACACATGCCCCCTGTGTGCCGTACTAATCTCCCGAGTGGTGTGTTTGTTCTCTTATCTAATGACTCTGTTGCTATGGGTGACTAAAGGCTTGGCGATGGCATGGCAGTGTCTCGTTAGAATATCCTGGTTGACCCCCGTCTCTCTCTCTCTCTCTCTCTCTGCTCTCTCTCTCTCTCTCTCTCTCTCTCTCTCTCTCTCTCTCGCTCTCCTTCCTTCTCTCTCTCTCTCTGTCTCTGTCTGTCTGTCTGTCTCTCTCCCTCTCTACCTCTCGTTCTCTTTCTCTCTCTGTCTCTGTCTGTCTCTCTCTCTCCCTCTCTCTCTCTCTCTCTCTCTCTCTCTCTCTCTCTCTCTCTCTCTCTCTCTCTCTCCCTCTCCCTCGCTCTCTCTCTCTCTCTCTCTCTCTCTCTCTCTCTCTCTCTCTCTCTCTCTCATACAGCTGTGAATGGGGAGGTTGTTTTAAATGTTTAATTGAGGGGTGTGTGTGTGGTGGGGGGGGGGGTGTACCATTCACATTGGATTGTAAGTGAAGGCTGATGTGGTTGTAAGATGACGCACAAATGGTCCAATAAACGAGTGTTGAATCTCTCTCTCTCTGTCTCTGTCTCTCTGTCTCTCTCTCTCTCTGTCTCTCTCTCTCTCTCTCTCTCTGTCTCTCTCTCTCTCTCTCTCTCTCTCCTCTCTCTCTCTCTCTCTCTCTCTCTCTCTCTCTCTCTCTCTCTCTCTCTCTCTCTCTCTCTCTCTCTCTCTCTCTCTCTCTCACCAGGTCCAGGTTCTGCTCTACTTCCTCCAGCTTGAGACCATCCCCACCCCGGACAGCAAACGACAGAGCATCCTCTTCTCCACGGAGGTGTAGAGCGAGTGCCACCCCTTCATCCACCTCCTCCCTGCTCCCTTCCTCTTTCCTTTCTTTGGACCTTTGGACGGCTAGATCAGGATTCAGGACCCAACAAGACTGTACTTGTGACCCAAGACTCTACTGTACTAGCCGAGACTGTGGCCTGACCCCCCCCCCCCCCTTCCCCCCTGATATAGTAGTAGTAATAGTAATAATAACATGGCACAAACAAACATTTCCACTGTAACTGCTTTGTTCTGTGGATAGTTGTTGACTGTCCTGATTGAAGCGGTGAACTTTTTTGACTGTAATCTCTAGCCATGGCCACTAGGTGGCAGTCATTACCTCTGTACCCAGCAGAAGAGGGCAGTGGTGTTCTCTTCTTCTCCATCTCTCTCTCTCTTACAGTCTCTCCCTCTGCCAGCCCTCCACCTCTCCATCCTCCACTTCTTTGCCTTCAGCAACACCCCATAATAAGCACCACCAGTCCCACATCTCTGACTGACAGACAGAGCATCACTTCACTTTGTCCTTGTGTGTGTGTGTGTGTGTGTGTGTGTGTGTGTGTGTGTGTGTGTGTGTGTGTGTGTGTGTGTGTGTGTGTGTGTGTGTGTGTGTGTGTGTGTGTGTGTGTGTGTGTGTGTGTGTGTGTGTGTGTGTGTGTGCGTCTGTGTGAAGATTCACACCGCATTCACTTCATATGAACTTCTGGAGAACAGTTTTTTGCAACCCTCCTCCGTAGGCTACTCTCTCCATAGTCTGCTCTACCCAGGTCAGCGTCTGTCAGTTTTGTGTTGGCTGTGCAGGATGCTAAAATGGCGCCTTCGTAGTTTTAGCGTAGGCTTTCTTTACCCAAAACTCTCGCACAGGATCGCTCAAGCGCGCCATGCTGAGTAACTCAGTTCCGTGACTGCTTGGCGGTCGCATTTTAGTCCTGTGTCCCTCGTTTGACCTTTTCCTGGTTATTTTTCTTTTCTTTTCTTCTGGCGTCCTTGTGATATTTCTGAACTTGCTGTAAAACAGGTTAGCAGCATACAGTACAACGGCTTCTTTTGTCTCCAGCGTTGTATTTCAGTACTGTCCTCTGGAAATATCACAAGTAGAACTACTGTGTGCATTATATTTTGCCAACTAGGGGGTAAATCTGAGGGTTTAGTTTTTTTTCCTCTGGATTTTTTTGTCTGTGGGTTTATACTAGTACAAAATTCCAGCACTGAAGAGATTTTGAGTGCGTTGAGAAACTTCAAGCTCTGACAACAACTGATTCACGTCACCATGGACACCAATTTGTAGGCCTGTTGTAAGATTATTTATGTAATAATTTTCTTGGAAAATCAGCCTCACCTCCATGGAAAAAACTACCATTGTTCATTTTGCCATCTACAGTAGATAATGCAGTATGTGTCATTGCCAGTTTTTTTTTCATCGGATACAATATGGAATTCATCCTCCACATTAATGAAGAGCTGACATGATGCACGGAAGACCTCAAAAGGACAACAAGGGAGTGTTGTGGACTCGTGGGTGATTTGATTACCCCAACTGCCCCCTTCCCCATTCCCCCTCTTCCCCCCTCAACCCCAAACTCCCCCCTTGGAATGTTTGTCGGATGCAGTTTTGTTGGTGAAGCTCAAGCCTGATCGTGTACAAACGTTTGTGAATGAGAAGAGTTTTGCATTTGGCGGATGTGCAAACTGGTCACACATCCCAATGGGGAGGCCGAAGAGGTGGACAATACTGTATGTGTGTGTGTTGGTTGGTGGTGGATGTGTGTGTGTGTATGTGTGTTTGCGTGTTTGTTTGTTTGTGTGCATGTTTGGGATTGTGTTATGGGGATGTTAGATTCAGCATAAGAGGACAATTGCAGCATTGTACTCCCTCACTGCTGAGTGACTTCACCATGGCTGTATGGGCGGCCACTTTCGTTTTTGTTTGTTTGTTTGTTTGTTTGTTTTTTTTTACGTTTTCTCAGTTAAATCTAAAGCATTGTCTTGGTTGACCATCTACTTACTGTACATGTAATGTCATGCAGGACCCACCATAACCAGGAGTCAATGTCTCAACACATCCACACACGTTTCCAGTTTGCATTTATGCCCTCATGATTCCGAGGCATATGTATCCATTGTTCAATTCATGTAATGGTCCTGCCAAAATATTTTCTATTTTTATTTTGGAGAGAAGAAAAGAAAACTTAATAATTGTGTCTGTACATAAGCATAAAAGCTTTACATTTGTTTGTTTGTTTTTTATTTTAATTTTATTTGTATGTAATCTCATTGATAATTTATTCAGGATTTTATGTTGGGATTGTAATGAAGGATGTGAGTATTAACTGTCACAGTCTGACACTTCTGAAGGAACCAAGCGATGAGGAAAGGACCAATCTCTGTTATTTTTAATCTGTGTTATTTTTTCTGTTCATCTGGGGCCTATACTAAGAAGCTGGTTCAGGAGTAAACCAGGTTAAACCATTGGTACCTTAAGCATTTGCAAAAAAAGGCTGCTGAATGCCTAAGCCCTTTTTAAGAAAATTTGCCATCAGTCTATAAGAAAAACAAAATATCTCAGTCTCTGAAGCACATAAAAACATGCATTAAGTTGCATTTAAACGCCAAGAAACCCTCATCTTGCATTAGAATGTCTTCATTCAGCTCTAACATACCAATATGTTTAATAAAATCGTCTTAAATCTCATGAGCCTGAATGGTGCGTCATGCAGCTCCAGGCGCCAGGGCCAATGTTGCGCAAGGCAACGTCCAGCATCAATGGGTTAAGTTAATAGGTAAATCACCTCATAGAAGAGCCTGGTGTCCTCATTTTAAAGAAAACTAGTACTTCAGGCTCTTCTATTAGATGATTTACCTCTTAACTTAACCTGGTTTACTCCTGAACCAGCTTCTTAGTATAGGCCCTCCTGGGATCTCATCTTTCATTCACTTCGATGCTCAAGCCAGGACATGAAGTGGTGGAGGCAGTACCTCTCTCCTCTCTCTTCACTTTAGATAGGAAGGACTGCCTGTCATGAAATACAGTAGAGGACCCATGCACCACCCCCCCCCCCCCCTCCCTCCCTGTCCCCTTGCGCTGGCCTGGCCTGTCATGATAAAGAGGACCCATGCACACACACACCCCTTTCCCCTTTCCCCTTGTGCTGGCCGGGCCTGCTCAGAGCATTGCGTACAGTACAATACGTACCGGATAGTTACCGTACTAGCCACCGCAATGTTGCATTTCGCAGCAGGAGAGAAAATGGCATCCACAACACGAAAAGACTTGACAGAAAGAGGAATACGACAACCATGGCATTGAGTTTTGACAGAAGAGTACATGTGCACTTAACTGCCGTAGATGTGGAGCGGAGCAAGCAAGGGCAACCGCGTCCTCATTGGCAGGGAAGCTGACAGGTGGGGACAAAGGGGTCATTTGTCCCGGGCCCAGGTAGAGAGGGGGCCCAAAATTGGGTTTCTATTACATTGCAGGTATTGGATGGAGGGAGGGCCCTTTCAGATTACTTTGTCCTGGGCCCAGTAAAAGCTGTCAGCGGCCCTGCTTATTGGCACTTGTGTCCGTGTGTGTGCACAGTAGACGCCCCACACTGTCCACACGGCAGAGGCCTGGTTGTGTAGAACTTGTATGTCTTGCTCCTCTGTGGTATACTTCAATAATACTATACAGCAGTGCCTCTGTCATTGTGTAAGATGTTTTTAAGTGTTTTAAGTAATGCTGTAATATTAGGCAGTACTCTCTTTTTGTCGATAATATGAGGTGTCCTTTCTGGTCAGAGAAAGAGAGGAGAAAGAAAAGAGAAGACAGGAGCAAAACTGAAGAAGAAAACTGGATGATTCACTGACGGTTTTTCCACATTTGTTTTTTTTCTTTTGGAGGGCAATAGTCTACTACAGCTTTCTAGCCTATCAAACCCTTTAGCAGTTTTCCTTAAAAGCTGTGCCAACACACACAGTGTCAAGCTGCTCAATCCTCGTTATCCTTACAAATCAACTCTCTCAGCTAGTGAAATTAAGTTAATAATGCTCCCTCACGTGTCTTATATGCTGCCTGTACTGTAGAAAGGGTTGGACATGTGACCTGTGGCAGGACCCCCCCAATTGGACAATTTTGTGAGGAGATGCTGTTATTGGTCACTGCCTGGACAGGAGATGCTGTGATTGGTCACTGCCTGGACACCTGAAGGAGCTGCTCGTGATAGTGTGGTCATATTATAGGAAAGCAAAGAAAGGCTTTGGTGATTTGGTTTAACATGCAGGCATGTTTATTAAAAGAGGCTTTTTTCTCTCTTCTGAACTGTGTTTTCTTAAAACGTGTTGTCCTTCTGTATGATGTTCTAATAACACCGAATAAACCTACTGCATACTTGTTACCGTAGGATGACTTACAAACACGCGTGGAGGTCATTTCAGTAACATCTGCAACATACAGTAGAGATGGAATAGAGGAAAAGGAATAATCATTTTGTTTTGGTTTGCATACTGTTCTGACAGCTGTTAAAATGAAAAAAAAAATGAAAAATATCTTCATGCTTCATATCATAAATGAAAATGACACTTTTTTGTTTAGCAGTGAAACCAACTGTATACTGTTGGAGTGCATTCCAAAATATACATTTTGAAGGAAACTCGTCTCGTTGTATTCATTTTCTGGGGTGATATTTGGAGTAGGCCTACATTTGATTTTTCTTCAAATGTTGGAGCACAAAAGTAGCCTACCTGTAAGCAAAGAACATGCACATTGAAATTTTTCAGAGGTACTGTATGCGGGGTAGTTTGTTAACAGAATGTATGCTTCCCTTTCACAATTGCTATCTTTTTCAGTAATCTTTTAGCCTGGTGATGCCATCCTATGTACTTCCACCCAAAGATTTTGGCTCCTCACATAGTCTGGCAACACCCTCCTAGCTCGGTTCGCTCACTGTTCTGCCAATCAGCAAACAGTTGAGAGTCGTGACGCAGAACAGACCCGCGGAGTCCGTTACTGATTGGTTATGGTAACATTATTCACACTTTTGTCTTGTTATCTGTATGCTTTTGCAACACTATTGTAACAGTCATGCTAATAAAGCACAATTTGAATATTATTTTGATGGCCCTGCCGTGGCCTAATGGTAGGGCACTGGGTTACTATGCGGGCGACCCGGGTTCGATTCTGGCCCAGGTCATTTGCCAATCCTTCCCCGTCTGTCTCTCTTCCTACTCATTTCCTGTCTCTCCTCCACTGTACTGTCAGAAATAAAGGCAAAAAATCCCTAATGTACGTATGTATTGAATTTGAATTTGAATTCAAATCTCCAATGATTTGAAATGGCAGACTATTCTCAGACTATCTCCCACCCTCCATGGACACGGATTCAACAGTCGGCTTTCGCCCAGGCTAGGAATCTTTGCCACCACCCCCAATTTCTACGTACTCGTTATGATTTGAAAATGTGCACTTTTCATATATAGCCTATACAGTATATACTATATGTAATATTCATGTATGCTATACATATGGGCAGTTAGTAAGCGGTTAGGGCGTCAGACTTGTATCCCAAATGTTACTTGTTCGACTCCCGACCCGCCAGGTTGGTGGGGGGAGTAATTAACCAGTGCTCTCCCCCATCCTCCTCCATGACTGAGGTACCCTGAGCATGGTACCGTCTCGCCGCACTGCTCCCTTCGGGCCCCATTGGGGGCTGCCCCCTTGCACGGGTGAGGCATAAATGCAATTTCGTTGTGTGCAGTGTGCTGTGGACTGTTGTGTTATAATGACAATGGGAGTTGGAGTTTCCCAGTTGGGCTTTCACTTCACTCTCATATACAGTCAGTAGGTGGATCTTCTCTATGTCAACTATTTGAATTGCCAGTCATGGACACCTTAAACTGCAAAGCCTCCTGCACGCTGGTCATACCAGAGTAAAGTAGTTCCTAAATGACTAAACTCTCATGAACAAATAAAGTATGTGAGTGGCCATTGTAATAATTTAGGAAATAAACCACTGTGAATAAAAAATATCTGCACACTGTGCCCTGAGTAAGGTCATGTGACCAAAAGCTTGGCCATTAAAGGGGAAAAAAGGATTACAGTGTGCCCACATGTTTCATTCACAGTTTTCCGTTTTGTTTGGCACCTTTTAGTGAGTGTGGTGTAATTCGTTTCAATATAGGAAATAATCAACTGAAATGTAATAAATAAACAATTGTAAACGCTGGACCTTTAAAATGTCCCTGCTCTCCCTGAATGTTGTTACATGGCTATACTGTTCAGAAGATACAGTCAGTCCAAACTCTACTGTATGTGTGCATATTAAAATGTCCGCTGAAGCGCAATGAGAGAGAGAGAAAGCATTTGCATGCATTCCCCATTCATCTTAGAGCTCTTTTGATCTGGATAATTGGGGCTCATTGAGCGTGAAGTCACGCCCCTGATGCGGCTCCATGCTATACAGGCAGCCTGTGCAGAAGTCCCCCCTCCAGTCCCTCTGCTGCATCCTAGCATCAAGACCTGACCTCAACGCATCCCGATATAGGCCCTGTCCTGGGGAGGGTTAGCGCCTACCCTGCCTGCATGCGTGTGCACGAGTGTGCGTCAGGGCTTGACACTGGCACCTGCCAACCGGCTAAATGCTGGTAAAACTTGGCAGTGGCTAGAAATACTTAGCCAATTCGGCTGGCAGCTTATTCCTTGATATGACATACGTATCATAGTAGCCTATATTCTGTTGCTTGCCCCTATATCAATTATTTGTATTTAAGTTCAAGAAAAAGGTCAATAACTCAGTTTCTATTTGCTTGATAAACTGCCATGTAGAAAGCTATACACTGATCTTGCTATAGCACCTCATCTTCTGAGGTGAGACATACACTATCATGATAAAGAAAATAAAACGGTAACACTTTATAATAATGTTCCTTAGTAAAGACTCAGTAAATAATTAACTAATGATGAATAAAACATTAACAAATGTTTTTATTATTAACTAAGTTTTATTAATGCTTTATAAAATATCTACAAATGATATATGCAAGATTTTACACACCTTATAACAGAGTATTTTAGTCATTTACAAGCAACTTGTAAATGTTTCATAAATATAAAATATTAACATAGCATTTCCTAGTCATTTACAAGCATTTGTTTACATTTCCTAGTCATTTACAAACGTTTGTCAATGTTTTGTTCATCAATAGTTAATTATTTATTAAGTCTTTATAATGCTTTTTTGCATCCATTATTCTAAAGTGTTACCATAAAAACAATATAAAATCTTTGGCTATGGACTACCTGAATGGCTAGTGACACGGGCAAACCACTAGCCACAGTGGCCAGTGGGTGAAAAAGTTAATGTCAAGCCCTGGTGTGCGTGCGTGCACACGTGGGTGATGGTGGTGCCTCCTCCCTTGGCCCTCAAGGAGGATCTTGACTTGAGGCATGTTCCCACAGTCAGCGCTCCACTGTATCCGCACGGTACGTACTCAGTGATTGAGGGAATACCAAGGGTGAGCGAGAAGATAGCTGTAAGGAGAATGAGACTTGCAGGACATTGCCAAAGGCACCCAGAACTGCCAGCCAGCAAACTGGTGCTATGGGAACCATCCCATGGGTGCCGGTTAAGAGGACATCCCACACTAACATTTGTGGACATACTCAAGAAAGACGCCGGAGCCCAGAGTACCAGCGAACTGAAAAGATGTATGGAGAATCGGGATGACTGGAAGCAACGATGGAAGGCTCATCTGAGGATGACCTAGAGAGATTGCCAACACAAGTTACAGCAGTGCTTTTCAACACTGGGGTCGGGAGCCCATGTGGGGTCACCTGGAATTCAAATGGGGCAACCTGAAATGTCTGAAAGTGTATGAAAAAAAGAATACTGATAACTACTCCCAAATAATATAACATAACTATTCAATATTCTGTTTGAAATGCAATTTGCAATCTTAGACTGACGTGAATATCAATAGGTTTAATAGCGAACAACATACGTAGCTCAGTCATGTCATGAAAACAATGTGCAGTAGGCCTAAGGGGTCCCCAGAAATTTGGAATGTCAAAACGGGTCCCGTACAAAAAAAAAAAAAATGTTTGGGAACCACTGAGTTACAGCATTCCATTACTAGCCTGCATGCTGTGGATAAGTGGCTGTGCAGGACACTATACAGCAGGGGTATTCAATTAAATGTCAACGAGGGCCAGTTTTTCACAGTAATGGGGCCGAAATTTTCATATGTATTATGTTTGCCCACTGTCAATGAGAAAAATATGAGACACTTCATTGAGGTGGGGGGTCTGGGGGTCCTCCCCCGGAAGGTTTGCATTTCTTACATGTAATTTCCCGCATTTTAGCGTCCCGTGTCAACTCGATACGGAACCCATACTTTCATCTCTAAATTCTGGATAAACAATTCTGTATTTCAAGGGGCTTGTGGGGGGCCAGAGCCTTTTTGTTCAAGGGCCACGTGTGGCCCCAGGGCCGCCATTTGAATAGCCCTGTTATACAGCCTTATATTTAGCAATTGATTGTAGATATCCACCATGACCAAAAAAAGATGAAATTTGTGAATGGGCAGGAGCATTTGGGGAAATGAACAAATAAAATATGACACATTATTCCTTTGAGTCTGAGATTCATTTCATGGACTCTCGTCATCATTGTTATCCTCAAGTTTGCTGAGAATAAATCTGTGAAACAGTGGAGTAAAAGGTAAAAGCATCCTTTTCAGTTTTTCTTTACATGGGAATCACTAATCTCTCTCTCTCTCTCTCTCTCTCTCTCTCTCTCTCTCTCTCTCTCTCTCTCTCTCTCTCTCTCTCTCTCTCTCTCTCTCTCTCTCTCTCTGCTCTGCAGGCTATGCAATATTTTACTTAAGACTGAGTCGTCATCTGGGCATGTGGTGCATTGTTAAGTGAATAACAACACACATATTAATTTCGTGTCATTTAACATGAACATGGGGCATGTGGCTTGAACAGAGCCCCATAGCTGGGCATTGCATGTTAGCTAATGCGAACAACATGACCAATTGTTCAAGTGAATGGGCTCAGTAAGGACGGTTGGGTGCTAGTGTGTGTTCAATTGAAGCTATTAATTGCTTCACACTCTGGAAGATGTTGAAGTACAGCAAAGGAGCAAGACTGCTGACAGCTTTGGCCGAGCCTGGGAAAAAGTCCTATTGTAAAGGTCCCCCCTCTGAATACATGCAATGTCAGAACACAACTCTGCCTCCTTCTCTCTATCCCTGGCCCCCGGACAACATACTCACGTTTGCCCCCTTAATGACACAATTGTCATTGATTAGATCATTCAAAAGGATTGATAATTAATGCCTAATGTATTAATGTAAATTATTATTAATTAGGCTATTAACACGTAGGCATAACACGTGCGCACACACGTACGCACAGGCACACACACACACACACACACACACACACACACACACACACACACACACACACACACACACACACACACACACACACACACACACACACACACACACACACAGAGAGAGTTGTATGTATGTAATTGTATACTGTTGTATTAATGATGTATTATGTATTGTGTGTGTGTGTGTGTGTGTGTGTGTGTGTGTGTGTGTGTGTGTGTGTGTGTGTGTGTGTGTGTGTGTGTGTGTGTGTGTGTGTGTGTGTGTGTGTGTGTGTGTGTGTGTGTGTGTGTGTGTGTGTGTGTGGTGATAGGGTCCCACTTAACATCCTTGATTATTGTAGGCTATGGCTGTCTGGTCAGACTTGTGGACAATTTCATGTGACTTCCACCACATGTGCTCCCAGCAAAACGAAAACAAAGTTCATCGAGTAAGGATTTCTCCTCTCTGTGGGCTTTCTATCAAACTATATGAACAAGCTCAAGTTGGGAATTTCCTGTTTCATAGAGAGGAGGAGAATGACATTTCTCCTCTGACGGCATAACGTCAGCAGCAGGATATACTATGCTGCTTTTGAGCAGTAAGTTTCTCCAAATAATGACGCAGAAATAGGACCATGTTAACAAAGCTTACGTGATGCTATTCCGGTAACGTAAGTGGATATGTCTTGCAGCGTACCCTCAGCGCTCTGTATATGATGTGCGCATAGAACTACTACAAGACAATCCAGGGCGAAGCTCATTAGCGCTGGCTTTGTGGCTTTCTGGGAGTTCAGAGAGTGGATTTCCCACAATTCCCTGCGTTTTCATTACGCTCGAAGCCGAACGTTCCACAATTGGGAAATCTCTTCCCTTCTCGTAGCCCACGGTCGGAGTCCTGTCAAGGGATGGGAAGCGTAGCCTATGCTGTTCGCCGGTTTGCCGTGGGGTAGCCTACAAACCGACCGTTTAGGATTATCATATTGGAGGGACGCATTTTGATGTTCATCTACAATAGATTCTTTTCGGGGCGAAAAGCAACCAACTAAGGTAACGTGACACATCGTTTGTGTTGTGTTTTGGGCTTCTTCTAGCCGTCCTAAGCTATCCTGTCTTCTGCAGGCTGGATATAGGCTACAAAGTTCCAGGCCTATTCAAAGTGAAACAAAGTATCGGCCACGTTATTTCTCTGTCGATAATGGGTAGCTTATGGAATGTATCGAAATCTGTTCATGTTTGTATCCATTTGCCCGCTGTGTATCATCTTTCATTAGCAGCGAGCGAGTTGCCTCGGCTAGTCGGTCTGTCGTCGTTTTACCTCCCTTTCATTTCTGACGAACAGGCTTTAATTGAACCACAACTTGTCTGAAGGATGTAGAACTGTTATGGTTTATTGACTGTCAAATTGCTATTACGCGCAATTTACGTTGTGGATAAAGTATCAATGGATATGTTTCAGTGCACGAACCCTCATTTCAGCGCATGAAACACTAGTTCTAAAACCTGCTCCCTCTTTGATGTTAAAATCCACCTTCTACTCCAGGGCATGTTTTAACACTACTGCTGCTAACCTACACATTGATTGACATCACACTTTAATCAGTGAAGCATACACTAATTGGCTATGAACTCGACACAAAGCTTTTTTGTGGCCATACGTTTATCCTGCCTGCCCTCGCGGTAACCTATGGTTCTGACAAATATGTTTCAGACTACCCAGCTGAGCAGAAAGTAGACGTGTTTTGATCCCCTATTAACTTAAAATTTGATTAAAGGACACAATAAGGCCAAGAGTTGGCCTACTGTTTGCGGCAACGTAAGTGTTGATATGGACTAGTTCTAAGTTACATTCATCCCAGCTGTGGTTATATCCATTTTATCTGCTGCCCGTTTTCTGTGTTTTCCCCTTCTCCTCCTTTGAGTTTGTTGCCTGGACTGCTACTACTCGGTCAGGTAGGCTACCACCAGCAGCTAAAGTTGGATGAAACATGAGCAAGAAGTTTTCTCTCTCTTTTCTTTGGCTAAACAGCAAATGTTGATTCTTCAGAGTGCACGCAGCACATTCCAGCCTTTTACAATGTTCCAAAACATCCCTGGCATCCCCCCCCTCTCAGAGTAGACAAACACACACAAGGGGAGTCAGGAGTCGAGGCCCCCCTATTATGTCAATTCATACCAGGCAGCATTCATTCCAGCCCCAGACCACACACACACACACACACACACACACACACACACACACACACACACACACACACACACACACACACACACACACACACACACACACACACACACACACACACACACACACACTGTGTGTGGGTAGACTGAACCATGCCATGTTGCAAAAAAAAGTTGGGAGTTCATAGCCATTGTTGTGGGAGAGCTTGTCCTGTGTACAGATAGGCTAATTTTGGATCTGTGTGTCACAATGAGTTACGAATTGTTTTGAAAAAAGTTTGGAGTTCATGATGCGACAGCCGGTGTTGTGCAGGAGTTCATTTTCTGTGTTCAGATAGACTAGTGATGTGTGTGTTTGTGTGTGTCTGTGTGTGTCACAGACATATTATTGAGGTTTTGAAAGTTGGGAGTTCCCGGGACAGACATTGTAGTGGTAATTTATTTTCTGCGTTCAGTTCAAATGGGCTGTTGTTGGATGGTCTGTGTGTCACAGACATGTTATTGAGTTACAGCGATACAGTACGTTTGTCTGTTGAGTTCATCACACACACAAGGAGCTCATTTAGTGTCTGAAGCCCGTGTGTGTGTGTTTACTGTTTACTCTACGGGTTACTATGTTGCAAATATTTTCTGCATAGCGTATCCTTGTGTTGTCATGCCAGTGTGTGTCTGTATTGTGGCCTGTGTGTCTGTGTTAAAGGATTGTTTGTGAGGCTGAGCCAGTGGTTGGTGGGTAAGCTTACATTAATATAGGACATTCTCTGGGAGTGCCATTTTTTTGCATTAGATTTGTGAAAAAGTGTTGGGGACAAGCTAGGTAATACCTCAAAGGTGGTATGGACATGTCCCCACCAGCTACACCTAACATTACGCGGCCCATGGGCTGAGCATATGTCAGGTATGACCATAGGGCTGTAACGATATTGTATCGAACCGAGAAATTGTGATACTCAGAGTCACGATACTGTATCGCTATACAAGGAGGCAGTATCGTAATACGCCCTTTCAAAGTTTTGTTACCCATTAGTCCATAAAATAACCTTATGATTTGATGTGATGGCGTTTCCAAGCTTCAATGGAGATACATTTCAGAAATCGTCAGGTGTATCTAACCGTTGGTCAAAAATCGTGACACGAACCGAATCGTGAGTTGAGTGTATTGTTACAGCCCTAATGACCATAGGGGTGTGTTTACTCTGTGGGTTACTATGTTGCAAATATTTTCTCGATAGCGTAGCGTAGCTTTGTGATATCATGCCAGTGTGTGTCTGTCTGTATTCTGAATATTTTGCCTGTGTGTCTGTGTAAGGGTTGCCTGTGTGACTGAGCTGAGTATGAATAAATGGGTTTATCATTATCCCAACACCAACTAAAGGAATTTGGGGGGCTGGTACCAACGGCTCATTCACACCATTTGTCAGTCCTCTTCTTTCATTGGCACCGCTGTGTCACATCTATAGTTCCCCACCAGTGCCAAGTGCTGCCTTCCCTGAGTGCGTTACAATATGCGACCTTGCCTCCTCCACTTGTGCTTGTCTCCTCGTACCAGGAAGTAATATGTCATGATGACATCACTGACAACAGCATTATATTTCAATATCTTGCAAAAGCTCAATTGTAGAGTCTTTTTCTCATTTGCAATTGGGATGGTGAATGAAAAACAGTCCCTCAAAAGTTACTGTGGCTAGGTTGACAGCTGGGAAACTTTATTGTTTTGTCCACGGAGGAGGGGCCAAAAGGCGGGACAAGGAGACAAGCACAAGTGGAGGAGGCAAGGTTGCATATTGTAACGCACTACCTGATGCTCGCGTCCCCAGGCTGCCTTTGCCATGGAGACGAGAGGGCGCTTTTCACAGGCACTGCTCACTGACCCTTCTGTCCATCTCACACTGCCCAATTCAGCTGTGTGTGTGTGTGTGTGTGTGCCATCAGTCTGTTGTTTATTGCTTGACGTCTGTGTGTGCGCGTGTGCGTGTCTCACGTTTTGCTTGGCGTGTGTGTGTGTCTCACGTCTTGCTTGGTGTGTGTGTGCGTGTGCGTGTGTGTGTGTGTGTGTGTGTGTGTGTGTGTGTGTGTGTGTGTGTGTGTGTGTGTGTGTGTGTGTGTGTGTGTGTGTGTGTGTGTGTGTGTGTGTGTGTGTGTGCGTGTGCGTGTGCGTGTGCGTGTGCGTGTGCGTGTGTGTGTGTGTCACGTCTTGCTTGACATGTGTTTGAGTGTGTGTGAGGTTTGGGTGCCCCCTCCTCCTGGTCCCAGCTGATCCTCATGCCACCCACCTCTGCTGTGTGGACTCCAGCTAATGACAAGCTAATGACAAGCTTCGGCTTACTCATGCGCCATTTAGGGCTGCCCCTTTGCATGGGTGAGGCATAAAATGCAATTTCGTTATGACAATGGGAGTTGGAGTTTCCCAGGTGGGCTTTCGCTTTTTTGCTTTCGCCTTTTTGGAGCCATCAATGCTCTCTCTCTCTCTCTCTCTCTCTCTCTCTCTCTCTCTCTCTCTCTCTCTCTCTCTCTCTCTCTCTCTCTCTCTCTCTCTCTCTCTCTCTCTCTCTCTTGCTCTCCCCTCTGTTTCTTTGTTCTATTGCTTCTCTATTTGGACAAAACTGGGGGCAGAGGCAGTCTCCAAAGACCCCACCCCACTTTCCCACGAGGCCACTGGTGGTTAGGGCTGTATCAAGGCACGGTGGTGCCTCCAGGCACTAATACCTCGTAGGTGCCCCTTCTATGAACAATATAGTCTGTGTCACGCAGTGCCCCCTAACTGGCTGTAAGTGGTTGGTGCCCCTGGGCCCTGTGCCACTGGCCCTAATGGATAATCCAGCCCTGCCATTTGTGCCCTGCCCTGGGCGAACTGCCCAGATGCTCTCTCTTCCTCTCTGCTATGCAGGGTAACTCCACTCCCACGTTGGGACTGTCTGGGGAGTAGACAACGTCATTGCTTTCATTTTCGGAGGAAGGATGGATATTGGGTTGTGATGACTGCTTGAGTTTCCTGTCTATTCCTGGCTGTCCCAGTCGGTCCGTCTGCATCATGGACGATTACTCAAAAGTATTCAGATGTCCTCAAGTCTTCATATCATGGCTGGATGGGGCATAAGACATACCCGGGCATTTGCCCTGTGGACTGCTGATGATTTTGGCTTGGTCCTCCCCCTCAAAGTAGTGGTATCAGTCCTCATGTCGCCAAAGCTGCCCTCTACGAGTCAGATGTAAACCTTCATTTTGGCTGTTGTTGTGGTCAAAGTAGCCTGTGATAAATGACTAAAATTGTTGCCACACCACAGGCTTTAGTGTCTCTCTCAATGCTTGGTGGACGGGTCTTGGCTGGACATGCCTGGCCTGATTTTTTTTTTTTGTCCCAGTCTGGTCCTTCTTCACTTCAGCTCCAGTAATATCCTCCGCAGCAGCCATCTTCACCCCCACCTCCCTCCCTCCACCCCACTCATCCCCTCCGCTCCGACAACGATCGGCGGGGAGAATAACACTGATGTCATCAGCTGCACAGTTGATCTCTGGGAAGAAATGAAGTAGCTCAGCAGCAGCTCTAGTCTGTCTGCCAAGTTCGGAATGATGAGGGATGTTCTGATCCGCCGGAGACGGGACGGGACTGGACGTCCAGGTGTCTCTGTATCCCCTTTAATAAACCCCAGGCCCAGCTCTTAACTCGAAGGAATGTAACTTTTTCGTACCTGGCCCGAACTGAATCCCAGGCAGGCAGCATCTTACTCACCCCATCCCAGCCCTGTCTCGTCTGGTCTGGTCTCGCCCCTTGCGGCGCTCTGCTCAGGTCTGCTCTGCTGTTATTATGTAATATGATTTAACACTGTGTGAGATTTTTTGTTGTTTATTTCCAGAATTAATGCTGCCCATTCACTAATGTTACCTTGTTCATGAATACTTACCATCAGCATAAAATTCTAAGTAACTTATTCATTATGACTGGAAAAATTGCACTTTTCATACATGAAAAGGGGGATCTTCTCCATGGTCCACCATTTAGAATTTCCAAAAATAGCCATTTTTAGCTGCAAAAACGACTGTACTTGGACCATACTAGAAAATATTAGTTTATTACTTAGTAGCAATAGGCAGCCCACTTTCGATGAGCAGCATAGTTGCAGTACCTTTTTTTTTTTTACCATTTCCTGCACAGTGTCCCTTTAAGTTACAGTCTCGCTAGCCTCTCCTCACCTGTCTGTCTCCTTTCAGCTCAATCCCACCCACACACAACCCACCACCACCACCACCAATCCCTCTCCTCCTGTGTTTTTTTAATTATTATTATTATTATTATTTTTAGGGCATTTCACCTTTTATTTTTTGATCGTGAAGGAGAGACAGGAAATGAATGGGGGGAGAGAGAGACGGGGAAGGATCGGCAAATGACCCGGGCGGGAATCAAACCTGGGTCACTGACGTAGATACCCAGTGCCCTACCGTTTGGCCACGGCAGGGTCTCCTCCTGTGTTTTTTTAAAAGAAATCCTAGTGTGACTGGCGCCAGCATGGCCCAGCATGTGACAGGTTGTTGGATATTTGACAAGGGGCTCTGATAACTGCGAGAAGGTCCTTTTTTTGCCTTTAGCGTGAAGCGGTAGTCCACTGAAAAGACTGCATTCCTGGCTGAGGTCTTGCACGCTTATAACCCCCTTCCTACCCCACCAAATCCCCCCCCTGCTGTAATTGCTGGTTGTCTAGTCTAGTAGTGGATGAGGCCCGCAAGAAATTTCCATGGATTGCATAAAAAAAGTGTGTGTGTGTGTGTGTGGGGGGGGGGGGGGGGAGTGTGTGTGTGGGGGGGGGGATGTGTGTATGGGGGGGGTAGTGTGTGTGTGTGGAGAGAGTAGTGTGTGTGTGTGGAGAGAGTGTGTGTGTGTGTGTGTGTGTGTGTGTCTGGGTGGGGGGGGGGGGGGTGCAGTGTGTGTGGCGGGGGTGTGTGTGTGTGTGTGGGGGGGGGTGGGTTGTGTGTGTGTGTGTGTGTAACACGTTAATGTACATGGGTGTGTATAAATTGGACTGGTGCTGAGCTTGTAATAGTTCAGTCAGTGCAGTTCGCAGTAGAGACGTGAGAGGTGTGAAACCCTTGACAAGCTTAAACTTATTAAGAAAACATCATCACAGTAGCTGCCACTGGGGCTGCAATAGTTACTTTGTGTGTTTCCCAAACTGGGGGTCGTGGAGGTACAGAATGGGGGTTGCGGACAAAAGTGACTTGTATTCACTTGTATGGTTAATAGATGTATTTGCTGTCCTGTTGATTTCTAGCAATATTAGCTGACAAACTATTAATGGAAAATCTAGCAATGGCCTGGCAATGGCAATGGCCTAGCAATGGCCTGGCAATCCCCCCCCCTAATATGGCTAGATATTCCATTAATAGTTTCTCAGCTAATATTGCTAGAAATCCATTGCTAGGTTAAGACTATGGTGGATTGGGGGTCGCGAAAAAATTCTCTAGTCAAAAAGGGGCTCCCTGCTGAAAAGAGTCACTCTGTGTGGTAGCTGAGGCAAGGCTGCATATTTCCATATTTCCACACAAGGCCCTCTGCATCCCGATGGAGCTTGGGAAAGACAGCAAGATGGGGCAGCATAATTTGGTTACACTTAAGATCAGGGCCCTTTACCCACTAATGCATGCCTAACTGATTAAGTGACTTATAGACATGTGTTATGCAAAGTCAACTATTTGCTAGTCGCATATTCACTCATTTCCTCTTTGTTTCCAATAAGGCCTTCATTTTTGTTATAGTCATAGTGAGGATTTTGCTGAACACGTCTTTAAGTCACATACATATCAAGACGGTAATTAGCTATTCAAAATCTATATTTTTGTATTGAATATTTAATATCATATACTTATAATTTCATTAATTAAATTAAGTCATTTATTAATTTATATGTCTATAGTCCAGCCAGGGAGTGGGAGCAGTAAAGAGTTCCTGCAGACGTGACGTGACGTGGCGTCCGAGCTCTATTGGCTGCCCTTTGGTCACGGCTCCTGCTGCTGCTGCTTGGCTGAGGGAGGGAGGGGGGAAGGGGAGTCCAAATGAAGGCCAATGTGCACTGGGTCAACAGGAAGTGACACGTCTGCTCCTCGGCGCCCTTCCTCCTTGCCACTGGAACCCCCCTACGCAGCGCAGATGTTTATTTTTCCACTCTCACGTTCTCACTGCCTGCTCCCCTCAACTCAAAAAAGCTGCTTTTTGAGGGAATGTTGTCAGGCTGGAGGTTCTGAGGATGGAATGTTCCATTCGGGTTCCACAGAGTAAGCGTATAGCGTGGAAAGTTCTCATACTGAGAAGCTGGTTCAGGAGTAAGCCAAGTTAACAGGCAAACCATCTAATAGAAGAGCCTGGAGTCCTCCGATTAAACCTGCTTTAACTTACTCCTGAACCTGCTTTGTTGTATGTATAGGCCATGTATATGATTCCCGACAAAGTGAGACGAAATCCCGATTTTTCTGGACCTCAGAAACGATATTTGTATTGCTCCTGGCCTGACTAGAAGCAGCGCTGCAGGAGGGCACAGCCTCACTAGTTATCCATTATCCTAGTGTCTCGTGCAGTTGCATCCATGTGAGATTCATGATGGCTTGATTATCAACCATAATGGAAAGAGTAGAAGTCCGCACACACTGTAGCTCCACTTTGAAAATTGATTCAGGTCATACAACGTTTCAACCCAGCAGGTCCTGAGTGGAGCTAAAGTGTGCAGACTTCTACTCATTCCACTATCAGGTACGCCTTTGTCCTGCACCTGGCCTCAGAGAGGTGTGATGTGTGTCTCTTTGTTGATTATGTAGATCATGTTGATTATCAACCATATCACTCTAGCCAGCACATCACATTACTGCATGTGTTGACTGAACAATTTGACTGAACCGTGACGCATGATTCTTAAGGTGTAAGCAGCTGTTGTAGAAGACATTTCTATTTGTCAGTAGACAAATGTTAGAAAACCCACACAGAGGACTAGAAACATCCTCTTTTAGTGTGGTGGGTTGGGTTCAGGTGTTTATCCACAGAATCCCATCTCAGAGGGATAAGCATTTTTCCATGTCTATTCCATCCCCAGGCCTTGTAAACACACAAACCACTTTAACACATGTGGTGTGCACGGCACGCGTGACTAGTACAACATCTGCTTTGGCTGCTAAAGCTCGGAAATATATGCGTGTGTTTTGTGAATGCGTGAAGAAGAAGACCATGTGACGTGTGTGAGTGTGTGTGTGTGTGTGTGTGGGTACGCAGCTGATCGTGCGATGTGGAATGTGTGAGGGAATAAGCTTCCTACTCCTATGTGAGTGAGTGAGCGAGTGTGGAAACACATGTGCAGCATTGGGCCCTGGTCACTGGGTCATAAAACGATGGACTATGATGATGACTCTACCTGTGTGTGTGTGTGTGGTGTGTGTGTGCGTGCACGTGTGCTTGCTAGAATTTGGTACTATTTGTTTTCAAATCCAGTCTTAATGTTTCTTACTACTTTATTGGGCTTTATTTGACACATGTAACATTTGGCAGCAGAAGTCTCCGTTATTAGCTATGATTTGATGTTTAAAGCATAAATGTGGCTATTTGGTGCATGACATCAGTGTGGGTTATTTATATCCACAGAGTCCGTTAGAAAGGATGTAAATGAAGAGAGGAGATGAGGGCTGGGGGAACTGTAGCCCTTTCTGCAGAGTGCAATGGAGGCCATCTCTCTCTCTCTCTTTCTTTCTTTCTTTCTTTCTTTCTTTCTTTCTTTCTTTCTTTCTTTCTTTCTTTCTTTCTTTCTTTCTATCTCTCTCTCTCTCTCTCTCTCTCTCTCCAGGGTCCCCGCGGTGCATTAAAAAGTATTAAAAAGCATTAAATTTAGAACATGTGATTTAAGGCCGTGAAAAGCATTAAATTTAGCTATTTTTTTAGGTGTGGCATTAAATATGAAAAGGCCTGGCATTAAATTTCACCCAGACACAATGTATTAAAATATAGATGCCTGGACAGTCTTCCGTAAAAACATTGTATCATTGTTTCAAGGCGGCAACAAGGTTTCGAGACTGTCAGTCATGCCTGGGGTAAACGATGCACTCGATAGTGACAGGCCCGCCGGGGTAGCAAACCCTATCGTTCGGATCCCCCTACTGGATGATGGCGATGGTTGATTTAGTAGTCTAAATCCCATCCACCACAGTGCGTGTGACTCTGACCGCAGTACAGTTGAAAGTGAAACTTGTTAAATTTCATCAACCAATATGCAGCGTGGAAGCTATCTGTGGTGCCAGTTTACTAGTCGAAAGCGTAAGTCTTAAAATGACTGCATTGTTTTCAAACTTTGTATCTCGTCATCTAGCCTGCTTGTGCTCTATGCTCCTCCTAATGTTAGCCATGCCCTCTCGTTCAGGTTTGTGTTTGCTAACGCATATAATTTCATGAATGCATGATGAATGTATTCATACAATATGCTACTTCAAAGTGTCCTCGAGCTTCGTGGTGGCGTATTATTTGATGCTGTCAGATGCTAATGCAATCCGAAGTGAGCACGAGTGTTGTGAAGTTGCAAGCGGTGGAAATGCGTGTAAAATGTAACATAAATCGGGCGAGTAACGGAGTGTTTTCTACGAGGCTAAATGTCGCAATGAGGATATGCGAGGATGTCCAAATCGGTAACCGCGTGGTGTTTGCATCGCTATTCCAGTCGCCGCGTGTCCGCGGTTAGGGAAATGTTTGTGGACTTCATGTCAAGTTCCACTGACTGTTTCTTTGCTCCCACTCTGATGAACGACAGCTAAACTGAAAGTAGAACGCCTACTGTCTCTATGATGGAGCTGGGGGGAACAAACAGGAGGAGCAGTCCAGAGCTGAGCAGTCGTTCGTTTTTAACCCTTTTGACGCCACAGGTCTCTCCTAAACATCTCTCCTTGACTAAGGTGCACTGCACTCCAATATTTATCCCTTATAAAAGATGAATTGGTGGTCCATTTTTAATTTTTATATTGAAGGTATTTCATGAAATGTCATCAAACTTTTCAAATACACACAATTTTGAAATTGTTTCAGTTTTGGATGACTTTTTGGTTAATGATGTTTTAAACTAATGGGTAGTGTCTGTGCGTGCCACCTCACTCTTTTTTTGTTGTTATCTCTATGGTTAAATTAAGCACAAAAATGACCAGGGTATTAGAGTTTGGGCCCACCTATGCAGCAGCCAGATCAACTGAAAGAATATTTTACCACATGGAGTTACACAGATGCTGGCTACTTGATTTGAAATTATAATGAATTATCTAAGGAAGGGGCCGATTTCATGAAAACTCCCGCAACATACAGAAACCTCTTTGACAAGTCATGACAAACATCTGGTGCAGAAAGTGACTAGGGAGCAGGCAATGAGAATAAAATAACACAGTGAGCAGTGTGAATGTATGTATTACATTACATTATTATATATAGCAATATTATACCATGTAACACACACACGCACACCCGTGTAGTGGTATTAATTTTGATGTTGGAGGTCTTGAAAATGGTATTAAAAAGTATTAAATTGGGTGATGAAAAATGTGCAGATACCCTGTTGCTCTCTCTCTCACTCTTTCTCTCTCTCTCTCTCTCTCTCTCTCTCTTTCTCTCTCTCTCTGTCTCACAATCTCTTGCATTATCCTCACTATTGTCACTAAAGCTCTAAACATATATCCATTAGCTCTAAAAAATATTATATCTCCATCATTGGGGCATTGACAAAAAGGGGAGAGGGTCTTGGGTCTAAAGAAGTGGAACACACACAGACACCAGTCTCTGCTCTAGCCACATCCTCTTCCATCACCTGCACAGTATATGGGTCAAGGTCGTAGCGCACATCAGGGTGGGGAAACAACCACAGCTAATGCCACTATTGGTATGGATTTTTTTGTCTGTTTTTAGTGGAGTATCTAAGAAGCATAAACATTGCAGTACATGAATGTCTAATCACTAATTAATTAATGCAGCTTAGTTGTCGTTGTACCACCTAACCCCAAAAGCCCAAAAACGTCATTGAGCCATATATAAATTCACCTTGGTCTTTTTCCACTGAAATCAGCCATGTGTAGATTCCTGGCTCACGGCATATGTCTGGATGGTTAATGTTAAGTGTTGGGTTTTTCACTGGTCATGGAATGTAGGGTCCTGGGTCTGGTATGTGAATCAGCGGCTGGCGTGAGTGTTTGTCTATATGGCTGTTGAAAGCATGCTGTCATAACTCATCTTGCATGCTTGTGAGTGTGTGTGCATGCCTGTCGAGTGCTGTATGTGTGTATCCACGAGAGAAGCAGAAGAATGATTTGTGGGAGTGTGTGTGTGTGTGAATATGCGTGCGTGTGTTCGAGTGTGTATATATCCTCAAGAGACACATGGAGATGGGAGAGTGGAGTGTTTGACACGGCATCAGTCATGTTTGTCTTCTCGTGTGTGTGCGTGTGTGTGTGCGTGCGTGCGTGCGTGCGCAGAGGTAGATTAGGGCACGCTGAGCGATGAAATTGGAGGTTGTCTCGGCCGGTACCTGACAGGTACCTGGACAGGTGTTGACTGTTGCAGCTGGTGCCGGTGTCAGCGTAAGCATAGTGTGTGTGCATGCGTGTGTGTGTCAGCGTCAGCGTCAGCGTTAGCATAGTGATCATCTCCGACAGCTGATGGGATGTCAGTAGAATGGGTTTTCCACCTTTCTTTTTTAAGTTTTTAAAGTGAAAACCCTTAAGCTTACTCTTCAACGATCGGTTGCCCTGTATTATGAATGCTAAAGAATGCTGGGTGATGTAAACGTGAATGTAGAAAGAAAGCATCTGTGATTTTAATTGTGTGTAAGGAGCCAAGGCCGAATCTGGTCGTAATTAGTGTGTGTATGTGTGTGCGTGTGCGTGCGCGTGCGCGCATGTGTGTGCAGAGGTAGATCAGGGTGCGCTGAGCGATGAAATTGGAGGTTGTCTCGGCCGGTACCTGACAGGTACCTGGACAGGTGTTGACTGTTGTCCGCAGCAGCTGGTGCCGGTGTCAGGGTAAGCATAGTGTGTGTGTGTGTGTTTGTGCATGCGTGTGTGTGTCAGCGACGCGTCAGCGTAAGCATAGTGGTCATCTCCGACAGCTGATGGGATGTCAGTAGAATGGGTTTTCCACCCCCAAGTTTTTAAAGTGAAAACCCTTAAGCTTACTCTTCAACGATCGGTTGCCCTGTATTATGAATGCTTAAGAATGCTGGGTGATGTAAACGTGAGTGTGGAAAGAAAGCATCTGTGATTTTAATTGTGTGTAAGAAGCCAAGGCCGAATCTGGTCATAATTTGCGTGTGTGTGTGTGTGCGTGTGCGTGTGCGTGTGTGTGTGTGTGTGCGTGTGCGTGTGCGTGTGTGTGTGTGTGTGTGTGTGTGTGTGTGTGTGTGTGTGTGTGTGTGTGTGCGAGCAAGTGTAGCTCCAGTGTGTGTGTGTGTGTGTGTGTGTGTGTGTGTGTGTGTGCGAGCAAGTGTAGCTCCATTTTGTGTGTGTGTGTGTGTGTGTGTGTGTGTGTGTGCGAGCAAGTGTAGCTCCAGTGTGTGTGTGTGTGTGTGTGTGTGTGTGTGTGTGTGTGTGTGTGTGTGTGTGTGTGTGTGTGTGCGAGCAAGTGTAGCTCCAGTGTGTGTGTGTGTGTGCGAGCAAGTGTAGCTCCATTTTGTGTGTGTGTGTGTGTGTGTGTGTGTGTGTGTGTGTGTGTGTGTGTGTGTGTGTGTGTGTGTGTGTGTGTGTGTGTGTGTGTGTGTGTGTGTGTGTGTGTGTGTGTGTGTGTGTGTGTGTGTGTGTGTGTGTGTGTGTGTGTGTGTGTGTTTTAGTGAGTCAGCAAGTAAGCGTGAGGCCAGGGCTGTGGCAGCTGCTGTGCTGTGTTGTGTAGTGTAGTCGGTGCCTGCTGTGCTGTGGTGTCGGCACGTGCCGGCTGCCCAAACCCATCTCAGCAGAGCAGAGGAGGAGTGGAGTGGAGTAACCTCCAAACCTCCCATCTCTCCTGGCCTCTCACACAATCTCTCTCTCTCTCTCTCTCTCTCTCTCTCTCTCTCTCTCTCTCTCTCTCTCTCTCTCTTTCTCTGGTTCCCTCCCCCTCCCTCAGGACGTGTAGAATCTCAGCAATGTTATGATTTTCCGGCCCCCTTATCAGTGGCGGAACAATTGCACACAGGGCCCCTGGGCAAGACACTTATAGGGCCCCCTATACAGCTTACCAAGCTCACAATAGGGCCCCCACCACCAATACGGGAGGGCCCTGGGCCCAGGGGCAAGTGCCCTGCTTGCCCTCCCTATAGCTCCGCCCCTGGCCCTTATTGTCTTAACAGGGCTCTTCTCTTGCGGAGGGGAAAGGCTATGGGGCAGCAAGGCAAGACGAGACGAGTCGGCCCCTCAGCCCCTTCAACTGAGCCTCCTGAAAGGCCACTGCATTCATATTCATGTATCTGACCATTTCTCTGCTATGGCTGTAACGATATTGTATAGAACCGAGAAGTCGTGATACATTGACATACCCATCAGCCCAGAAAACAACCACATTATATGAAGTGATAGTGCTTCCAAGCACCATCATTATTATAAAGAAACTTTTAAAAAGTGATTGTAGCCTCTTGTAACCTATTCTACCTATGAACTATCATAGTTTTTATTCATAAAGTTTATAATGTTGGCAAACGTGAAATCGTGGGGTGGTGTATCGAAACGTAGGTCGTGAATCCGTGAGTTGAGTGTATCGTCACAGCCCTATTGGCCATTTCCCTGCACATTATCATCCTGTTTAGGATTCGCCTCTGAACCCGAGTTTCTGTTGTTTTGTCGTTGTTTTCTGGCAGCCGACTGGTCTGCCTGTATGTTTTTGTCTTCATATCAGGTCTCAGTGGGTGAGTCAGAGTGTTGTTGATTTGTTGCTTTTTTGTTTTGTTTTGGTGTCTGTGTCTGTTTAGTCTAGTCTGCAGGTTAGACGGCATCAGATCAGCCATATCACTTTCAAAGGATGGAAGGAAGCAGGAGAGCAGCCAGACGGTGGGGTGTGTTGTAAAGAGTGTCCCTCCACCTTCAATACAGGCCTAAAGTGCAAGGGTGAAATCCTGGTTTGAGAAGGGTACATCTGAGAGTGGGCGGTGTGTTTTAGATTTCATTGGGGTGCATTAGTCTATTGTATTTATTTTTTAATACTAAGGGCGGCATTGGGAGGGGTCAATGGGGCGTTGTGAAGCTCATGATGAGGCCTAGGGGGCATTTATTTTTAAAAAAAGGTTGGGAACCACTGGGCTAGCTAGCTAGAGCCTCTCCATGCTGGATGGGAGGAGGAATGTTGGTGAGAGTGGGAGTGGGGGATGGCTTTCTTTAGTGGAGGAGGTAGAGAGAGGGGGGGGGGGATGTCTTCCCATGGGCCATTGTTTTGGTTTTGTGCAGGCAGGCAGCCAGGGCGTGGCTGATTGCATGGCCTTTGTGTCTGTGTAGCAGACAGTTATCCGCAGGTCAAAGCTATGTGTGGGGCAGGAGGTGCCTCTCACAGGTCTATGCCGTCCCGGATGCTACACTGGATGCTAAGCCAATACATAGCCTTATCCGCTGTAACCACACAGTCTACTATGGCTGTAATGATTAGCTTCCACTGAAGCTTCCACATGACGCAACATTGTCTAAAGATAGCCCATTTTTTTCAATTCTATTTTTGACGCAACTCATAACAACCGTGTAGAGCTTGATTAACAATGTACAGAATAATCAGCAATATTATTTCTAATAGCTCCCAGTAAACATAGTTTTCTTCTCATCACTTCTAGTTCCATCTTGCAGCCACTTTCTTTTTTGTCTTTAGAAAGTGGTAATGTAAAGACACAGTTGAAATAAACCGATACGTGGACTTGGTGATCTTGACATCTGGAGAACGTTTTTGGAATGTCTTTTTCTCAGGGCACCGTTATCAGAACTCTTCAACGGCACACACACACACACACATACACACACATACACACACATACACACACATACACACACATACACACACACACACACACACACACACACACACACACACACACACACACACACACACACACACACACACACACACACACACACACACGGCCCATCATCTTGGCGTAGTGTCTGGAGTGTGCTGTGTGCATATTTCTTCCTCTGAGCGCCATTATCAGAAACCAACTGCCAGGCTGCCCTCAGCAAGCCTTTTAAGGCCACCGCAGCCCAACCAGCTATTCCCCTCCTCTCTTCTCCCCTCTTCTCTACTTCTCTACTCTTCTTCCCCTTCTGCCTCTCTTACCCCCTCTCTCATTCTTTAGTTACCCTCTCTTAACCTCTTCGCTCTCTCGCCTCCTCTCTCACCAATCTTTCTTCCTCTTCTTCCTGACTCTCTCTTCCTTCTCTCGCCTCCCCACCCCCCTCTTTTCGGCTTCCCTCTCTCCCCCTCTTCTCTCTCTCCTGCTCTCGCTCTCGCTCTCGCTCTCTCTCTCTCTCTCTCTCTCTCTCTCTCTCTCTCTCTCTCTCTCTCCCCCCTCTCTCTCTCTCTCTCTCTCTCTCTCTCTCTCTCTCTCTCTCTCTCTCTCTCTCTCTCTCTCTCTCTCTCTCTCTCCGGCTTCCCCCTCTCCCCCTCTCCTCTCTCCCTCCTGCTCTTCTGTCTTCGCCTCCTCCTCCTCCCGTGATGATGTGATAAGGAAGGCAGCCATGGCTCGTCTCTGCTGGGCCTGTGCTATTATAGACCCTCCAATCAGCTGCTTTGTGTGCGTTCAAAACCTCCGTTCAAACCGCTGTCAGCTGAGCTGGCGGCTTCCTCACGCCTGCCATGAGGCTCATGTGTCATGTTGTGGGAGAGAAGTAGAGAAAGAGACACAACAGTCGATATAGTGACTTAGAAGAAGAGGGAGAGAGAGAGACAGTTAGCAGTGGATGCAAATTGACTGTTAGAGATAGAGAGAGATAGAAGTTGATATACCGGTATAAGGACCAAGGGAGACACACAGCAGACAACCACTATAGATTTTATTAGAAAGAGTGAGAGAGAGAAAAGTGGATACGCATAGTGACTATTCGAAGGAGAGGAACTCAACAGCAAGAGAATCATCACGGCAGTAGATTGATTTAGTGGCTAGTAAGAGGCTGCTATTGTTATTGTCCTCCCCGGACTGGACTGGACGTCTTGTCTTCAGCAATAACATTGTCGTCAGCATCAGCAGCTAACAGCATCATGTGTTCTCCCAGGAAAACCAAAACCACCTCCTCTGCAACCACCAGGTAAACCTGTCTGACCTGAGAAGTACAAGTAGAAGTGGAAATGTGTGTGCGGTCGGGCAGTCATGGGTATTTTGCGGGCAGTCATGGCTAATGTGCGGGCAGTCATGGGTAAGGTGCGGGCAGTCATGGGGTAAGGTGCGGGCAGTCATGGGTAAGGTGCAGGATCATGGGTAAGGTGCGGGCAGTCATGGGTAAGGTGCGGCCAGTCATGGCTAATGTGCGGGCAGTCATGGGGTAAGGTGCGGGCAGTCATGGGTAAGGTGCAGGCAGTCATGTCTGAGGTGCGGGCAGTCATGGGTAAGGTGCAGGATCATGGGTGAGGTGCGGGCAGTCATGGGGTAAGGTGCGGGCAGTCATGGGTAAGCGGTTAGGGCGTCAGACTTGTAGCACAAAGGTTGCCTGTTCGACTCCCGACCCGTGAGGTTGGTGGGTTGGTGGTAATTAACCAGTGCTCTCCCCCACCCTCGTCCATGACCGAGGTACCACCACCTTTTCTGCAACCACCAGGTAAAGCTGCCTTTGCCTGGCTCTTGCCCGACCTGTAGTTCCACGCGGCTTCGTGAGCAGCCTCCCCACTACTAGGTCTGGGAGCATGTACAGTAGCAGGATTCTATTTCTCCAGTCAAAAAATAGTCGGCGCATTTATTGCTTCAATACCAACATATTCTCTCAAAAAAAACGTTTTCTGTTGATCTCTAAAGCGTCAATATAGTCTATAATATGTCCTGTGCTGTGACTCCTCACTGCGAGCTGCCATTGATATTGAAGCAATAAATGCTCCGATTATTTTTTGACTGGAGAAATGGAATCCTGCTACATGCTCCCAGACCTCTGTGTGTGTTGCAGCCAGCGCCACCAGGGGGCTCCAGAGCTACACACACACACACACAGAGGTCTGGTAGGAACCAGGCTAAAGCTGCCTGGCGACGCCATCCAATTTACTCCACCCAACGATTTTGGCTCCGCACATCGTCTGGCAAAAGCCTCGAGCTCGGTTCTCTCAGTGTTTAGCCAATCAGCAAACAGTTGAGAGTGGTGACGTAGAACTCACTTGCGAAGTCCGTTGCTGATTTGGTTAAGGTAACTATATTCACACTTTCGTTTTGTTATTTGTATGATTTTGCAACGCTATATCGTAACAGGCATGCTAATAAAACACCATATGGGTTTTAATTTGAGTTTGGAACTCCAATTAATTTAAATGGTGAGTAAGATCAGACCATCTCCCACCCTCCACGGAGACGGATTCCTCATGGCTTTTGCCAGACTGATTGACGGAGTCAACAGTCGGCTTTTCGCCCAGGCTAGGCTAAAGCTGCCTGACCAGAGTTGTATGAAGTAGAAGTAGAGGTATTCTTGCAGATGTAATGACAACACTAGTGGTATGATATTACATGGTTTTTTTTATTTATTTTTTATTTGACCTTTATTTTACCAGGAAGGTCCCATTGAGGTAGAAACCTCTTCTTCCAGGGAGTCCTGGCCAAGACGGCATTAAGACAGTGGAGGCACATGCATATTATGACATAAAAAACAGATTTAAAAAAAAAAGAAAGAAAAAAAAAGAAAGCACACTTAAGGATATAAGACATATCAGACATAGGGGAAAACAAAATAGACGCTGGACAAGACTAACAAGTAAGACCATCACGCACTAAACAGTAAGAACTAACAAACTAATAAAATCTGACATAAAAAACACACACACACAAAACCTCTGTAAAACTGAGTTTAAAAGCAGTGACACTCCTCTACTAAAGTTGTTTTTAAAAGATTTTTAAAACTCTCTACAGAGGGCACAGATGCCAAGCTTAATGTGTTTTGGAGGTTATTCCAAACATGTGGGGCATATGAACTAAAAGAAGTCTTACCTAATTCAGTACGCACTGTAGGAATATTTAAGATAATTTTATTTCCTGACCTAGTGCCATAGGAACTGGTTTGGCGTGACACCAGACAGTTGATATATGATGGGAGTTTACCCACCAATGCCTTCACAATAAAAATGAGGAAATGGCTTTTCCTCCTAAGTGATAGTGAAGTCCATGTTACCATTTCATACAATGCGCAGTGATGCGTTCTCATGTTTGCGTTTGTAATAAAACGCAGTGCCGCATGGTAAACTACATCTAGCTTCTTTAGAAGAGAGGTGGACGCATGCATGTATAATATGTCACCATAATCTAAGATGGGTAAAAATGTACTCTGGACCAATCTTAGCCTAGCAGCAAAAGGAAAACATTTTTTCAAACGGAAATAAAAACCCAGTTTTGGTCTAAGCTTTTTAAGAAGATGGTCAATATGTGATTCATAGTTCAACTTTTCATCAAGCTAAATCCCCAAGTACTTGTATGTTTTAACCCTTTCTAGCAAGGTACCATCAGTAGTGGACACTTCAACATTAGATAATGATGAGCGGGTACGCGTGAAAACCATGTACTTTGCTTTCTTTGCATTTAGGACCAAACGCAGACTTAGCAAAGACGTCTGCAAAACACTAAAAGCAGTTTGAAGAGTCTCAACTGCAGTATTTACAGAGGGGGCAGATGTATACAGAACAGTGTCGTCAGCATACAGATGCACCTTTGCTGAATCAAGACCAACACAGAGGTCATTTATATAAATAGTAAACAAAATAGGCCCCAAAATTGACCCTTGAGGCACACCCATTTTGACCCCTACCAGAGCAGAATTACTATTGTCAACAGCTACACATTGGGTTCTCCCAGATAAATAATTTAAAAACCACTTCCGTGTCATGTCACTAAAACCAATATGTTGTAGTCACAATCCCCTCGCTCCTGCCAAGGTTTCAACTTTGTCATATCATACTACTACTGTTGTAATGACATCTGGAAGAGTATTTCTACTTCCTCTTCATGCAACTCTGTACCTGACTGCTGTGCAGAGAGTCGAGAGACGGAGTTTCATTCAGTACTTAAAGGAGCACTCCTGCCAATTTCAATATGCTGTTGTATTGCTCATGCTACCTTTGACTTATCAGTACCCGGTGATGCTGCGTGTTTTGGCTCAGCCGTTTCCGAGATCTGAGCTATTCTAATGGGGGCAGATTTTGTTTACATTTTTAAAAATCTTAACATAGGCCTATTCCAAATATTTTCCCAAAAGGTATCGCTGTTTGCTAGTTGTCTGCTGATGTTGCATAACCTTTTTGGAATTTTTGGGGAATAATTAAAAATGTGTTTTTGTATTAAATGTAAACAAACAGCTGCCCCCATTACAATGACCAGGATCTTGGAAAAGGCTGGAAAAAAAATCTCAGGTACTGACAAGTCCAGGGTAGTGTGAGCATTACAACTGCATTTTGAAATTGGCTGGAGTTCTCCTTTAAACGGGAGCTTGAGACTATTTTCATTTTAATACTTAAGGGGGGAGTTTGAGTTGAGCCAGTGATTGTCTGCTTCGTGTTGCGTGTGCTCTGCCGTGCTTTAGAACATGACAGGTTGATTACTAGTGTTTGTAAACCGCCTTGTCATTAGTGGCCTGGTGCATAAGTGGCTGCAGCACAAGCGCTGCAAATGGTTTGGTCAACATGACATCGGACCCTTGGTGCGGTCCAAAACGCTGTGTGTGTGCTTGTCTGTGTGCGCGCGGGTGTGTGCGCCTGTGTGTGTGTGTGTGTGTGTGCGTGTGTGTGCGCGTGAGCCTATGTGTGTGTCTGTGTGCGTGTGTGTGTGTGTGTCCTTCGTCCCGACTGTGTTGTTAGGCCCTGTGTCAGCATGCAGAATAAGAATAAGATCCAGCAAAATGAGTTCTTTCCACATAATCTGATCATCTGAAAACACTCCTTGTTCTCTGTTCACCGTTTAGGCCATATCATTTCTTTTTGTCTATTATTTACTGGCAACTCTTGTGTATATCTTGGTCCTTGCACAATATGTCTGGTGTGAGATGACCCGATTATCTGCAGTGCCTAATGTGACTTAAGTGGTTTGTTGGACTCGGGTTAAGGTTCTCTTGGCAGGAGCGAGGGGGTTGTGCCACGTTTGGGATGGCACAAGACAAGTGTGGGGCAGGGCAAGGCAAGGCAAGGCAAGGCAAGCAGGCTTATGCCCAGCCCAGTGCCAACACTAATAGATATGGTGGCGTTTTATGACAGCCAGGATAAATACAATGTCCTGATGATAAGATGATTACAGGGTTCCCACGGGTCATGGAATTTCTGGAATATCACGGAATTTCATTAAAGTTTTTCCAGTCATCGAAAGTCATGGAATTTAAGCTTACCATTCTGCATGCACATTCATGGAATATCATGGAATTTTCTTTAACATTTGGTGTATAACATTGTTTCTTACTGGTTATACTAGTAACACTTCGCCAGAGATGGTTTTCTTTCACGATGTAATGTGCAACATTCTAGAATGCAATGAGCACTCCTAAATCTGGCGGTGGCTCTGCGTCATCTTTAGGGGTGAAGATAATCTTCAGTTTTCACATTTTTTGAAACTGTTTAACGCCATTTCTTTTTGGCAGGAGCGAGTGGGTTGTGCCACGTTTGTGATGGCACAAGTGTGGTGCAAGGCAAGGCAAGGCAAGGCAAGCAGACTTGCCCAGCCCAGTGCCAACACTAATAGATATGGTGGCGTTTTATGACAGCCAGGATAAATACATAACAATCTCCTGATGATATGATGATTAGGTCCTGTTTGAGATTTGCCTTCCTGCTCTTGTGTTATGCATGATGACTTCCCATGCAGGATGCTGTTACCTCAGGTCCTTAGCCTGCATGTAGCCTACCATACCAACCAGGCCCGCAACAATATTTGAGCATGATGTAAGCTTAAAATTTACTGTTGACTACAGTATATTTACCTTTGGATGTTTCTCTGTTGTTCGCTGTGGTAGACTACTGTGTTTCTGATCCAAAATGGCTGATACATTGATTGGTCGTTACGAAACGTGGGAAGGGTCAATAGTTTTTAGATGCGTCCCAGCATCTCTATAAGAGGGTCTGTCTGTCCGTCCGTCCGTCCGTCTGAAACGCATTCCTTCAATTGTGTCTGAAACGCATTCCTTCAATTGTTCATTCCTGTGGCCACAAGGCGGCAGACTTGCCATTTTGGACCGGAGCGAATGCGTGCAAGCATAGCCTTTCTAACCGGATACTAACGTTGGCGAAAAGTAGCCTAGCCACAGGCTAACTGACAAACGTGAGGCCAACAACTCAGCCGATCGTGATGTAAGCCACAAATAGACCAATCGACCTCATATTTAGACACTACAATGTTGATTTCCCGCTTCGATTTTCATCAGTTAAGAAATCTAGCGTCGGATTAACACATTATTAAGGTAGTAAAGCGAGTTGCCGCCATGTTTGTTTTCCAGAATCACCCGGGAGAGCTCACGTGCAGCATTCTGGGTAATTGAGTTTCACTGCTTTGTGCCTTGACGGTGAAGCTGGTATTGAAAAAAAGTCCATAAGCGCATGATTCACCCAAACGGTTTTATTTATTTATTATTTGTCGATGTTTAGATTCTTTCCCACATGCACATACTGCTGAAATGGCGTGATACTAAAGGTTGTTAGGCCTAATAAATGTCTGGTAATTTGTAATGTTCACTTCTAGGCTATGTGAAATTTCAAATCATAGCCTATGGTTCTTTTCCAAATCCAATAATGATGATAAGCTTATTATACCCTAAACTGCAAAAAATAAAGCCATGTCTCGCCATTTTGCTGCCTTGCTGCCTGCCACAATATTTGGAGTGTCCATGATGACCAATAAACAAAAAGTACATCCTCGGGGGGCGTTGACAGGTTAGGAGGAGGCCAGGGGGGTGTTTGGGGGGGGAAAATTGCATTGTTGGAACTGGCATAGAGGGACGCATCTGTTGTCCGCCTGTCGGCCTTGTTATGTTAGTTTTTACTGCACTGTGTGTGTGGGGGTGTGTGTGGGTGTATGTAATTGTTGTCAATGTCATTATTTAGTTTCTGCACATCGGAGACTCGTCAAATGCATGTTGAAACTTCTGTGCTAACCCTGTTACATAGATTTTTGACAATAATGTCCACTTGACGTGGCTTGATTTGACTTGACTAGTAGGTTGTTTTATTGGCTTTTTTACTGTCTAATGACAATTCAATCTAATCTAACAATGGATCCCTCCCTTTGCGTTGTTGCGTAAGATATCAGGCAGGGGGAGAGATAATTGAACTGAAGGCATTAAGAGGCGCAGTGCAACTTGAGCTAGTCCAGCAGTAGAGTAGAGTACAATAGAGTACTTTTATTAATCTTGAGGGAAATTAAGGTGTCTGACAGCTTACATAGATACATAGACCTACTTTAGATACAAGACATGCACAAAGACCCAAAAACATTATTGCACATTGCAGTAAACATATAGTTGAGCACCACCACAAGTCAGCTGATGTTTCAATGAATCTTAGTAGGTGAGCGATGACTCTCCCAACCGCCTCCAAGATCTGGGGGCTGCAAACCACACTTCAGACATATGACCTGAAAAACAAAATAAACTAACTTGCCATCAGAGAAATCTTCCTTAACTGTTCCGTAGACATCCTGTTTGTATCAAGTGCTGGCACCCTGGTATGAAAAACATAATTGACAGATCGCAAAAGCCATGCCCCCTGAAATATCTGCATGCATTTTATTTGAGGAACATCATTATTATAACAGTCAACCAGTCATTATTACAGCACAGCAAAAAAGCCTCACAAAATGTGTGCAATAATAACAAAAATCGATTAATAGCGATGAATCGATTCTCTTGTGGACACTGTAGGATCTATGCATTGATTCAAATCGATTATTTATTATTTCCACCCCTCCTCTGCTGCAGGTGGCGCTGTAAATGCATCAGGAACCTGGAGCCCAGCATGAAGAAGGCGAGCAGGCCTCCCGCTGCAGCCTCCAAGGCAGCAGGGGGCGCTAATAAGGCTCAGCAGACGGAGAAGACCAAAGCCGAGGGTGCTGCCGCTACCAACACCACCACCACCACCACCAACACCAACACCAACACCACCTCCACCTCCTCCGCCAGCACCAACAGCATGGGCACTGGGGGCAAGAGCACCACCAAGACCTCCGCTTCTGGAGCTCTGGCCAAGGTACTTTAAGTTCACTTAACTTCTGGAGATAAATGTATAACTTTAGGTGCGCGATAAAGGTTGCCAGCTTTGAGAAGAGTAAAAATCCGCTCTCACAAGCTGAGTCTCATTATTTTTTTATTATAAATGACGACCGAGTCCACAAGCAGACTCGTTCTTAAGCCATCATCAGTGTGTGGTCCTCTTCTCAAGGTACTTAAAGGCCTTGTCTGTTTTGACGAGTGCGTTGTGAATGTTTAACATGCCAAAGTCTGAGTCTTGAGTGTAAGGCTCAAAGGGCAAAGCCTCTGGACCTCTATTGTAGGATAAAGTACACACACACACACACACACATACACACACACACACACACACACAATATTTTTCATTAGGAATGATCCTGATCCTACAGCCTGAAAGTAAAAAAACAAGCAAAAAAATACAGAGTGTTACTGGTACACATGTAACAGAGTTATTAAGGATGTGTATCATTTATCATTTAGACAAGTTCATTCACTTATTAAAATAAACACTTGACTGACTAGACGTTTTGATTTTGTTTCTTTTTGATCAGACGAGGAGCAGTGATGACCTGTCGGCGGCGAGCACAGGAGCTTCAGGGGCCACCGCTGCGGGGCCCAACACTAGGGCCAGGAGTAAGACGGGTAGCGCCTCCAGCACCGGCACCAGTACTGCAGAACCCAAGGCCAAGAATGCCTCAGGTGGGGGTTTACGCACGCTAAGGCCGGCCGCACATTGGCTCCGACAGCACTGCGGCGCACTTTCGCTTCCGACATAATTCGAAACCCCAAACCCAATTTCACACGAACATTGCATTGATCGTCAATGGGCGGCACCAACAAAATAGAACTTGTCTCTAATTGCTATCCGACATCCGCGAATGCCCTTGGACATCGGCGCCAGTGTGCGGGGTTCTATTGAAAACAATGTAATCAAACTTTTGCGGAGCAGTGCTCAGCACTTTGTCGGAGTCAATGTGTTGCCGGCCTTACTTGCTTGTTCACTTACTACTAGGGCTCTAAATTAACTTTTTTTCATCACCAGCCAAAATGACTAGTAGATGCTAATCTTACTACACAAACAAACACTCACTGGTCTTTTCTACTCGCCAAACTGCAATTTCACCAGCATTCGACCAGTTGGCTAGTGTTGATTTAGACCTCTGCTTACCACACAGTTAAGATTAATGTTGGTTTCTGTTCTTGAGACAAGGTTGTGAGTATGGCTTTAAATGGTTTATTTATATTCCTCTGTCTCAACCAATTGAGTTTTTCCCGGGTAAGATACTGTATGAATTACGTATTACAATTCGTAATGTTTGGCTTCCTCCCAACTCATTCCTCCGGTCGTTGCCACCGCTCTCTGCGCTCCTATCTTGCTGTTGCCCCTCCTAGGAGTGCAGCGATGCTCACTCATAGATCTTTGGGTGTATTCCAATATGCGGACTCCTGTCCTCCCTTTCTCACTTGCCTGCTTGTGACCACATGACGACGTCACAGAAAATTAATCTATATCTTGCAAAAGCACAATTCTAATGTAATTTTCTCATTTGCAATCGGGATGGTGAATGAAAAACAGTCCCCCAAAAGTTGTTGTGTCTAGGCTGACAGCGGGGAAACTTTATTGTTTTCTCCATGGAGGCGGGCGGGGCGAGGCCACAAGCACAAGTGGAGGACGGGAGTCTGCATATTGGAATGCACCCTATGTTGTGATTTTGTCCCTTTTCGTCTGTTGACCATGTTTGACCATGACCACATTCTCCTTCTCCTAAACTAAAGCCTCCACAAGTAGACGCACGGGCTCCTCCGTGTCCAAAGAGTCGGGCTCGTCCCGTGAGAGCCTAAGGGACCGCTCCTCCAGAACCTCCTCTTCCTCCAAGAAGGCCTCCTCTTCCTCTGGCCTGTCCGACCCGGCCACCAGCAAACGCTCGCGCTGCCGCACGCTGGCCGAGTCGGAGTCTGACGGCCACCGCATGAACAAATCGCGCTCGGAGGGCCAGATCAGCCAGAAGACCATCCTGGAGGCACGGGTCAAGGTACGGTGCATATTCTTTGAGATTTTTTTTGCGTGGTCTTTTTTTACTTTATTTATGACAATATAGTGAAGATGGTGACAGGAAGCGAATGGGGAGAGAGACGGGGAGGGGTCGGCAAATGGCCCGGGCTGGGAATCGAACCCGGGTCAGCCACGTGTTATGGGAGTGCCCTACCGGTTGGCCACAGCAGGGCCTGGGTTGTATAATATATACTTGCACTATTGCATATTGTTTTATAGCAGGGATGGGCAACTGGAGGCCCGGGGGCCATATGCGGCCCTCCTCCTCACTCAGTGCGGCCTGTAGATAAAAACATAATTAGGAAAAAAAGCTAAAAAATCGCAACGAGGGAACTTCTGCGGTGTGTGGGGGTATTTTTTCTTTTGTCCTTATTAGTTCAGCATTAGCGTTCGTTCACAAGTTTATTTTGTGAAATATTATTTTTAATTAAATGGATTTCTGGCATGTTTGTTTGTTTGTTTGTTTGTTTGTTTGTGTGTTTGTTTGTGTGATTGCATGGCGTGTGTCTCGTTGTGAAGGACCTGCTGGGGCTGGCCAAGACTAAGGACGTGGAGATCCTGCAGCTGAGGGCCGACCTGCTCCACATGCGCACACAGCTGGGCCTGGTGGAGCCCGACCCAGACCCCCAGCCGGACCCCCACCCCGAACCGGAACCAGTAACAGAGGCCGCCCAGGCTGAGGTCACAGCTGCGGCCGAACCCGAACCCGGCAGTGGTGGAGTAGCCGCGGAAGAGAGCAGTGGTGACGTGGCCAACACCACCACCACCAGTGGTGCAGGTTGTCTTGGTGGAGGAGAGGAAGCCCAGTTGGCCAAGCCTGCTCAAGCCCCGGAGAGGGAGAGGGAGAGGGAGCCATCGACGCCCATCAGCGCGGCCGACGTGGAGTCCACCCTGCTCCTACTGCAGGACCAGAATCAGGGCATCCGCGGGGAACTCAACCTGCTGAAGAACGAGAACCGCATGCTGAAGGTTTTTAAATAACAATGTTTATACATTTTAGTGTACATAGGTATGTGTGATGTGTTTGATGCATGACATGTGTGTCTGCTGCTGTGTACCTTAAAGGTGCCCTGTGTAATATTTTCTTACCACCACCACCATCAAATTCTAAGTATTCAATTATGACTATGACAATGATTCAATAATTTACTCTGCTAATATGATTAAACATTCACTACTCTACTGTACTCGTTATAATCAATAAACTATAATCAATAATCAATCATACAATCAATCAATATAATCAATAAACTCTACTCTACTTGAAGGACCGTCTGAACGCGCTGGGCTTCTCCCTGGAGCAGCGGCTGGACAGCCCGGATAAGGGCCTGCGCTGCGCCTCGCTCTCCCCGGAGCCCCTCCTGGTGGGCAGCAGCAGCAGCTGCCCCGGCACCCGGGCCTCGTCGGCAGAAGCCCTCGTCTCGGCCTCGGCCTGCGCCTCAGCCCAGGGCTCCACGGAGGACCTTCTGGGAGTGGACCCCCACCACCACCACCGGCATCACCTGCGTCCCCTGTCCCCAGAGGCGGCCGACAGCGAATGCAGCGAAGCCTACCAGCCCGTGGTGACCTCCAGCGACGACGCCCTGGACGCGCGCTCCGGCTCCGGCTCCTCGTCGGAGTCGGAGAGCTGCGGTGGCGGCCCCCTGTCCTGCTCGTCGCCGTCGTCACGGTCGCGGCGCGGCAGCAGCGGAGAGGGCAGCGAGGTGTCGGTCGCCTGCCTGACGGAGCGCATCCACCAGATGGAGGAGAACCAACACAGCACCGCAGAGGAACTGCAGGCCACGCTACAGGTACAATACCACCCTAGGTAACACATGCGAACACCAATACCACCCTAGATATAATAATATAGAACCAGCACAGCACTGCCAAGGAACTGCAGGCCACATTACAGGTACAATACCACCCTAGATATAATAATATAGAACCTGTACAGCACCGCCGAGGAGCTGCAGGCTACATTACAGGTACAATACCAGCCTAGATATAATAATATAGAGCCAGCACAGCACTGCCAAGGAGCAGCAGGCCACGCTGCATGTACACACCCTAGATATGATAATATAGAACCAGTACAGCACCACAGAGGAACTGCAGGCCATATTACAGGTATAATACCACCCTAGATATAATAATCTAGAACCAGTACAGCACCGCAGAGGAACTGCAGGCTAATTACATGTACAATACCACCCTAGATATAATAATACAGAACCAGCACAGCCCGGCCGAGGAACTGCAGGCCACGCTACAGGTGCAATACCATCCTAGATGTAATAATACAGAACCAGCACAGCACCACCGAGGAGCTTCAAGCCACATTACAGCTACAATACCACCCTAGATATGATAATATAGAACCAGTACAGCACCGCCGAGGAGCTGCAGGCCACATTACAGGTACAATAGGTATCGCTAGCATGGATTTTGGGCTTTACAAGCACCCATCGTCGGTTAGACAAACGCATCATCTTTTTTATGTGCTTTATCTTCACAAATACTGTATGATCTTTCGAGTTGTTCTTAATTAAAAAAACAAAATTGCATTTAAATGACTTAAAGTATTGTGGAGCTGTAGACACCCTGTAAACCTGTAGCCACCCTGTGACCCTGTTCTTGCCCCTGCAGGAGCTGGCAGACCTGCAGCAAATCGCCCAGGAGCTGAGTGCTGAGAACGAGAGGCTTGGAGAAGAGAGAGCTCTGCTGGTGGACTCACTTTGTCAACAGGTGAGCAAGCCATCTTGGATATAACAATATTATAAGGGAGCCATCTTGTAGACAATCTTGCAATGTTATCATGTTAGGACACAGACCCTGTTATAATGCTTTTTTTGTTACTAGAATAAGTAAGCAACTTTAAATTTACAACTGTTTTTTTGGTGACAAAGTTACAAAGTACTTTACAATTTCGAATGACATGAATGGCAATGACCAAGCCATAATGTATTTCTTTGTCATGTTGTTTTAGTGTAGTACTATAGTAGTAATGTTTTTTTCAACCAATAGTAAAGCATTCCACTGATGGACATTATGAGGCATGCATCATTATCATGACTGGAGCATTTTGTCTTCCTGTTCCCAAAAGTGTTTCTCTAGAGTTGTTCACTTAAAGGGGCATTCCACCGGTGGAGACATGAATATGTTACTGAAAGTGGGTCATATTTATAGTAGAATAGTAACATACATTTCTAATTTGGTGCCTTCTTGGCCAAGAAAAGGCAGAAAATGACTTTTTAGTGCTTGTGGATTTGTGACAACAATCCCCATAATCCACTGCAATGCTCAAGTTCCACAGGCCACACCCAGTTATTTGGGACTCTATGCATCATCCCTCCCTCAGCTTGCAGGCAGTGTTGCCAGATTGGGCTGTTTCCCGCCCAATTGGGCTGCTTAGGATGGCAGTGTGCGGGTAAAAATGGCATTTAGCAGAAAATGCTGCCCAATTTTAGCCATAGAAATCAATAGAATTGGGCGCGATTTTGAACTTCTAGGCGGGTTTTGTGCATTTTTGGGGCTGGAAATCATCAGCCTCATCTGACAACCCTGCTTGCAGGTGCATCACAGTGGGAGAGACATCACTGGAAAGGAGAAGCTGTAGCACACTGCAGCTTAGTTTTCAAAACTTTGTTTTGTGCACACATGCGACCAACTTTTCTGTGTTGCTACACCTTCAGAGTCAAATGATGGCAAGAGAGAGACACACATTTCAAGACTTGACATTCACAGGTGATCCTACTTGGTTTGGCTAAATTGGTCTGATCTCATTGCAGGTAATTGACCCCACCCCCCAACACCAGGACAAGATTGTAGACAATTAGACAGCTTGCCAACTTCCCAAAACAAAATAAAAAAGTGAAAAAACAATACACAAAGAACATTGTCAATAAAACCACAGCTACAATTATTAGAAGACCACAGCCGCGATGCTGGAACAATTTGTTACAGAGAGCAAGACATATTGTGTTCCTCATTTATGCCCTGAGGCTCCACTGAATTTAGAGTATGAATCCAAAATGCCTTTCTACGAAGCCTCTCTGTCTAATTGTCTGCAATCTTGTCCTGGTGTTGGGGGGGTGGGGTCAATTACCTGCAATGAGATGAGACCAATTTAGCCAAACCAAGTGGGATCACCTGTGAATGTCAAGTCTTGAAATGTGTGTCTCTCTCTTGCTATCATTTGACTCTGAAGAAGGTGTAGCAACACCGAAACGTTGGTCGGGTGTGTGCACAAAATAAAGTCTTGAAAACTAAGCTGCAGTGTGGTCCAGCTTCTCCTTTCCAGCTATGCCAGTGACTTACTGGCAGTGTTGCCAGATGAGGCTGATGATTTCCAGCCCAAAAAATGCTCAAAACCCGCCTGGAAGCACTAAATCCCGCCCAATTCTATTGATGTCGATGGGAAAGATTGGGCGAGTTTTCCTGTAAAATGCCATTTTTACCCGCAGACGGCCATCCCAAGCAGCCCAATTGGGTGGGAAACAGTCCAATCTGGCAACACTGCTTACTGGAGCCTCAATGCCAGTGATTTCAAAAGCACTGGGACACTGATCTGTGATAGGTCTGTTAGAGCATTAGGTCCAACTCCCTATGGGTAGGGTTGAAAGGGTGGTGAAAAAGGCTTGTAGCAAAGAGGTTGGATATTTAATAAAGAGGACTCGAAACACGCCCACTCAATGCAAAAGTGTGTGCTCAAAATTTGGTCTCCTAAGGGGGCGTTGTCCCTCCTTCTTCTTCTCTTTTCATGGTGTTTGCACAAGATGCGCGCTACCGCCATCTACAGCGCTAAGGGGACTCCATTTATTCTCAACCTCAAGACTCCGAAGGTCTCCTAATCGAAGGTCTCCTAAAGGGGCGTTCACCCGACGTAAAGTGGATACCGGAAAAGAACCCGCCTGCTTTATCTCCCTCTCATATACGATTCTCTGCTTGTAGTCTCAACAGAAATCCACCTCTCTTACACTTCCTATGTCGATGATGCAAAATGACCATTTTTACATCATTGACATAGGAAGTGTTAAGAGATGAATGCTGGTTTCTCCTATCTCAGGGGGAATTGAGAGATTTTTGCAAGACCATTCAAAAGTATGACTGGGTGTCTAGCAATGGAAAGCCTAATGCAAAATGGGTGGAGTGTCCCTTTAAGTTTCCAGAGGAAAACGTGCTGAAAAGCGTTGTATCTGCCTCTACTGTACCTGAGCGTCTGAGGATGTGAAGGGTCATTAATTCACTGTGCTTCAGATCTTCCGTCTTCTAGTATTATACAGTGTATATACTGTATGTAGTATAAAATCTTGTACCATGGCAGGGGGAGCGTCTGGAGCTGTACGGCCGGCAGCTGGAGCTGTTCCGCGGGCTACTGGACGAGCATCGAGTGCCCTACGCCTCCAGCACCGGAGATCAGGACCTAGACCAGGCCCACAAGAGTGGCAGGTACCGTACATGACTACATGTTTTTTTTGTGTCTTTTAAAAAAAACATTATTCATGATGGCACAGTGAAGATGGTGACAGGAAGCGAGAGGGGAGAGATATACGGGGAAGGGCCGGCAAAGGACCCCGGCCGGAATCGAACCCGGGTCAGCCGCGTAGCAGTTGAGTGCCCTACCATTAGGCCACGGTAGGGCTAGACTACATATTTACACTGGGTTAGGGCTCTAAATTAACCTTTTTCCATTCCACCTCCAGGCAAAATGGCTAGTGGATGGTAATCTATAAATAAATAATGAGACGTAGCTTGTGAGTGCAGATTTTTCTTGTTTAAGTTGATACCCTTTATCTCGCACCCTGAGACGTACATTTTTTCCAAGAAGTTGAGCTCATCCTATGGATAGAGAGATTTCAAGTTAGTCAAACACGCTCTCACTAATGGGTCAACGTGGCTGGTAAAGTGGTGTTTTCCACCAGCCAAACTGAATTTTCACCAGCATTTGGCTGGTTGGCTGTAGAGTCCTGTACTGGGTTAATGTAGAGTCCTGCACTGGGTTATTAGGTGGGTATGTATGGGGCAGTCATGAAGAAGGGGTTAGGGAGGGAGTCAGGTTCGAAGCCAGAGGGTTGCTGGTTTGATTTTTAAACCTGCCAAGTGGACGGGGTACCCTGAGCATGGCACGGCTCCCTTGAGCTGCTTGTCACACTGTCGTTGTGTGCACTGTGTTCTGTGCACTGTGTCACAATGACGAAGAAACTTTCCTAGCGGAGCTGCCTTTATTTATGGGGATATGTACGGACCTGAGCTCTACTCTACTCTACACTACTGCTCTGCTCTGCTCTACTCTACTCTACTCTGCTCTACTCTACTCTACTCTACTCTACTCTACTCTACTCTACTCTACTCTGCTCTACTCTACTCTACTCTACTCTGCTCTGCTCTGCTCTGCTCTGCTCTGCTCTGCTCTGCTCTACTCTGCTCTACTCTACTCTGCTCTGCTCTGCTCTGCTCTGCTCTGCTCTGCTCTGCTCTGCTCTACTCTACTCTACTCTACTCTACTCTACTCTACTCTACTCTACTCTGCTCTACTCTGCTCTACTCTACTCTTCTCACATGTAACCTCTCCTCTCTTCTCCTGTCTCCTCTGTGTTGCCAGGTATGTGGAGCTGGAGCGTCGGTATGGGGAGCTGTGTGAGGGGGCGCGGTGCGAGCGGGAGCAGCTCCTGGGGGTACAGCAGCAGCTGAGCGGGGCCCTCAAGATGGCAGAACAGGAGAACGTGGAGGCACAGGGGCTGGTGTCCGCGCTCAAGGTACTGTAGAGGGATTTAAACATCGCTCTCTCCTTTGGTCTCTACCCACCTTTAATATCATCTTTATTTTTTAAAAATATGTTTCATTTACATTGGGTTTAGTTTTCATTGTTTGAAACCCCTTAATACAGGGGTCCCCAAACTAAGGCCCGGGGGCCGGATGCGGCCCGCCATGCCCCTTTGACCGGCCCTCCACCTCTCTGCACCTCACCATTTGAACTGGCCCAAAGAAGCAATCCTCACAGAGAAAAAAAGATAAAAATATATTTTTAAAAATATTTTATTTTGTTTATCAACAGGCCTTCCAACAGTTTAATTGTTACTAACCTAGTGTGAATAACCAGACGTTTCTTGTCTTGATAGTTTCTCATCTCACTGTTAACAGGCCTTCCATTTCTATTGTATCACTCATATTAGATGGTGGTTATTAGAAATTAAAAGCAATACCTGTGGTATTTAAAATTGATTAACTTTTTTGTGCTATAAATGATGGGCTATAACAGGCAATGGCCTAGTATACAGCCCACATGATTGATCCCGGCACCTGATCACGGCCCCTGATCACAGCCAGGAACGATAATGTGGCCCCCAGAGAAAAATGTTTGGGGACCCTTGCATTAATACATGGCCACTCTAATTAACGAGTTGTTACCTGTGCACTAACACAGTGATTCAAGATTCAAGATTCTAGTGTTCTAGTACTATGGTATTAAAGTTTTTTTCAGTGACTATTGTAACGTTCCAGTTGTGGAACAGTGTGTTAGGGGTCAAACATACCAAAGCCGAACGGAACGGCCGCGGGACGAAGGCGGTCTTTCTGCTTAGTTTTGGCCGGTGTGTTTTTCTCTGCCTTTCACACTAACAGCGTCGGCGTGCGCGGCCAGTCCTGTTCAAAACCCCCCCACAGCCAAAGACAGCGTGCTACTTTGCCATTCATTTGAATGAGACACCGCCGGTCGTCGGCGTGAACAATACGCTCGAGTTCTATTTTCCAAATGCAGCGCTGACGCTCGGCTACCGCCGGTTGGTGTGTAAGGACAGACATGTTTCAATGTATTTTCACCGACGCTTTACCGCCCTAGTGTTTAAGACCCCTTAGGCGACTACAGGCATGTGTGTCTGGGATACGTATGTGTGCCACTCTAAAGTTTTCATGCCGACTTCAACATGGCACAAATATCACAGTGCCTTTAATTACATTGAGTCACATTTGATGTGATGATGTGCTTACCGTACATGAATTTGATGAATTGACCTTTGACCTTTTTTGACCTTCTCAGGAGCGCGTGCAGAAGGCGGAACGCGTGGCCGATGTGGAGAGGAGAGAGAGGGAGGTGGCCGGCCGGGAACTGGAGGCCCTCAGAGCAACGTCTGGAGGAGAACAGGTACACACACACACACACACACACTACATACAGTAGTACACACATACTCACACACACACACACACACACACACACACACACACACACACACACACACACACACACACACACACACACACACACACACACACACACACACCGGGAACTGGAGGTCCTCAGAGCAGTCCGGAGGGGAACAGGGACACGCACACGCACTACATACACATACACACACGCATACACACTTTCTCACAGATACACACACACACACACACACACACACACACACACACACACACACACACACACACACACACACACACACACACACACACACACACACACACACACACACACACACACACACACACACACACACACACTTGGTTATTTCAGGCATACCATTTTCCATGCTTTCAGCCAGACCTGACCTGGCCAAGTGTCCTTCATCAGGTTGAAGCTGAGTTTCGACAAATTGAGCTATGTATACAGTATCACAGTGTGCATATGTATCTTTCTTTTTTCTTTTTCACACATTTTTCCACGTCCAACACAGGCTATAGGGCAGGCGTGTAAAATTCAAATTCACAGAGGGCCAAAATCCAAATCTTGGACAAAGCTGTGGACCGAGCTCAATATATACTGTATTTTTTTTTTAGATGGGCTTAAATTGTGCATATATACATGCATGTAAAAATCAAAGGCAAATATCACAAACACTCATTACCATTGTACTGTATATGGTAATTCAAATGTGCCAGGCCATGCCCTCCTAGTGACGCAACACCTTCGGCGTTGCTCCTAGTCAGGTCAAGAGCAATGTAAATATCGTTTCTGATCTCCTGAAGAATCAGAAACTCCTCCCACTTTGTCAGGAAGCAAACAACCATTAACAATCCAAGGGAGATGGGTCAACCATGCCGTTTGGGAAATTTGTATTGTTATGCTCTTGGTCAGACCTAGTCTCGAAGAGATTTGAAAGTCGATGATAATGAGGCTAGTTCAAATGTGCCTCGCTTGCCCATACAATACATTATTCTGTTGTATGAGTGTGGGATGTCATGTCACTGGCCTGTACTCCCTCGTATAAATACTTGCATGTGGGCCAACTGTGATGCACATCTGGAATGATCTCACGGGCCAAATAAATTGATTCTGTGGGCCAAATTTCCCCCCGGGCCAGAGTATGACATCCCTGCTATAGGGTGTACAGATGTATCTTTTTGACCCATTTTTCCTTGTCTGTCTGTCTGTCCGTCTTCCTCTCAATCGGAAAGTTGAAGCCGTGAGCCTTTTTTTTGCTTTTCACATATTTTTCCACGTCCAATCATCTGACACAGTCTATAGGGTAGTGTTTCTCAACGGGGGCTCTCCAGCCCCCCAGTGGACGTTGGGGAGCCCAAGGGGGCATTTATTCAAAAAAGGTTGAGAATTAACTGCTATAGGGTATGCAGATGTACAGTCTTTTGCTTTCTTTTTGACCCATTTTATTTATGTCAAAAAATGTGATTAAAAAAGATACATTTAAAACAATGTGGGGCGTATCGAACCTTAGGTCAAAATGTGTGATACGAACCGAATCATGAGACGAGTGTATCGTTACAACCCCATTTTTCGCCTATTTTTCCTTGTCTGTCCGTCCGTGCGTCCTCCTCGCTCCAGGCGGAGCTGGCGCGGTGCCGTGCCCAGCTGGAGACGGAGCGTCAGCGTGTGGCCCAGCTGCTGGTGCTGCACGGCGCCGGAGAGAAGAGCGACATACGCCACCTGCTGGACAGCGAGCGCCAAGAGAAGGAGAGAGCAGAGGGCCGCGCCGCGCAGCTGCAGGACGAGCTGGGACACACACGCAGCCAGGCAGCCCAGCTACGAGACGCCATCAGCAAGGTGAGGAGTAGAGTACAGTAGAGATGCTATACAGCAAGGTGGTTAAGTATTTCCATTGTACCCTACCTCCCTCAAAGGCAGCAAGATGGGGATTGAGGCAGGGGTTGAGTGTGTGTGTGTGCGCGTGTGTGTGTGTGCACGTTTTTGTGCTAAGATAAATGTATATCTGTCAATCCAAATAAAAAAGTTAAGTGTGTGCACGTGCGTGCGCGTGTGCGTGTATTTTTGGTAGTCTGGGCCATGTGCATAAACTATGTTTGCGTGGTCTACAGATCTGTGGACTGACAAAAGGAAGGGCCAAGCAATTCACAACATTTTGCTCAATATCTTGCATCATTGGGAGCCTCTTCATATGGAAACGCAGGTGCCACCTTTATCCTTAGGACATTATGAACAGAAGATTCTAGTGCTGTATTGGACTCCTTTTAAACCAAATTTGGATTGAGCCATGATTATTCTATATCGGTCAATCCAAATGAAGAAGTAAAATGTGTGTGTGTGTTCCAGCTGGAGAGTGAGTTTGGCTCGTTCCGTGCGGAGGTGCAACAGGAGCTGGGGGAGCAGAAGCGCGCGCTGGAGGAGCAGAGGGCGGAGCTGCAGGAGAAGGAGGCGGAGCTTGGGCAGATGAAGGACACCATCTTCGAACTGGAGGATGAGGTGGAGCAGCACCGCGCCGTCAAACTGCACGACAACCTCATCATCACCGACCTTGAGAGTGAGTAATGCTGTTACCATAGTGACAACCTCATCATCATCACCGACCTTGAGAGTGAGTAATGCTGTTACCATAGTGACAACCTCATCGTCATCACCGACCTTGAGAGTGAGTAATGCTGTTACCATAGTGACAACCTCATCATCACCGACCTTGAGAGTGAGTAATGCTGTTACCATAGTGACAACCTCATCATCACCGACCTTGAGAGTGAGTAATGCTGTTACCATAGTGACAACCTCATCATCACCGACCTCAAGAGTGAGTAACACACACTTTTACTCTGGTACCATCCTCTTCAAACCTGAGGGGTGTACTAAGAAGCTGGTTCAGATTAAGTTAAGTGGTAAATCGGCCCTGCCGTGGCCAAACGGGAGGGCACTCGTCTACCATGCGGCTGACCCGGGTTCAATTCTCGGCCCGGGTCCTTTGCCGGCCCTTCCCCGTCTCTCTCTCCCCACTTGTTTCCTGTCACTGCCTTCACTGTCACAAGTCAAAAAGACTTGTCGCTATAGTAATAATGTTACTCATTCTTGAGGTCAGTGATGATGAGGTTGACAGATTACAGAAACAATCATCATTCTACTCTACTTTACTTAAATCTCTCCAGAAGCCTATACTAAGAAGCTGGTTCAGGAGTAAACCAGGTTAAGTTAATTGATAAACCATCTGATCGAAGAGCCTGGGGTCCTCATTTTTAAGACTAATGCCCCCCAATTGCAAATATTCTCTTTGTCATGCTCTGCTCGTCTGTAATCTGTATTATCTATATCTATTAGATCGTTTGAAACTTTTTCCTTGTTTTTGTTGTGGTCTTGAGTGTGGTATGACCTCCATGCAAACTCTCTTCCCTCTTTGAGCGTTCAGCTATTGTTGAGGTATTGGATGGATGTTGTATTAAAGTTGTCCAGCAGAGGGGGGTATCTGACCGTCATCCTGTTAGTCTGTTCTGTACAGTGTAAACTGACTTTCTGTCTTCCTCTTCATATCTTGTGTCCTTAGATACACTCAAGAAGCTAACAAACCAAAAATATGACATGGACAAGGAGATCAAAATTCTCAATCGCAAATTGCGGGTTTGTATTCCATTCACATCAATAATCCATTTAAAAGGATTGAAGGCTTTTCTGTTGTGATTTGTAAATGTTTGCAATCTTGAGTTGGCTTGTGTGTCTGTGTGTAATATCTTTGTGCGTCTGTATATTTGTATGCACTTTGTGCACGTGTGTGTATGCGCATGTGCCTGTGTGTGTGTGTGTGTGTATGCGCGCGTGTGTGTGTGTGTGTGTGTGTGTGTGTGTGTGTGTGGTCTTGAATTTTCCAACTTGTGACCAATCTAGCATTCATAGCCCTATTGATTTTCTATATATTCTATCTATCTATTATATAGTCTGTTCTATATATCTATTGATATGCCTGAAAATTATATATTTTATTTTTTGGTGCTTATCGGCAGTGTGAAGACCTACCTCCTTCAACTGTTTGACTCTGACACTATTGTCTGGAACCTGCAAAAAGTGTTTTTGAATGTGATGTACGCACTCTACCCATAACAACTATGAGTGCGTTACAATATGCCACCTTGCCTCCTCCACTTGTGCTTGTCTCCTCATCCCACCTCCTGGCCCCTCCTCCGTGGAGAAAACGATAAAGTTTCCCAGCTGTCAGCCTAGCCAAAACAACTTTTTAGGGACTGTTTTTCATTCACCATCCCAATTGCAAATGAGAAAATTACTTTACAATTGAGCTTTTGTAAGATATTGAAATATAACGCGGTTGTCAGTGATGTCATCATGACATATTACTTCCTGGTACGAGGAGACAAGCACAAGTGGAGGAGGCAAGGCCGCATAGTGTAACGCACTGTATATATCTTGGTCCAGGTAGAGAAATGCTGAGGCACTCAAGGTCGAAATTTTTACTCTTTTTTTTTGGCTACAATTTGCCTACGTGTTTCGGCCCTTATGGCCTTCATCAAAAATTGCAACCTTGAGTCCCTCAGCATTTGTCTACCTGGGCGAAGTTTGAGAGCCCCTACACTGATGAGCAAAAAGGGAAAAAGGTGAAGACCCAGAAGCACTCCAATGACCTGCTTGCGCTTAATACTATTCTTCCATGGTGCAGGAGGAGTCAGCAGAGTGGCGTCAGTTCCAGGCGGACCTGCAGACGGCGGTGGTGATCGCTAACGACATCAAGTCGGAGGCGCAGGAGGAGATCGGAGACCTAAGGCGCCGCCTGCTGGAGGCCCAGGACAAGAACGAGAAGATGATCAAGGAGCTGGAGGAAGTCAAGAACCGCAAGTAAGCAACATGCATACTACTTAGCCTCCCAAGTAAGACACACATACTACTTAGCCTCCCAAGTAAGACACACATACTACTTAGCCTCCCAAGTAAGACACACATACTACTTAGCCTCCCAAGTAAGACACACATACTACTTAGCCTCCTAAGTAAGACACACATACTACTTAGCCTCCCAAGTAAGACACACATACTACTTAGCCTCCCAAGTAAGACACACATACTACTTAGCCTCCTAAGTAAGACACACATACTACTTAGCCTCCTAAGTAAGACATGCATACTACTTAGCCTCCCAAGTAAGACACACATACTACTTAGCCTCCCANGNAAGACACACATACTACTTAGCCTCCTAAGTAAGACATGCATACTACTTAGCCTCCTAAGTAAGACACACATACTACTTAGCCTCCCAAGTAAGACACGCATACTACTTAGCCTCCCAAGTAAGACACGCATACTACTTAGCCTCCCAAGTAAGACACACATACTACTTAGCCTCCCAAGTAAGACACACATACTACTTAGCCTCCCAAGTAAGACACACATACTACTTAGCCTCCCAAGTAAGACACACATACTACTTAGCCTCCTAAGTAAGACACACATACTAGCCTCCCAAGTATGCAATGAAATTAAGCTCCCCAGTGGCATTACACTTGAATGTGTTGGTGTAGACGTTCACCTTTCTCTGAACTCTGAACTGACATCTTTTAACATCACTACCATTTTATGTCGATTTCTACTATGTGGCACTCTGCCATTTAGGTTAATGTAGACTCTGTGTTCTCAAATGATGAAGCTGCAAGTACAGGTGATAAATTCAACAAATGCCACATGTGCCACCTCAGCAGCTGTGGCTGCCTAACTGTAGCCAGGCCATGCCCTCCTAGTGACGCAACACCTTCTGCGGTGCTTCTAGTCAGGCCAAGAGCAATGCAAATATCGTTTCTTATCTCCCGGAAAATCGGGAACTCCACACACTTTTTTTCTTACACCAGTCAACCAGTAGCAAACCCAGGGAGGCGGGTCAACCATGCTGTTTGGGAAATGTTAATTGTTATGCCAGACCAAGTCGATTTGAAGAGATTTGAAAGTCGATGATAATCAGGCTAGCCTAACTGTACAGCAGCGGTTCCCAAACAGGGCCCTTGGACCTCTATGGGGGGTCGCAGAGATAGAGCAGCAGGGTCGCAGTTAGAATGTACTTTTTATAAAAACGGAGGGGGAATTATGGATAACTCCTCATAATTAAGTTAGCAACAGTACTCACATAAAAAGCCAACACGTCCGTTAACATTACTAAATTATAATTTGCGAAAAGTAAAAAAAACACAATTAATGCTCGGCGCTTGGAATATAAGGGGTGGGCGTCATGAAAATATTCTTATGCGCAAAAGGAGGTCCCGAACAGAAGAAGTTTGGGAACTGCTGTACGCTAAGTAGGGTCATTTGGGTGAAAGTAGCAGGCCGCAAGGGTGTGCAAATATAGCAAGCAGTGGCCTGGTTAGCAGGGGGCCTGTGACTTGTGGCATTATGTGCATACTAGACGCGTGTGCCTGTGTGTGTGTGTGTGTGTGTGTGCGTGTGTGCGTGTGTGCGTGTGTGCGTGTGTGCGTGTGTGCGTGTGTGCGTGTGTGCGTGTGTGCGTGCGTGCGTGCGTGCGTGCGTGCGTGCGTGCGTGCGTGCGTGCGTGCGTGTGTGTGTGTTCGCTCAGGTTTAGTCTCTTTACTAGTCTCGAGGGGGAAATTTGTCTTTGAGTAGGTAGGGCAGGTTGCAGCGACGAGAATAGCACAAATGCATGACCTGGCGTACAACCCTCAGCACAATATACACTACAAACGTAAAGCGTCAGAACATGGGAGCCACCACACAAAGGAACAATATGCTGTAAAAACATCAGATAACCACAGAAATGGAAAAGGCACAGGCACAAAACACTGCCCCAAGCTATTCAAACCATACTGCGTACTGTACTGTATTTATCTAGCTTTACCACACACATTTACAGTATGTAGCAGTGTGTTTGCATGCATCATACCGGTACCGTACTTACGTATGCTGTGCTCAAATTGGCCACCTAAATATCCACAACTACATGTAATGTGCTGGCCCACAACAACCTCAATATTGTTATCGGCGATGATGATGATGATGATGATGATGATGATGATGAGAAGGAGGAGGATGATGATAAACTACATGGATGATTGTGTGTGTGTGTGTGTGTGTGTGTGTGTGTGTGTGTGTGTGTGTGTGTGTGTGTGTGTGTGTGTGTGTGTGTGTGTGTGTGTGTATTAGGCAGGACGAGGAGCGTGGGCGTGTGTATAACTACATGAATGATGATGATGATGATTATGATGGTGGTGGTGATGATGATGATGATGATTGTGTGTGTGTGTTAGGCAGGATGAGGAGCGTGGGCGTGTGTATAACTACATGAATGATGATGATGATGATGATTATGATGAAGGTGGTGGTGATGATGATGATGATGATGATGATTGTGTGTGTGTGTTAGGCAGGACGAGGAGCGTGGGCGTGTGTATAACTACATGAATGATGATGATTATGATGAAGGTGGTGGTGATGATGATGATGATGATGATGATGATTGTGTGTGTGTGTGTGTGTGTGTGTGTGTGTGTGTGTGTGTGTGTGTGTGTGTGTGTGTGTGTGTGTGTGTGTGTGTGTGTGTGTGTGTGTGTGTGTGTGTGTTAGGCAGGACGAGGAGCGTGGGCGCGTGTATAACTACATGAATGCGGTGGAGCGGGATCTGGCTGCCCTCCGGCAGGGTATGGGCCTCAGTCGCCGCTCCTCCACCTCCTCCGAACCCTCGCCCACCGTCAAGACCCTCATCAAGAGCTTCGACAACGCCTCCTCGCCAGGTACACACACATATACACATACACACACTCACACACTCACACACACACACACGTGCGCCTCCGAACCCTCGCCAGGTACACACACACGCGCACACATACAGTCCCAGGAAAAAGTTTGTACACCCTTTGACATTTCTTACATTTCTGTCAAAATTGGTCATAAAACATAGTCTGATCTTTCCAGAAATCACAAGAAGGAACAACCAGAGTCTGCTTTAACTAATTCAACCCAAACATTTACAAGTTTTCATATTTTCATTGGCCATAAGATGTAAACATTCACAGGACAGCAAGGCATAAGTAAGTACACCCTTGCATTCAATAGGTTTTAACCTTAAGTTAGTCGCAATAACCTCAACCAGATGTTTCCTGTAGTTGCAGATCAGATTAACAAAACAATCTGGATGTATCTTGTCTCCCTCTTCTTTAGAAAACTGCCCTTCTTCAGCAAGGTTTCTGGGATATCTTTAGTGAATAGCTTTCTTGACTTCATGCCATATCATCTGAAATGTTTTTGTCAGAGCTTTGACTGGGCTATTCCAGAATGTGTATTTCATTCTTATGAAGCAATTCAAATGTCAATTGCCTCTAAAATATGGGTAGTTGTCCCATTTCAGCACCCATCCTCTTGTGTGCCTCAACTGTGTGACAGACTACCTCACATTCTTTCTGTAAAATATCTCAATAAACTTCTGAGTTCATTGTTCCACTGATAATAGCTACGTAACTGACAAGGGCCTGAGGCACCAAGGTAGCCGCATATAATGATGCTGCCGCCACCATACTGAAAAGTGGAGATGATGTTTTGGTGAAGGTGTGGTTCTCCAGTTCTCCTCCAAACATGATACTATGTGTTCCCCTGAAAAATTCAACTTTAGTTTCAACGTTGGTCTACTGAATATTTAGCAGTAATTTTATGAAGCATATAAATGCTTTTTCGCAAACCTCAAAGTTGCAGCAATATTTTTTTGGACAGAAACCCCAATAATTTTAGATTGGCAAAATGAACCCCATTTTTAGCTTTTCTTGGTTACATCTCCACATCTGAGTATGGTGGCGGGAGCATCATTATATGCGGCTACCTTGCTGCCTCAGGCCCTTGAAAGTTTGCTACTATCAGTGGAGCAATGAACTCAAGTTTATTGTGATATTTTACAGAAAAAATGTGAGGAAGTCTGTCACACAGTTGAAGCACACAAGAGGATGGGTGCTGAAATGTGACAACAACCCATACTTAAGAAGCAAATCGACATTAGAATGGCTTCATAACAATGAAGTACACATTCTGGAATAGCCCAGACAAAGCCCTGACTAAAAACAATTGAGATTATATGGCATGAAGTCAATAAAGCTATGCACTCCAGACATCCCAGAAACCTTGATGACGAGAGGCAGTTCTCTAAAGAAGAGGGAGACAAGATACATCCAGATTGCTTTGTTAATCTGATCTGCAACTACAGGACAAGTCTGGTTGAGGATATTGCAACTAACTGAGGGTTAAAACCTATTGAATGCAAGGGTGTACTTACTTATGCCTTGCTCTCCTGTGAATGTTATAGCCTTATGGCCAATAAAAATATGAAAACATGTAATTGTTTGTGTGGAATTAGTTAAAGCAGACTCTGATTGTTCCTTCTTGAGATTTCCGGGAAGATCAGACCATGTTTTATGATCTATTTCGACTGAAAAGTAAGAAATTTCAAAGGGTGTACAAACTTTTTCTTGGGACTGTACATGCGTTCGCACACGCAGAGACACACACACACACACACACACACACACACACACACACACACACACACACACACACACACACACACACACACACACACACACACACACACACACACACACACACACACACACACACACACACACACACACACCAGGACTTGACACTGCCACCAGCCAACCGGCCAAATGCTGGTAAAACTCGGCTGTGACTAGTAACAACTTCAGTCTCACTAGCCAATTTGGCAGGTAGCTTATTCAATGGTACGACATATCAGCATAGCTTTTATTCTATACTTTGCCCCTTGTGTGTCAATTGTTCGTATTAACCATTACTCAGTTACTCAGTTTCTATTTGTTTGATTTATTTCAATGTAGAAAGCTGTGCACTCGACACAGACCAGACCCGACCCGAGCCGAAATCTCTACCCGAAATCTCGCCCCGAACTCTATCAAAATGTAAATTGTGTACGGTACTATACCCAAAGATTCTCTTGTTCTAACTGTAATATTTCTGTATGTATATCCAAAGATCTAAATTAACACCCGCTGGTGAAAAGTCAGTTTGGCTGTTAGGAAATAAAGCTTACTAGCCACTTTGACCCATCAATGAAATGATGATGATGATGATGATGATGAATAAAGTTTATTTAGAGCCCTGTTCATATCGGTATACGCATGCATGTGTACATGTGTGTACGCCTGAATTTGTGTGTGTGTGTATGCCTTAATGTGTGTGTGTGCGCGTGTGTGTGTCTCCATGTGTGTGTGTGTGTGCGTGTGTGCGTGTGTGTGTCTCCATGTGTGTGTGTGCGTGTGCGCGTGTGTGTGTCTGCATGTGCGCATGTGTGTGTCTGCATGTGCGTGTGTGTGTGTCTGCATGTGTGCGTGTGTGTGTGTGCGTGTGTTTCTGCATGTGTGCGTGTGTGTGCGCGCGTGTGTTTTTCTCCATGTGTGCGTGTGTGTGCGTGCGTGTGTGTGTCTGCATGTGTGATTCCTCCTTCTAGCCCCCGTCCCAGTTGTAGTGCCTGCAGTGTAATGTAATAATATGTAAAAGACTTATTTTGTGTGTGTGTGTGTGTGTGTGTGTGCACGTGTGTCTGTGTGTGCGCTTGCATGTGTGTGTGTCTCCATGTCTGATTCCTCCTTCTAGCCCCCGCCCCAGCGGTGGTTCCTGCGGTGGCCGCGACGGCGGCCATGACCCGTACTCCGCTGAGTCCCAGCCCTCTGAAGACGCCCCCCGCCGCCGCCGTCTCCCCCATACAGGTCAGTAGGGGTGTCAACAGTAATCGATTCGGCAATGCATCACAATGCGGGCCAGAACAATTCAATAATCGATTCGGCAATGCATCACAATGCGGGCCAGAACAATTCAATAATCGATTCGGCAATGCATCACAATGCGGGCCAGAACAATTCAATAATTGATTCAGTAGATGCGATAATCGATGCAGCATATGTTTTAAAGTTTCAATAACTTTGAAGCAAATTAACTTTTCAATTAAATGAAAGCACTTTAAACCATTGAAGCCTGCATGACCGATACACACAATAGCCAAGAAAATGCTATTCATTATCTGACTGCTTGTATTGCCCCGTGACTGAAGAAAACATTGCCTTGCTTTCATTAGAAATGTAATGCATTGCAATGCATCATAGAATCAGACTGAATCGATACGAATCGAATCGCTAACTGTTTAATCGTAATCGAAGGGAATCGCAAGGGCCGTGCCAATGCACACCACTACAGGTCAGCCAAGGGGTCAGGGGTCATAGGTCATACCAGAGATGTGGGGGTGGATTCCAATATGCGGACTCCAATCCCGTCCTCCCTTGCTCACTTACCTCCTTGTGACCTCCTCCTGATGACGTCACAGACAACAGATTTGTATGATAATATCTTGCAAAAGCTCAAATCTAATGCCATTTCCTCATTTGCAAATGGGATGGTAAATGAGGAATAGTCCCCCAAAAGTTGTTTTTCAGCTTACAGCGGGGAAGCTTTATTGTTTTCTCCATGGAAGCGGGGCCACTAGCACAGGCTGAGGAGGGAGTCAAACTTCAGTCACAAATTGATGAGTTGAGACTCGTCAATACTAGGAGTGACTTGTGACTTGACTTGAACTTGTGCGCTATTGACTCGAGACTTGACTTGGACTTGACCGTTTTCGCTTGCCTTGACTGGCAATGGCATGCGAAGTCTAAATATATTACATTTTTTTGCATCTGTATGTGAAAATACAAAATGGAAATGAAATGATTTGCCCCTAACCAGTATTAGCAGGCCACCAAACTGGCGTGTCGGGAGTCAAACCTGCAACCTTTGGACTTCAAGTCTGACACCCTAACCACTTACCCACGACTGCCCTAAGTGAAGTGAAAGCGAAAGCCCAACTGGGAAACTCCAACTCCCATTGTCATTGTGTCTATATAAGGCACAGATGTTCATGATTTAACACACCCTAATTTTTTCTTAAAGACCTGAATTGACAGTTGCACTGCAAAAAAAAAAAAAAAACCCATAATCACACATGAAATTGAACGTGGACATAATTTACCACTTATTTAGGCGCGAAAAAAATGGGGACACTTCTGGTTACATTCGGGACAATACAAAGTGGAATCCGGGACCATTGCGGGACACAAAGGAAAAAAGTTAATTTCGAGCCCTGCTTCCCCCACCAACCTGGCGTGTCGGGAGTCGAACCGGCAACCTTTGGGATACAAGTGCGATGCCTTAACCGTTTACCCCTAAGCGGGTACCCCCCCCCCGTCCCTGGAGACAGTTTTCCTCCAGCTGGCTCATGGATTTGATTTGAGCCATCGCATCACATCTGGATCAAAGAGGAATTAAACTTGTTCTATTTTCAGCCAGTACAACCCACCCAGTGCAGCCTGGGTAGACACCACTCCCTGTGCCGGCTGAATACTATGGCAGTGGTTTTCAAAATGGGGGCCGGGGAGCTCTGTGGTGGGGCACAAAGGGGTGCCAGGGGGTTCGCGGCAGGTTGGAAGATAAAGTATAGCAAAGCAAAATAAATGATTTTAAAGTTAATGTACACCAAAATAAACAAAAAATAAGACAAACAATATTTCCCATTGGTTAATAATTACATTGTAATAATCTACTGCATCTCTGAAAAATATATCTATAATTGCCATTTTACACATCCAAATGGGGACCTAAAACACATAAATAGACCATGACTGTGATTGAGGGTGCACGGAAAAAAAATATTGTGGCATGAGCCATGTAAAAGGGTGCCTTGGCTGGAATCTAGAAGTATATGGGGCTTGGCTGGAATCTAGCAGTATGTGGTGGTCCGCTTCATGGTAAAGTCTGGGAACCCGTGTGCTATGGCATGCCCCCCAGGCGGTGTCATGAGACAGCAGCGATTACAAAGGGCTCCTGTCCTGTCATTGGTGACTAAAGGGCTTGTCCCTGCAATTAATTTGAGATTAAACACCTGACAAATCACATGAGGTTGGATGACTGTTAATGAAAGATCGTCTTGCGTACCGTAAAACTTCACGGTATTTCCTGGAACAAACACTTCTTTACATGTATATAAATAAAAAAAGAACAGGCAAATGTCATTGATGCAATCAAAGGTTCTTCTTGATGTCACAGGATGGATTTTTTTTTTTGCTGCATCTCTTAATGTGTTGCGACCTAAAATAGATGAGAAGAGCAGAAGTGTGGTGGTGTGTGCTGGTTGGGGTATTCCCCCTCCTCTCTTCCCCTCCTCTCTTCCTCACTCAGTGTTGCCAGATTGGGCACTTTCCTGCCTAATTGATCTGCTTAGTATGGTTGTCTGCGGGTAAAAATCGGTAGAAGGGGGATTTGGGCATGTTTTTCTGCACATTTTTTCGCCATAGAAATCAATAGAATTTAGTTCAAATTAGGCAGATTTAGTGCTTCCAGGCGGGTTTTGAGCTCATCTGGCAACCCTTTTCCCCAGTCCTCAGGCGGATGTCCTCCATTCCCCCTGTCTCCAGCTCTCCACACAGTTCTCCAACTCCAGAGGCTAAGCACACCTTTTACAGGACAAAAAACAGGATGTTTGTGCCCCAGAATTTTCTGAAAGCAACTTGGGGATATTTATAGTGTATTTTTTTCTGGTGTCCGTTCCTTCTGACTTCCCCTCCTTGTCTCTCACTTGGACACTGGACAGACATCTGCCTGGCGAGCTGTCTTGAAGCCCTCTCCTCTCCTCACACACTCCCAGGATGGAGGAAATGGTCGTGCACTATGCAGACGCGCTCTTGGTCATATTCCATTCTTGTTACAATACAATACAATATACAACATGTATTTATATAGCACAGTATCACAACTATGAAGTTGACTTAAAACGCTTTCAAATACATACACATACATACACACACACACATACACATTCCCGCATTCACACACCAGCTCTGGATGCTGCCGTATAGCGCCAATTGTCCGGTTTTCATGTGAACAAGTGCACACATACGCGCACACACATAGTTATAATAATCTTTTAAAAAAGGTTACTCTGGAAACGATTGTTACATAGTCTAAATTCTTTCATCATGATTCATATACATGGGTTCCAAAGTTTGTTTACCTGACTGCGCAAAACTATCTGCGCACAACTCAACCTCTGATTGTTGCAAACCGCTGTCAGTCAATAGCGCACGTGGTTGGCTGCCAGTGTCTTGCCCCTCCTCATAACATCGTATTTACAAACATTCAGAACCCATGTATACCAAGCCAGGAGACACTGTCTGTCATGTCAGTTCAGCTTTTTTATATTATATAAGCACTGCTGAGAAGGAGAAGAGTGCTTGCAGCTTGACCTTTCGTTGGACAGGGTCAGGAAGCTTTATTGAAAAAGAAATATTGAGTGCTGAGTGACGGTTCAGACAGACTTCCCTCCTCTCCTCTCTGTGTCCATCATGTGTCTGAGTATATGTGTATGGGAAGGCTAAAGGGGCAGGGAAGAGCATGCTTGGAATGGAATGAAAGGGGATTTGAAGTGAGATTCCATTTGAGAACACCATTTTGAAGTCATCACTCCCAAGGATTCCAGTAGCTCAATTAAAATGGACCAATTATGTCACATTATCTCTCAGTAGAGAGATGGTTTTAAGGAAGACTGAACAATTTCAGATACAAAGAAACCAAAACAAAACTATTTAGTTTTTTCATCTAATCTTGAATGTTTTAATGATTGCACGTTATAGTAAGTGGCGTGCGCCTTAATAGACTTCACATCAACACCTGCATCTTGCCATTCCTTCTAGTTACGACCATCACTGTCTACAAGACTTAATTTTATAAGCATTCCCAAACAGACTAGTATTTCAGAACAACTCTCTTTCTTGAACATTTCCTGAATGCAGCTAATCACTTAATGTGATTTCTCTTCTAATGAGGCATAGAAAAGAAAATGAGATACAAAAAAAAAAGACGGTGTCTGGAATGTCTTGTAAAGTCGTGAGCGGAGGCGGGACAACAAAGCCAAGGAAGCCCCATGGAGCTTAACATGCCTGGCATACCACTGCTGTGGTGTTTCTCAACAGGGGCTCTACAGGTCCTCAGGGGGGCATTAGGGAGCCCTTAGGAGGGCGTGGAGAAGGAGGCAGTTGGGAGGAGGGGGGGCACTCATTTGCAAATGGGGGCAATTGTCTATTGTCTATTTTGTAATTCTAAGGTGGGTGTTGGCAGGCTTATGATGAGGTCGAGGGGGCATTGGCAGGCTTATGATGAGGTCAAGGGGGCGTTTGTTAAAAAAAAAGGTGCTCTGTTGGAACTGGACAGGGCCGTCTGCCTGTAATCAAGTTAGGCAGTTGTGTGCGTGCGTGCGTGCGTGCGTGCGCAAGAGTCTCAATGGCCACGATGGCTCCTGCCCCCCGTGGGGCATGATGATTAAATCCCTACTTCATTACAACGGTCCTGATGAATATCTGCATTGTAGTCCGGAGACAAACACTGCTTTATGAGTTTGTGTGTGTTTCTGGATTAAGAAAAAAAAAACTTTGAATGAAACGCGATAATGAAGTCTACATTTATAGCAATGGTGACAAAATGTTTCATGTGACTACTAGTCACCGGACTGATTAATTGGAGCTGTGTGTAACTTTCAATCGGGTCCCTTCTAAAAACATCTTCACTGTCAAGAAGCTTTTTCGAAACGTTAGTCTAATGCACTGTAAATAAATAAGAAATAACTGAAAAGTCGTCCATGTGGCACCAGATTTCTTCCCTTGTTGTTTGAAGACACTTTGTGTCAATTTGGGTCGGTCGGTGTCTTTGCCTGTTTGCTTCGATGCCAGCTTGACTCCCGTCCCCACTGACGTACATGTACACGTATTAAAGGGCATTGTTTCGCTTCCATAGAAAGATGGCAGTGATTGTGTTGTTGCTTTGGCGTTTTACTTACGCGTTGACCTACGTATTGGTCCATCACTGGCTACTTGTCCTGTCTTGCACTTTGCTTTCAGTCTGTAAATGTCAGTCCTATGTATGTCTATGTCTTGGCATGGTATAGAGAGAGAAATGTAATTTCAATTTCCTTGTATGTCCTGTGCATATGAAGAAACTGATAATCAAAGCTGACTTGACTTGACTTGACCTGGATGCCACTGGCAGTGATTGTGTTGTTGCTTTGGCGTTTTACTTAAGCGTTGACCTGGATGCCATTTCTCGAAAGGATCGTTGCTAACCAGTTAGCGACTTAGAAGGTTGGCAATATGAATTTGCATTGCAACCAAGTATGCTGCTAACTTAGTTAGCAACGACACTTTCGAGAAACGCCCTCCTGGATGCCACTGGCAGTAATTGTGTTGTTGCTTTGGCATTTTACTTATGATATTTATGTATGATAATGTGCTTTACAAGTAAGTTTGATTGATTGATGGATTTTACTTCCGCGTTGACCTGGAACATTTCTCTGTTTCTCTGCAGCGACACGCTGCCATGACGCCCAAACCCCTCTCCTCCCTGGTGGACAAGAGATCAAGCTACTCAGACCTTACTATGGCAGGTATGGAACTTACACACACACACACACACACACACACACACACACACACACACACACACACACACACACACACACACACACACACACACACACACACACACACAATCACACACACACAATCACACACACACACACACACAATCACACACACACAATCACACACACACACAAGCACACACACACACACACACACAAGCACACACACACACAAGCACGCAGGCTCACACACACACAAGCACACATGCACGCACACACACACTCGCACACACACACTCGCACACACACACACACACAAGCACGCACATCAAGCTACTCAGACCTTAGTATGCCAGGTATGTAGCACGCACGCACGCACGCAATCAATCACACACATTTTTTCCCTCCTCCATACATTTAGATGGGCCCCCTCTGTCTAACTTTCACACAAACACACACAAACACACACACACACACAAACACACACACACGGTATGCACTTCAGTCCTCAATACATTTGGATGGGCCCCCACTGTCTTATCATACACACACACACACAAAAACACTGAAGCAGATGTGAGTACCCTCTGTGGAATCCGAAACAGGTGTGTACTCACCTTAGATCTTCCAGAAATCCTGCCATATGTTTGGGCTTGCCTTGTACGCCTTGTACGCCTTATACGCGGAATGTGGTCACAGTATATGATAAATGGCCCCTGTCCAATGCCCTTGCTCCATAACATAATAGAAGTAGAAAAGTAATTGGAAGAAATCGAATCGTATCGTATCGTGGGGAATCCCTGCTTTAAGAAATCGATACCATATCGTATCGTCATGAAGGCTGTGATTTACACCCCTACCTGTCGTAAGGTGTAGTTGTGGTGTACGTGTGGTGCAGTATGTGATGTGAAATTGTATAAAGTAGTATTGTTAGCGTGTGGGGCTGCCTCCTATTTCATCAGCATTTTACCCTCAGGGCTACAGTTTCTCTCTGCTTCAATATTGCAACCAATAATACAGTTTTAATAAAACATGAAGCCAACCCAATACTTCTGTGTGTGCGTGTGCGTGTGCATGTGTGTGTGTGTGTGCGTGCGTGTGTGTGACCGTGACCCATCAGGAGACCACCTGCTCCGCACGTCTCCTGGCACGCGGCCACCGCTGCAGAGAGTTCCCACCATGGACTCCTCCAAATCCATCTCAGGTGGGCGCCCAGTGTTTTCGCCTTTATTCGATAGACACACACACACACACACACACACACACACACACACACACACACACACACACACACACACACACACACACACACACACACACACACACACACACACACACACACACACACACACACACACACACACACACAAATGGTAAAAAAAGGTCCTACATTAGATACTAGGCCTACTACCTACCACTACATATGCACAGACTTTCTCACAAGTGCATGCCATGCATATTCACACAATATGTGTGTGGAAGCATGCTTGCGTGTGTGCGTGTGTGCGTGCGTGTGTGTGTGTGTGTTTCTGATACTCCGGATGATGCTTTAACATTTCTCTTATTGTGTTCCTGTTTGCCTAGTGTGTGCGTGCGTGTGTGTGGTGATGTTTAAACATGTCTCATGTTGTGTTCCTGTTCATCTCCAGTGTCTCGGCGCAGCAGCGAGGAGCTGAAGAGGGACCTGTCTGGTACCGACAGCCCTGGCTCCACCCCCCTCATGACGTTAGGCCCCTCCTCTCCTCAGATGTCACTCACATCTGGCTCCTCCCCTACAGCGTCCGTCACCCCGACAACCAGAGGACGCTTAAGGTAGGTCACCACGAGATCAACAGGGGGCTTGTGTAAACACAAGACAGGAGTCAGGGAGACAGAGGCTGCAGTAGTGGAGATCAATTAGCAGAGCTGGAGACTGCAGTAGTGTTAGAGTTAGAGTGTACTTTATTGTCCCTGGAAGGGAAATCATTGTCTTGGGCTTCAACAATCACTGCATAACATATAGTACTCACTCACATACCCATACAACATAACATAGAGAACACAAAAAACATACAAACATAGAACACATAAAAGCATAAGAAACATGGAAAAAACCTGTGCACTCCCTTCACATGGCATGTCTATCTATCATTGAGCATTCTAATCGCATTGGGGACAAAAGAGTTCTTATACTTTATCAGTCTGCAGTTCAGCGTCCTGAAACGTCTACCTGAGGGAAGCAGTGTAAACTCATGGTGCAGAATGTGTGTGGGATCCTCTAGTGCAGTGGTTCTCAACTGGAACAGTCTTGGGACCCACCATTTTCCACTCTCATTCGCGACCCAATTTTTTAGCATTCAAGTCAATTCAATATAATTCTCAAAATGTAACCAAGACTCGAATGACTGGTTGCCTATCAAAATAAAAGTTGTAAATTGTTGCAGGAAAAGTTGGATTTTTTTTTTTTAGAATTACGTTTTTTTTACACCAAGGCTTCGCAACCCACCCATGACCCTTCCACGACCCACTTTTGGGTCGCGACCCACCAGTTGAGAAACACTGCTCTAGTGGAGATCAATTAGCAGAGCTGGAGACTGGAGATCAGGGATGTCAAACTCACGCCCTACTATGCTTGCCTCACATGCATGAACGGCATGAAGTTCGTTTTGCTTTGCCAAATTTGCTTGCATGTGTCCCCAGCGTTAGAAACTAACTTTCTTGAATCACCCCTTGGTCTGTTCTGCCGTTTTTCTGGTAGGCCTACAGCTCGACACAGCACGACTCGGCTGACACTTTTTGCTTTTCGAATAGGCATGACACGGCTCAATCGTAAAGCAAAAAGAGGTGGTCGAGCTGTAGGCCTACCAGAAAAACGGCAGTGGAAAAGACGCATTTGTGTCCCTGATGTTACCTCAGTTTGTTAGCTCTGAGCAAGTGGTAATTCTTGTAATAGAAGAGGGCCAAGGCTTTGTTTTTATCTGAGGATAAACATGGAAGTGTCTTCTGTTAGGACGTTGACGACTCACTTGGTGTTCACTTGGCTTTGTCACTTAACTAAATCACCTTGTTGGAATACGCCCATTTCCCCAGGCCTGTCTATGAAGAGGAATGTGTGTGAATGCCTTTAGGTGCTAGTCAAATAAAAAAGTCATTAGGCTTTTTGGGGGACTGGCCGGGTCACGATTATTTCACATTTTTAGGGTCTCAGCTGTTTTTCTGGGCGGACTTGCACATCGACATCTCAACTTTTCCAAAACAAATACTTTCTGGAGTTATTGTGACGCGTGTTGATGAAATAACATGTCCAGTGCCTTAAGCCAGTGGAGGCTGCTGTTTCTGTTTTTAAGAGGAAAAACCCAAAAACAGAAGCAGAATTCGGTAAAAGAAGTTGTGCGATTTTCTTATCATATTCATCAAATGAATGTTCCTGGAAGGGACAACAAGATTTTCTAATAAAAGATTGTTAGAAAGATAGATGGAGTTCTCGGAACTGAATTGTGACAGCACATATTTCAGGCGTCATCTGTTCCAGATGGTTCCAGAGTTTTGTATCGTATCCATCCACTTGTCACCTCAAATGCACTCCACATCTGCTACTGCACAAAATTCAGTTATCATAGTTTTTGGGAAAATAAACTATGTTAAAATATGTTTATAATAAAATGTAGTTTTGGGGCTATAATGCTGAAGACACTTTGCAAGGAGATGTTGTTTTCTTCAGTTTTGCACTCAAGGCTAGGCGATGTCTTCTGCCGATGAATTCATTAACTGTTAGTTGATTGACCTTATTGATCGACTTACGATAAATTGCTCAACTTCCTGCCTAGCAGACTTCATCGTTAGCTATTACACCTGTTGCATTGTCTCTTTGTTTCTCGTGCAGTTTTCGGAGTGAGAAGTCCCCACACTTAAAATCCTTTTTGTTGTCTTTTATTATTTCATGGCCAGGAGCCATGAAATAATAAAAAATGATTTTAAGTGTGCAGACTTTTCACGTTTTCCTGGGATGTCCGCAATCTTCACCTTCAACTCTTGTGCAACCCGCTTCTCTGTCCTGTCTACTCGAATGACTACGAGTGTGTCTGACTTTCCGGAAACTGATGGCGAGAGCTCCGGTGCCAGTTACTGTACTGTGGTAATTTACAGTAACTCTAAATGAGGGCTGTTGAAATGTGGCCTTGACAAGAGCTTAATGAGCAAGCTGTTAAGCTCTATGCATTGACCAGTTGTGCGGTAACTTACAGCAACTCTCCAAAGGAGGGCTGTTGACACGAAGCTAATGGAGTGCAGGTCCTTCACAAGAGCTGAATGAGTGAGCTTTTATACTGGCTCTATACATTGACCAGCAGTGCGGTAACTTACAGTAACTGTCAAATGAAGCCTGTTGAAAGGAGCGCAGTCCCTCAGAACAGCCCATGCATTCATTCATTCTCTCGGCTGTTGTCATCATATCTGTAGAATAGATGGCCAGTGTTGCGCAACAGCACAGCAGGTATCCACTTTCCCCCCCAGTGATGACTAACGTGTCATCAGGTCGGAGGCCCGGGACGGGACGGATGGAGGATGCTGGGTAGACGCATTCAGAGACCTGAGCTAAATTCCCTGCACAGGAAGAGAGAAGACATGCACACACGCACACGCACACACACACACACACACGCATTTTCAAAAGACTGTTTTGTGATTAGCATCCAAAACAGTGTTGTTGGGCTATATTAAATGGAGACGGAAATGACTTTGCAGTTTGCACATCACATGAGAATGAGTTTGCACATCACTGACAGTCACAGTCCAACCAACTGCTCCTGTCGTAAGTGTATGCAGGGTTGCCAGATGAGGCTGATGATTTCCAGCCCAAAAAATGCTCAAAACCCGCCTATAAGCACAAAATCCTGCCCAATGGCAAAAATTGGGCAGGTTTTTCTGCTAAATGCCATTTTTACCCGCACACGGCCATCCTAAGCAGCCCAATAGGGCGGGAAACAGCCCAATCGGGCAACACTGAGTGTATCTGAAAGCGAGAGTGAGCATGGCGGTGTCTGGAAAGGGGCACAATTAACTGTAACTCTACCCGGGCTGTGGTGCACTCTGAATGGCCCCTACTGTACAGGTGACCTTTGCTACCAGATTTCCCATCTTGTACCCCTTTCGTCATTGTTCCTCTTCGTGCAGAAACACAAAGCGCCCCCCATGGCACAAAACGTCCCATATGCCCCAAAATGTCCCCCGTGGCACACACACACACACACACACCCTCCATGCCACAAAGCCCCGTCCTCCGTCCCCCATGGCACATGGTGCAAGCCCCCACTCCCCCATGCCACAAAACCTTCTCCTGTGTCATCTTTTTTCTCATCTCGTTCTCCCTTTGTGAATAATTGATGCGAGTCATTCTTCTTCCACTGAGAGATGTAGGCAGGGCCGTTGCTGTGTCCAGGATCCATCATCAACCTACAGTGCCTATAAAAAGTCTACACATCCCTGTTCAATAAAAAATCTAAAATATTATCCTGTAAAATGCAATTGAATCAAAGCTTTAAAGGGAAAACGTAGAAATGAAGAAACTTAAATTAACATGGTTGCATAAATATGCACACCCTTATACTTGGAAGAAAAAGAATCAGAGACAGGATGCTGCTGTTAATGTTTTTAATCAATTTGCATGGTGTCACAGACTTTTTTTTTATTTTCTTAGTCTGCATTCCTTAATCCCTATCCAGCACCTAGAACTTCTGAAGTGGATGTGTGTGCTTTTTTTTTAGGATTCTAAAGCCACGTTCACAAACACGGCTACTAGTTGCTGACTCAACTAGAGAGTTGAGTCAATAGAATGTTTATGTGTTCCAGCGAGGCAAGGAGGCGAGTAGGCAAGGAGAGCACAAGTGATGCGATGTGGGAGGATTCCAAGTTAAAAATATTTTAACTTCGACCCAGGCAAGTATAGTACTTCTTGCTTGTGCATTGGCAGTTAAAGCCGCAGGAACATTTAGCGAACATTCCATGAGTGAGTGGCAAGTAGGTGAGTGAGCGAGAAGCGACTATTGTATGTGAATGCGGCCTAAGAGTATGACCATCGCTGCCCCTGCACTCCCCCGCCCTTCATAGGATGCTTCTGTGACGTGCTAGGTAGCCCGCTTCATAACTAGGTCATGTCTCACAGTGACTGCAGCCCCCTGATCAAATAATGACAGACAGGGTTGTCATTAGCAGGATGGAGTGCTGGTGTATTGATTGGTGTGGTGTTATTGAGATTAGCAAACATTTTCTCTCTTTCTTTATCTTTCCTTTGCCTCTGTTTTTCTCTCTCTCTCTCTCTCTCTCTCTCTCTCTCTCTCTCTCTCTCTCTCTCTCTCTCTGAAGTAGTGTCACAATCCAAAATAAATTGGTGTTAAAAATAACAAATCTCTCTCTCTCTCCATCTCTCTCTCTCTATCTATCTATGTATCTCTCTCTCTCTCTCTCTCTCTCTCTCTCTCTCTCTCTCTCTCTCTCTCTCTCTCTCTCTCTCTCACACACAGCTAGTGTCACAATTCAAAATAAATAGATGTTAAAAATAACAAATATTTCTCTCTCTCTCTCTCTCTCTCTCTCTCTCTCTCTCTCTCTCTCTCTCTCTCTCTCTCTCTCTCTCTCTCTCTCTCTCTCTCTCTCTCTCTCTCTCTCTCTCTCTATCTCTCTCTCTTCCTTTCCAGAGAGGAGAGGAAGGATCCTCTGGCGGCTCTGTCCAGGGAGTACGGAGGCTCCAAGCGGAACGCGCTGCTCAAGTGGTGTCAGAAGAAGA
>NC_085867.1:23398342-23420842 GCF_034702125.1 Engraulis encrasicolus | reverse complement strand
TGCCCCAAGTGCTTGTGGAAAATGCTGCTGTGCTCTACCGTGCTGCTGATACACTGCAGATGCTCCTGCTCCGTCACTGTAGTGCAATGGTTCCCAACCTTTTTCTTCAGGGACCATATTTTTTACCATTGTAAGCTTTGGTGACCCAGCCGCGCGAGCGCCCGCACGAGATGATACTCTGTTTCCTGCGAAAACTCATTAGTTATCATTTTATTCCTCAATTTATCTTTGGCCAAATATAGAATAAATGTTTCATATATCACTTACATTTTGTTGCTCCTATGTATTAGTTTAAATGCTTTGACATTTACTCAACATGGGCTATATATGGTATTAATTAAACCCTTTAAAATCAATAGGGCTTTGCGACCCACTGTGGATCTTTGGCGACCCATAAATTGGGTCCCGACCCATAGGTTGGGAACCACTGCTGTAGTGTACAACAAGGTGCGGCTCACCAGAACTAGTTTCTCCTGGCTTAAGACAGGCTGCTTGCTATGAAACTTGTGTCTGACAACTGAAAACTGAAAACATAAGCAAAAAGGTAATTTTGTTGGGGTTTTTTTCCAACCGGAAATGTGTGTATAAATCCACAGTCAAGCTCTGGGTCGATAGAACATTAAGTTTTGTGCTGCAGAGTTCAGCCTTTTCCAATCACAGCCCCAATCACACATTTTATGGACAATAATGTCTTATCTGCACAGAGGTTTCACAGCCATTCACATTCACACTGTATACACACACGCGTACAGCTGGGGAGTTAGAAACAAGGACTTACAGTGCTAACTTTTGAACAGATGCATTGTGGGATGACGTTACTGTCACAGAGTGCAGGGCAGCAAGCCTTGGCTCTGGCACCTCTGGTCTGTGTGTGTGTGTGTGTGTGTGTGTGTGTGTGTGTGTGTGTGTGTGTGTGCGTGTGTGTGCGTGCGTGCGTGCGTGCGTGCGTGCGTGCGTGCGTGCGTGCGTGCGTGCGTGCGTGCGTGCGTGCGTGCGTGCGTGCGTGCGTGCGTGCGTGCGTGCGTGCGTGCGTGTGTGTGTAACCACCTGTTCTTACCTCTAACCCGCAGTAGAAATGCCTCAGTGTTCATTTTCTTGGTTTCAGTTTTTATTTTTTTTTTATTTTTTTTACAGCTAAAACTGTTCGGTGTGACATTGGCAGCTTCACTGAGTTGTTAATTAATGTTTGTGAAATGCATTATAATGACCCATTTATAGATTCAATAAAACCCTTTAAAAACACGTATCCACAAATTGCAAATTTTGCACTGGGTTTTCCATTTCCATCATGGTAATTATTTTGATCCCCACGTACAGGAAGGACCATGCTTACAGCTACCCATTATATTCTCTCTCTCTCTCCCTCTCACTCTCTCTCTCTCTCTCTTTTTTGAGTGCCTTTTTTAAACAAAATGGGAGCTACCACTTCCGCAGTTTCCGCTGACCACCACCATCACTCAACAGGCTTTTCTGCCTTTTCATGCCCTTTTCTGCATTAACGCTCCTAATAAGATAATAATCCTGTTATGGCCGTCAGTCATACATGGCAGATAGTCCATTAGCCATACGGCCATTATGGCTCACTCGCACTCTCCAAAGGAGGCCGTGTGTGTGTGCGAGCGCGCGCGCGTGTGTGCGTGCGTGCGTGCGTGCGTGCGTGCGCGCATGTATGTGTGTGGGTGAGCAAGTATCGGTCTGATTCACGTGCACGCGTGTGTGTGTGTGCATGTGTGTGTCTGAGTCAGCTAAGGCGTCTGCATCAAAGCAGTGTGTGAGTGTGTGTGTGGCGTTGTGTACATCTTGGCATGAAGAGGACACAGTACACAACAGCCAGTGCTCTCTAGCATTCTTCTCATCGCACACACACTTAGCACAAATTAGATTTGCCTGCCTGTGTCCGTCTGTGTTGGTGTCTTTATCCGTGTGTGTTCGTGTGTCTGTACCTTTATCTGTGTGAGTGTGTGTGTGAGTGTGTGTGTGTGTGTGTCTCTGCCGCGGCTATTCAGAGACGGCATGAGAAGCCGAACGGCCTCCCTCATTCTCAGGAGAAATGGCAACATCATCAATGTTAAATTGATGATAAAAATAGTTGTTCACTAAACCTAGCACTGGTGTGTCCGTGTCTTAATCCTTTTGTGTGTGTGTCTTCATTGTATCCATAGACCTCGTCTGTCTGCATGTGTGTGTGCGTCTGTGTTTGTGTCTGTCTGCGACATGTGTGTGTGTGTGTGTGTTTGTGTGTGCGTGTGCGTGTGTGTGTGTTTGCTTAAATGTATGTCATGGTGCCAGATAGATGTTCCCTGGGAAAACAAGGCTATAAAACAGGATGTAAACATGTTCTGAACACGTGCACAGACTCAACCGTGCAGACACACACACACGGATACACGCACGGATACACGCACGTATGCACACACACGCACACACACACACACACACACACACACACACACACACACACACACACACACACACACACACACACACACACACACACACACACACACACACACACAATAGCAATACGATTTGTATAGCACACTTATCATACATAACTGTCATAACACGCACACACACACACACACACACACACACACACACACACACACACACACACACACACACACACACACACACACACACACACACACACACATGAGGTGCTGCTGAGTGATCAGCATGTGATCATGTTCTAATTCTCCGGCTTCTGTTTGCTGTGGTACTAGAGCATGATACGGGAGTGGAGTTTCACTCCCGTCCTATTCCGGTTCCAGAAAAAAAAATCCCATCCCCGGCTGGAGTAAAAGAAACAAATCCCATCTCGTCCACTCCTGTAAGAATGTCTCCCAGTGTTCCGCCCACTCAAAAGCATTCATTTTCATTCATTTTTATTCCCGCTCCTGCCCGCTCCAATTCATCTTTATTCCTGCTCCTGCCCGTTCCCGTTCATCTTTAACATTTTGACTCCCATGGGGCCAAGAGACCCACGGGAATTCACGAAAAATGTGGTACCCAACAGGGGGGTAAATAATAATCAATATGTACTGATGCATCTATCCTACGGCCGACAATTGTATCGTATCATGGGGCATTCTTAAGTATTGAAAATAATCAAAATCGCCTGCCCCTGCCCAATGCCCTAGCTCCATAACATAATAGAATTGGAAAAGTAATTAGAAAAAAATGTCATCGCGTCGTATAGTGGGGCATTCTTAAGGATTAAAAAGTAATCGAAACGCTGCCTTAAGAAATCGATATCGAATCATATTGTCATGGAGGCTGTGATTTACACCTGATTTACCTCTCTCCCTCCCTCCCCCTCTCTCTCTCGCTCTCTCGCTCTCTCTCACTCTCTCTCTCGCTCTCTCTCACTCTCTCTCTCTCTCTCTCTCTCTCTCTCTCTCTCTCTCTCTCTCTGCAGAATATTGACATCACTAACTTCAGTAGTAGTTGGAATGATGGCTTGGCCTTCTGTGCTGTCCTCCATACATACCTCCCAGCACACATCCCCTACCAGGACCTCTCCAGCCAAGACAAGGTACACACACACACACACACACACACACACACACACACACACACACACACACACACACACACACACACACACACACACACACACACACACACACACACACACACACACACACACACACACACACACACATCCCCTACCAGGACCTAAGCAGCCAGGACAAGGTATACACACACACACACACACACACACACACACACACACACACACACACACACACACACACACACACACACACACACACACACACACACACACACACACACACACACACACTACTAGGACCTCACCAACCAGGACAAGGTGCCATATATACCCATTGACCACCCACATGCATGCACGTCATGTTTACACACAAACATACGCGCACACAAAAAAAACTCACACACGCACATTTGATCTTCACTGCAACAGTTCATTAGTCTTACCATCTCCTCTTCATTCTTTAATTAACATTATTGCACCTTGACAAGACGACAAATCTCCTTCAGGCAGACCCAGCAGATGGTCCCAGTCTGTTGTTGCCGTACGTAACACGATAAAGGCATCAAACCTACTACTCACTGTCAACAATCCAAGCCTGGGGTGCGTTTCTCAAAAGCGTAGGTGTTAGCCAGTTTGTTACTTGGGTAGTTGCCGATGGGGAAATTGCATTGCAAACAACAAAGTAGCTAACGTAGTTAGCAACTTTGGCTTGGAGAACTGCACCCCTGTTTTTTTTTTCCTTCATGCATTATGTTACTGACCGTTTGTCTTGTGCCTTCATCCACAGAGGAGGAACTTCACCCTGGCCTTCCAGGCTGCAGAGAGCGTGGGGATCAAGTCCACACTGGTTAGTAGTGCCCAACCTCATACCTCAAACCTCTCCTGCTCCAAACGCCTTTATATCTTATTTTGGCCTTTCTGCCTTTATTTGTGATAGGACAGTCAAGTGATGCACAGGAAGCGAGTGGGGAGAGAGAGATGGGAAGGGTCGGCAAAGAACGCAGGCCGGAATCGAACCCGTGTTGCTGGTGCAGTAGTGCAGTGCCCAACGGCTTGAGCCATATATACGATCTGTATATAGGGTAGTATATATAGAGTATTTTCTTGGGCTGAAACGATAAACTTAACTCACGATTCGGTTCGTATCATGATCTTTGACCCACCGTTTGTAATGAAATAAAGTTCATATTCTTTGGAGCATATTCCTTGCACCATGTTAAAAACACCATACCTGGGCCCTACCGTGGCGCAAAAGGTAGGGCACACATTTGCTATGCGGCCAACCCGGGTTCGATTCCCGGTCCGGGTCCTTTGCCAACCCTTCCCTGTCTCCCTGTCTCTCTCTCCCTACTCACTTCCTGTCATAACCTTCACTGTCCTGTCAAATGAAGGCAAAAAGCCCCCCCCAAAAAATATTTTGAAACACCATACCTTCGGAGGGCTGCTTTCCCATGGGGATCCAGGTTTGAGCATGATGATGAGTTATTTCCCAACCCCACCCCATATCTCTCTCACACGGTCAAGTCTACTGAAGGCATTAAAAGCCATAAAAATAACTATTATACCCAAGCAAACTAGTGAGTGCTGAATTTTTTGCTAACATCCTCATCCCGTATGTGTGATGGCACTCCTCGATGGGTTACATTTAAAAGATATTGTTTATGTCCTGTGCCCATCTCGCAGCCAGACCAGGGCAGGGACAGGGCTTTATTTGGGTAGGGGTTGGTGACTGTCGTGAGAGCAAGGGCCCGTACACATGTCTCCTAAATCACAAGTGCCACACAGGGATGGCAGGGATGGCCTTAAAAGAGCATGAGGTCCCTCATCCACACGCACACACTGGATGCGGAGCGTACAGTATGTTGTGCCGGGCGTCAGGGAGACGAGACGGAGACAGTCACCTTCATCCCTGCTCTCTGTTGCTGTGACACGCAGAGGTCTCAAAGTGAAAGTAAAAGTGAATCCATGGTGTTAGTACAGCACTAGCACATGATGTTACACACTTGTTACACCATTTACTCCAGTGTACCTAGTAATACATATACAGTAGAGTGTGTTGTTACTGAAGACCCACCACAAATTTGACTCAACCAGAGCCCAGTCGGCTGATCGTATGACACACAGGTTACTCAGATAAGTGACCTGTGTTGGAGGGAATCTGTGTTTCTTTTTAACTTTTACTTTCACTTTCACTTTTGACATGTCTGGTGACATGCCATTATTCTTTAGCATTGCTAACTTGCTATTGATTATCTTCTATCCCTCTCTCTATCTGTCTATCCTCTTTCTCTTTCTCTATCCAATCTGATCATTTGTTTCTTTGTTCTCTTGCTTTCCATCGCTCGGTCTCTCTTGTTCCCTTCCATGCCCTGTCTTTTCCTACGGCTATCTCTCTCTCCCTCCCTCTCTTTCTTTCTCTCACTCCCTTTCTCTCTCCCTCCCTCTCTCTCCCCCTCTATTGCTGTCTCTCTCTCTCTCGCTCTATTTATCTCTCTCTCTCTTTCTCTCCCTTTCTTGCTCTCTCTCTCTCTCTCTCTCTCTCTCTCTCTCTCTCTCTCTCTCTCTCTCTCTCTCTCTCTCTCTCAGGACATTGGTGAGATGGTGAGCACAGAGAGGCCTGATTGGCAGAGTGTCATGACGTATGTGACGGCCATCTACAAGTACTTTGAAACCTGAAGATCACTCCCTTCGCCCCTACCCCCATCTACAAATACTTCGACATCTGAAGATCACTCCCTTCCTGACCACCCCTGTCCCCCAAACCAAAACCCCTAGGACCTCCTCCACCACCACGTGCTCCACCTCCACCACCTCCTCCTCCACCACCACCTCCTCCTCCACCACCACCACCTCCACGTCTGCCTTATGAAGTGAAAGTCCAACTGGCAAACTCCAACTCCCATTGTCATTGTGACACAGCACACAACGAAACTGCATTCATGCCTATGCCTATTCGGATCCTTAAAGATGCCCCCCCCCCTCATCATCAAGGCACATTTTCCTCACATGAAGAACTCTGAAGGACAAACGGGACGACACTACAGTGCATTCCAAATGGCTGGGCTTGGGAAGAAGGGGAGTTTCACTACACTATATCACATTACATTTTGCCGACGCTTTTTATCCAAAGTGACTTACAGTTATTTACAGGGGTACTGGTTACAGTCCCTGGAGCAGTGTGGGGTCATGTGCCTTGTTCAAGGGCACTTCAGCCAAGGATGGAGGTTTAGGGAGGACTGCTAAGGATGGGGATTTGAACCGGCAGCCATCTGCTCTTAAGTCCGCCTCCCTGACCACTAGGCCACGGCTGCTTCATTAACACATTGTGCTGTTGCTGCCTCTCCTCAACTTGCCATCACCCACTTCTTGCGCCAGTGAAGACGCTTTGGCCTTTTGGACAAAGTCGTCTCAAAGGGCCCCCCAGCCCCGATTCATACAATGTAATGAGGACCCGATTCTGAGCCCCTCTCTCCCTGGGCCCAGGACAACTGTCCCCTTTGCCCTCACCCCCCTGTCAGCACCCCTGCCCACTTCCTGCGCCAGTGAAGAAGCTTTTGCACTTTTGCAGCTGCATGCGCCTCACCTTACCCCAGGTGCACAAGCAGGGCTGCAGTGCACGCGTGTAACCTCACACACACACACACACACACACACACACACACACACACACACACACACACACACACACACACACACACACACACACACACACACACACACACACACACACACACACACAGTCAGTAACGGCCTGGTGAGCAACCTGATGCATTAACACAGACTTCTACAGAACACACACACACACACACACACACACACACACACACACACACACACACACACACACACACACACACACACACACACACACACACAGTCAGTAACCGTGCACAGCTCAGCACCTCCAGGCCCCAGGCCCTTAGCCCTCTCCTCCACCCAGCTCTGCTCTGCTGGAAGACGAGGTGCTCCGCTCCTCTCAGCTCGGCTCTACGCAAGGCAAGATCTGCAGGAAGGCTCCACCACTACAGAATTGTGCAAGGTGCATGCTGGTCTGTTAGGTGTGACAGTTGATATGTGTGACAGTTGATGTGTGTGTAGGTAGGCGTTTGTGTGTGTGTGCACGTGTTTGTAAGGCTGTGTTGCTATGTGTGATTGTTTGATGTGTGAATGTGGCTACAGCAGCAGGACTTTGTGTGTGTGTGTGTGCGTGTGTGTGGACTTCTTTTCTTTTTCTTTTTTCTTTTCGTTCTTTTTTTTTTTCATTTCTCCTAGCACATACATTTCCTGTCCCTGGGCTGCGTGTGTTCTGTTGGCCCATCTATCACAAGGCATCAGCCTCCTAACCTCATGGGGAACGCCCCTCCAACTCACACACACACACACACACACAAAACACAGAACAGAAAAGAAAGAAAAAGGAGAGAAAAAAAAGAATGAAAACAGCTGAAGCCTACAGTACACAGAGGATCTGAGATTAGATTAGCAGGTCTCCAGTTTAGCTGTGCCAGTAGCTTGCCAGACAGGAACAAGGGAACACGTCTTCCTCCCCTTGGGGCTTCCACTAGGGATGCAAATAATAATCGATATGTATGGACGCATCGAGCCAACGGCCGACAATCAAATCAAATCGAATTGTATTGTGTCTTGGGCTGTTCTTTAGTACCGAAAAGAATTGAATTACTGGCCCCTTCCCAATGCCCTAGCTCCATAACATAATATAAGTGGAAAAGTAATTGGAAAAAAAACTAATCGAATCGAATTGTATTGTATCGTATCGTGGGGCATTCTGAAATATCGAGAATAATCTAATCGCTGCCTTGATATTGAATCGTATTGTAGTGGAGGCTGTGATTTTACACCCCTAGTAGCTTGCTAGACGGGGAAAACGTCTCCCTCCCTTTTGGGCTTCCACGGAGGTGGTGCTGATGGTTGTGCCTTATCCCCATTTTGAATTCAGGCCCATTGTTTTGGGTAGACACTACAGAAGTACGTCCGTGTGTACTTCTGAAATATGGTGTAAAGAAATGTGAGTGTTTTTTGGCTGGCATCAAGCTCATCTGTTGACTTCAACTTGTTCTTCTCTCATGACAGACAGATATAGAGTCAGACAGACCAACATTGAAGCTGCTGTTTGTTTTTGTCAGATGCTCCATCCCGTGCCAAATTTCATTTGTAACGCTTCTGTCGAGGTTGTTAATTCTCTTCTCAGAAATGTTGTGTTGTGCCCAATGGAATTTTTTTTCCTCCAATGTAGATTTACACTCCGGAACAGGCATTTAAAAGGAGACACACTAAGAAGACACTACGGCCGCTTATCCAGAATTTATTGATATACTGTACGTATGAAGATAATCCGTGTTTTTCAGTTGTTTGTACACGCTAAGCACACTACACTGTGGCTGGCCGCTGTGCGATGTTTTAAGCTATTAGTTCAGGTGTTCATCTGGAACACACGCCTTGGAATGTCAGACACATTCACTGGACTCAAGCCTCTCTCTCCCACCTGCCTTTATCCTCCTGCCACAATGCCTATCACTAGCCTACCGAATAACTGACCAATCAGAACGGCATGTTTTGTCCCACTCCCCCATCTTTTCCAATGATAACGGCTGTTTTGGCCTGGCCTAGCCAATCAGAACAGCTGTGTTTGGTCTGTCCACTCTGCTACTGCTATCCACAATAGCCATGACCTCATCTAAATGCTGCACCCCCACCCACCCCCCTCCTCTCCTAACCTCACCTCACCATTTTAATCCTCTAAAAATAACGTATTCTATATAATCTGATCATTGTAAGCAACTTTGCTCCATAAGCTGATCAATATGAGACATTATTAAGCTCCTTCATGAAGGCATGTTAATTACAGTAAGCAGCTACACTGAAGCTATTTGGGGTTTCCCAAGAACCTGTACCAAATAATCCACTCGCTAAAGTGCTGTGTGGTCAAATAGAGGATTTAGTTTTTCTTTCTTTCTTTTCTTTTTTTAAATGTAAGATCCCTGCTTTGCATTCCATTCCATCGTTGCCTCAGATCTGTTCTGCACATGGTTCTCAAGAAGCACAAGCAGGCCAGAAAAGGGGGTCGACTCGCCACTCCCTTCCTATCATCATTCTTTGGGCATTTTCTCTCAGCTTTTCAGGCCTATGACTCTGCTGCAGGGGCCTTCGCAGTGCAGTCCAGTTCAACCATCTCACACCGCCTCAAAACCAGGTCAGACTCCAGAACTCAGAAGTGGCAGCAGTCTTGGATAAGGATAAGGGCTTAATTGTGGGACTGCGTTGCTTGATGGGAGAACTGGTATATGGAGGATTCCTGTTTTCATGTTTTTGTTTTTTTGTTTTGTTATTTCTTTTTTGTTTTTTTGTAAGTAGCCTTTACAAACGGTACAGTGCTCAGATCAGATCACCCAGCAGTGTTGAGTCACATGCGCTGGCTTGTCTGGGTCCTTGAAAAACACATGGGTTCATGGGCAGTTCTAGACAGGGGCCAGGATGGGCCAGGGCCCCTGTAGATTTCCTCCTGGCACCTGCTGTGTCCCCTGGGCTGAGCAGCCAATGGCCGCCACATGATATACAATTTTTGTATATTACCTATATATTCACAATATTAAAAATGTCTCTTTTTTGTCAATGTATGTGCCTCCCTGAAAAAACAATGGCCCCACCTCGGCCCCCCTGGTAATTTTGGTTTAGAACCGCCCCTGCTTGGGTTCTTCTGCGGTTCAGCCGGACCCCTTCACTTCCCTCCCTTCCCATCTGTTCCCTTTATTCCCTCTCTACTGGATCTCTCTTATAAAGCATGAACTCCCCTAGCGCAGACTTCCTGGGTCCAGCCAGCGTCAGAAAAGCTTGACACCATGAAGAATGCATGCACACATCCTACAGAACAAATAATATCTTGTCGTGCCAAACTCAATATAACCCCTTGAGACCTTATATTTCGCATTCTGAGCTTCTCATACACTGGCCTTTCTAAGATGATTGGTGTTCCCTGGGGGTGACTGACTGCCTTAAAATAAGATTTGAGAGAGAAAAAAAATATACAGTACAAATGGCCGCATTGAAAGGACCTCTTGTGATTGTTGATGTTGAAGCTGTGCTTGCACGATTATCTACAAGATAGTTTGAGGGTGATAAAAAAGGAACCTCAACCCATCAACCTCAAGCTCAGATAATCATCACACTGTCTTGGCCTGCGGCTTGGCCTGCCTTGTCTGTTATTACGCACAACAAGGAAAGCCATGGCCAAGAGCTTTTGTTAACGTTTTTTTTCTCCCTATTAAAAATGCTTGATATTTATATGATGTATTTAGCCCAGCTAATCACAATGGTCTCATGTAAGGTACTGTAGTTTGCAGACCTACAGTAAGCACACCATGTTTTTATTTCATGAATGGACATATCGGGGCACATTGGGAACAAAGGCCACACGCTTGAAATTCTAATCTGTAAAGTTCATATGTGAAGTCCCAAGAAAACTGAGGAGCAATAAACAGATTCAGTGTGTAGCGATCCATCGATCAGTGTGTAGCCGATCCAATTAAAAATTAAATAAAATAAAACAAGAGACCATGTGCCTGATACGGGGACTTCACAGTGAGGGCGTCTGAGAGTGTCAGGCCTATTTATATAACACATGTCTTATGGCTTGGTGTTTTAGAGAAGACCCAAGATGTGGATGTGAGTGAGGTGTTTTTCTTTTTCTTTTTTTGTCCGTTTGTTGAATTGTTTTCTGATGTCAGAATGCTATAGGACAGTTAATTATGAATTAAAGTTAACTTCCGTCTGTTGAATCTTTTTTTTTTTTTTAAGTTTGCACTTTTTGTCGCTCCATTTACTCTGCGAAGAATCACCTGACCATTACCATGCTGTATGTTTTGTCTTATTTTCAAATAAAAACTAATCTACTGTATCCCGATGTTGAACTCCCTCTCCTTTTTCAGATAAATTGCATGCTAGGGCAGTGTTGGAGCAGAATGTGTTTGAAAGAATGTCATTTAGACCTCAGAGAGACGTTTTCATGACAGCCTGTATTTGACCGGATTACACCGCACTCTTGAATTAAAAGGTGCAAACATGAACAAAAAATATCTTGTGCTCTTTGAATTTGCAAAGCTTTCGGTTAACTGACCTTCCTCTTGGCAAATTAAAAGAACACAAAGCGGATTTAAGTGTGCAGAGCAGAGATTTTTAATTCATGAAAGCCTATAACACTTAGTACACATAGTGTGAGAGCACACAATGCATTTGTAGTAAAATGGTGATGTGATCTGTCAGTTAGGAGAGGAGCAGCAGCTATTATGGGCATCATTGGCAGAGATCAATGTGAGAAAGTGATCATCAACCAGCACTCATATCTAGGGATGCACCGATACTGGTATCGGGTATCGGCACAGATACGGCTCATTTTACTCGTACTCGTCAAACACTTGCCAATACCAGGCACGACACTGCTATTACACGAAACAATGCAAAATCTTGTCACGTTCTGTGGACTTGAAAGCAGCATGGAAAAAAGGGCCATCTCATACATTTACTAACATTTAAATCTACATGGAAATGGACAATAAGAAATATCACAGGTGGAAGGCCATGCATTTATTTTCATTGTATGTTGGTGGAAAGGTATCGGTACTCTGTATCGGCAAGTACACACATTAATGTACTCGTACTTGTATCGGTTTTCAGAAAAGTGGTATCGGTGCATCCCTATATCAGCAAGGAAGGAAGTATGACACATCACATCAGCTTATTTTCTACATGCTCTGTAATGAGAAACGGAAATGCAAATGAAATCAATCACTAAACAAACATCACTAGCAGACACAAAGTGCACAGGAAATATACAGAACAACAAGTGAAGATGCTAAGTAGAGTTCGTTTTTTTTCTGTTCCTGCAATGGTTTTGTAGTCAAGGGTCAAGGCCTTGTGCTTGATTCGGGCAGTGATCAGTAGCCAGTGCAACTTGATGAGTAGAGGAGTAGCATGGGTCCTTTGACAGAATACCAAACGTGCCGCCGTTCCATGTTCCCACATTTAAAAAAAAAAATCATTCTAATGTAGGCCCTATGTTCCACAACTCTATGTTCTCACATTTCCGAGGAAACACTAAGAGAACATGCCTTTCTCCCCGCCATGGAACATAGGGCCTAAATTTGAATAAATTCGTAGAAATGTGATAAGATGGAGCAGCAGGAATAAGCTGTGGAACCAATGGGCGGTGGGAACATTGGGCCGACCCCGTGGCCTAAACTGGTTGTTCCGTAGCATATTGATTCAAAGTTCCATGTAAAGGCCTGGGGTCATTCTGGTGAAATATGTGGTTGAATTTTCCTCAGAAAGAAGAATGCCATTTTTTTTCATTTTCAGTGAAACACCATCATAGATAAAGTAGTCATATGTTTATACAGTTTAATGAAATAAATTCTATATTTTTGGAGCTCATGCTTCATCACACTGTCTACCACCTGGATACTTGTTTTGTGGATGTGCTCAGGGTTGGATTGGACTGGGGGGCGTTGTTTGATTTGAATAAAGCCCTTTGCCTCAAAGTAATTTGCTTTTACCTGAGTGAAAGTGTAGTTGGTGAATGCAGTCAGGTTAAGTAACGTCTGGTTGCATTTGCTTGTCCCAAATTGCCATATCCATGTATGTTTGAATGTTACTTCTATTTTTTAGTTAGGAAGATGATGCTCGTATGCACTTATAGGTGTTTGGTGCCCTATTATGACCTTGGCAGGCCATTAGGAGGGGCCCCATTTGCCCTGGGATGCTGTATGCAATTGGTGCTGATGCATAGGGATATTCTCCTTGATATAGTAAGATATTGGCAGGGCCAATAGAGTAAGATATTGCCATTATCCTTAATTCCTAGTTCGTAATTATGACACTGTCTACGTAAATTCGAAATTTGCCTTCTGGGGGGGCCCACAGCAACCTGTAGCCTAGGGGCCCCAGGTCATCTTAATCCGGCTCTGGGTATTGGAGGAAGTTCAAGTGTGTGCACATATCCAGTTGAACTGAAGTCACTTTGTTTGCAGCAGGGTTGACATTTTGTCACCTCTGTCCTGACACACTGCTTCTCATACTTTGTACAGTCTTACTTCTCTGTATATGGCATCGTGAACTCAGCGCACATGATTGCAAGCACAGCAAACTAAAGAAGTCTTCTGTGTTAGGTCGAATAAAGGACATCTCAGAGCCGGATTAGGTGGCAGGTGGGGGGCCCTAGGCTGCAGCCATGTTTAGCATGTGGGGGGCCCTGGGCTGCAGCCATATCTAGCCTGTGGGGGCCCTAGGCTGCATCCATCTATAGGATGTGGGGGCCCCTGGCAGGTGGGGGTCCCTAGGCTGCAGCCATGTCTAGCCTGTGGGGGCCCCTGGCAGGCGGGGGCCCCAAGGCTGCAGCCATGTCTAGCCTGTGGGGGCCCCTGCAGGTGCTTTTGATTGTGAAGCATTTTTAGATTCTCAAGACAACACGGACCACAGTACATTGTGAAACAAAACATTAAAAAAGAAACTTTAAAAAGGTTATTTTTGTCCAGTAGGGCAAAGGGGCAGGTGCTTGAGCACTACTTCATCCCTATCTGTGCACATCTATGGTGGTGATTGCTAGGAATTTAACATCTCCTTGGGCCATTTTAACGATTAATTAACGATTCTAACATCCTACTACATACACGTAGGCTGTAATGGTTCCTCATCCTAAAAGTTTGGTGACGACGAGGGCGACGGTGATGATGATGGGAGTGTGACCTAAATTCAATGGCGATTTCAAACAGTTGAGCTTGAAGCAAAAAATAATCTTTGTAGCTTTTGCGCACCGTTTGGTTAATCCAGGGGCTGCTATACAGCACAAATACTTCCTCTAAGTCACAAAACTGTGCGCGTGTTGCCTGGAGACACAGCTCTGGAAAATCTGAATCTTTGATAAAGGTAGGTTTTACGTTGCAGACGCCTCGCTCACCACGTGCGACGCGTGCACAAATCGCAGGCGCTACCGCGCGCAGTGGAAGTACAACATTGCGCGGAGCCGGGGTGCCGTTGTTTTCCCCACTGTAATCCCTCTGATTAGCTTCCAACTCGTAAGTTGGTCTCATTGTGGTCTAACTGAGCGTGTTCATTCCACGTCATTCATTAAAAGCATGATACATTTATTTTGTGGATATTCCTTTTTTTACCAACGCAGTCTCGGTGGAGTCTACTTTCAGATAACCGGTGGGACATCGTGATGACTCCACACGTTTGTTGTATCTTAGTAAGTATCCATTTTCTATCAGCTTGTGATTGATGTTCAGTGCTGTGAACTTTGTGCTAGTCGATCCTCTTTTTTTGTGTGTGACAGTTTTGGTAATGAGGAGGAGGTTGGGGAAAACCTGTGTCGACTTTTCATGTTTCAGAACACATCATAAACGTTCCGGAGTCATTTATTTGTATTACTTTGTTACATTAGTCTCTAGATTTGTTTTTCGAATTATATTGTTGCATTCCTTACCATTTTGGCTATCTGTCACCAAACTTATAGCAATTTTGGTCCACTCTGTACGTATCCTATTTTACCAACAAAGCCATTTGATCAATGTGCGCAACAACACTTTCTGATTGCTCGACTTCGCTGAGAGACGTCTTTGTTTATTTGGTTATTAACTGAACTATTGTTGGCTTGAGTTTGTAACTTAGACATTCCGCTCAAATTCTTTCAGCCGCGAGAAAACTATTTTTAAGTGCCGCTGCTACTTGTGATTGACGTCCCTCTGATAGCCTTCACCCCATAGACTTGCTTTTGGCTTTATCGTCCTCCGCAGGGGCTCCTTAGTCCTCAGAGCCTGATAACCACGCACACTCCTCCCAACCACAGTCTCAGCCACAGCCACAAGATAAACACAAAACCATCCCCATCCTTCTCCGTCTCTGTCCCTTCTAGAGAGCGAAATGGCATCCTTGCCGCCGCTCCACGCATCGCCTGTAGCCTTGTGCTGGTGCAGCCAGCATCGATTCGGCCCCAGCAAATCTCGTGTGAATAGAAGTGGTCCTCAGTTGGTAGTATTTACTTACGGGTGCCACTGTATCATTAAGGGGCACGAAACGTGCAAGAACTGTTTGAAGACTTGAAATGCTGGCTTTGGTTTCCCTTGTGGGGGATGGAACGTCATCTCTGAATTTATTGCAAAGATTGATATGATGGGATCTATCAAGCTGAGATGTTGCAATCTTATCACAGTGTAATCACACTGCAACGAAATTGGCTAAATGCCATTTCCCAAAACATCAGAAGGAGCGTTGAAAAAAGAAAGAAAACACTTGGGGGAAAAACATCCAACTCTGCAACTAACAAAGGAAAAAACAACAACATGCTTCATAAGAGAAAATCTTTAGCCCCTTATCAGGCACCTTCCTGTCACTGGAACATTGCAATAGCCACTGGGAAAATACCATAGTACTACACCCCTATGACAGTACACAGGGCCTTTAGTAATACATTACTACCATGGTACTACACCACTATGACAGTGCACAGGGTCTTTAGTAGTAATACATTACTACTATAGTACTACACCCCTATGACAGTACACAGGGCCTTTAGTAATACATTACTACCATGGTACTACACCACTATGACAGTGCACAGGGTCTTAAGTGGTGTAGCCTACTACACCACTATGACAGAGCACAGCACAGGGCTAGTAATACAACCATAGTACTACACCACCACGATGACAGTGCACAGGGCCATAAGTAATACACTACGACTGGTCATTGCCATTTTGGGAACACAGGGGTAGTATCTTAAGGGGTTAAAAAGTAGCCTGTGGTACAGTGAGGTAATGTCAAGGGGGTTTAAGCAAGGGGGTTTACCTCTGGACAGAAAAAACGGATGAAAAAGCTGGGGATGACCCTTAAACCCTCTTGAGTTCCGGCACCACATTATACTATCAATACTTCAGTTTTACCCTTCGTCGGTTAGAATTGAACTGAATAGAGTGAGTGACCGTTTGTTTGTCTGCGACTTGGGGGCTAATAACATGTCTTTGGTGAGATGCCACAGATCTCCCTTGAGATGCCACAGATCTCCCTTCTCTGTCGGCTGATAGCAAAACTCATCAGGTAGCCTGCTGTCCAGTCGGGAACCTGGACATTACCCAAGAGGAATTCCGTGTGTGCACACACACATGTTTGTGTACAAGCACACACACGCGCCCATGCACGCACACACACACACACACACACACACACACACACACACACACACACACACACACACACACACACACACACACACACACACACACGTTTGTATATAAACCCACACACAGGAGGAGCAACACAGCAAAGAGAGATTCTAACACAAGTACAAACAGACTGACAAAAGACTCTCACACACACACAGACACATTGACACAAATACACACACACACACACACACACACACACACACACACACACACACACACACACACACACACACACACAGATACAGATAGACGCGCACTCACAGAGATAGCAGTCCATCTTATCACACAGCACAGAGAGAAACCCCCAGGGGCCGGCGTTTGAAGACATCCAGACAGAGAGAGAGAGAGAGAGAGAGAGAGAGATAGAGAGAGAGGGAGAGAGAGAGGGAGGGAGGAGATAGCGAGAGAGAGGGAGATAGAGAGAGAGAAAGAGATAGAGGGAGAGAGAGATAGGGAGGGAGGAGGTAGCGAGAGAAAGGAGAGAGAGAGAGAGGAGGTAGCGAGAGAAAGGAGAGAGAGTGAGAGAGAGAGAGATAGAGAGAGAGAAAGAGAGAGAGGGAGGGAGGGAGAGAGAGAGGGGGAGAGAAATAGAGAGAGGGAGAGAGAGAGAGACAGACAGACAGAGAAGCCAAACAAGAGGACAGCCTTGTATTGAGAGTAGCAGCCTTGTCTTGTTGTGTGTCTGATAGATGGCTAATTTGTTGAGGTATGTTTTGTGAACTAACTGTGGCTGCCAAATTCTTTTGGCTGCACAAAACAAACTGCCTGCCTGCCTGATGGACTGACTGTGACTGTGACTGACTGTCTGGGCAATACGCGGCCTTCTCAAACCCGTGAGCGGAGAGACAGACAGACAAACAAACAGAAAAGAGAGAGGGGATGGGGGACAAGCAGACAGATAGACAGACACGGAGACAGAGTGTGTATGAGAGAGTGAGAGAGATAAGAGAGCGAGAGAGACCGACCGCGCGCGCACACAGCTAATCTGTCCCATTTGTCATGGACCCTTCAGGCTTTATCTTTTTGAGAATCACAATCAGTATTTTTTGTTTATTGATCAAATATGTGCGGATTACACACAAGGAAATTGTTAATACAATACAATGACAACATCCACGGCAGATTAGTCCATTTGCTGATGAACTACTATAGGTAAACGTGACCTAGACAGATGAGAATCTTCACACACAAGGACAACAATGTAAGCGTATCTAGCAAAGGTATGAAATCTCTTGCTACGAATCTACAAACACTGTATGCAGATGACAGGTAAAGTATGGCAAGAATGGGCCCTGTTGTGGCCTAGCGGTGGGGCACTGGGTTACTAAGCTGGCGACCCCGGGTTCGATTCCAGCCCGGGACATTTGCCAATCCTCCCCCCGACTCTCTCTCCCCAGTCATTTCCTGTCTCTCTTCCACTATCCTGTCAGAAATAAAGGCAAAAAAAACAATTAAACTATAGCAAGAATGGCCCTGCCATGACTCTAATGATAGGGCACTGGGCTGCTAAGCTGGCAATCGAGTCCGGCCAGGGTCCTTCCTTCCCCATCTCTCTTCCCATTCGCCTCCTGTCTACCTCTCCTACTGTCCTTTCTTCAATTAAGTCAAAAAGACCAAAACAATGGCAAGAATTTACGTGGAGTCTGATCTAAATGATAAGTTGTGTATTGCAATAAATAGATACTCTTGAGTAGGGATGCACGATATTAGAAAAAAATCGATACTCGATAACAGCATGCAATACCTCGATAACGATACTTAAACAATATTTAGAAATATAGCTGAGCATTTTCTAGTCACCAATTTGTTGGTCTGTGTGGACGGTGTGGCTTTGTGGTGAGCTACTCTCGCATTTGTTGATATTCAGCTAGTAATTGGACTGTGCGGAAATGTTTTATTTGTTAACGATAATGAAGTCATTTTCGCGATACGCATTTTGCCACTCTTGATATTGCGATTTCGATACATTTTCGATATATTGTGCAGCCCTACTCTTGAATTTACATGTGACCATTGCATTGTGTACATGTAGGCCTACTGTATGTAATAGGCCGACTAAAAATAATGCACTCTACTCGTGCCATTATTTCCAAAGCCCTCTAATAACCACAGGCCTACACTTACATATCATCATGTAATGTTATAAAGCATTTAGTTAGTGTGTCACTGTCAACATCCTTGCCCTGGATACCATGCGCGATCTGGGTAACTTTCAGAGAACTGGGGATTTGTCCATGCATAAATAAACCATAGCTAAGTACAGAAGATAACACTTCAAAAACAAACCATACACACAGCCGAATATAACACACACACACACACACACACACACACACACACACACACACACACACACACACACACACACACACACACACACACACACACACACACACACACACACACACACACACACACACACATACACACACTCACGTGCTCACACACACACACACATGCAAGGTCTTTGAAAATGCCTTTGACATGAGCTTGTACTTTGTTGTTGGATTGTGCAAACAGAATGAAATGAGCTATGTAGTCGCATATACCACACACACAAGGTCTTTGAAAATACCTATGAGTTTGAGCTTTCTTTCTTATTGTTGTGTTGTGCAAACAAACACACAGGACAAAATCGTACCTTCCACTTAAACCTTAAACGGGGCTTGGGAACGCTAAGGCTAAGAGGAGTCATGTGGGTACACACAGGGACGGATTAAGATGGCCAGGGGCCCCTAGGCTACGGGTTGCTGTGGGGGCCCCCCCTGGAATGCAAATTCTGCAACAAATTTACAGTGTCATAATTACATGCTAGAAATTAAGGATAACATGCCTACCAACTCTACTCAACATGACAGATGTTTTTTTTCAACATTGCATCATGTCATGAGATTCTGCAATTTTTCCACTTTTGACCAATCAGGGCCCCCCTGGCAGGTGGGGGCCCCTAGGCTGCAGCCATATCTAGCCTGCGCATTAATCCTGCCCTGGGTACAAGCACAATTGAGGACTCTGTGCTAAAACATCTGAGCCAATTATAGTTCGAAAAAAAAATCTTTTCTGTGCTGAACTGAACTGTACATTTCCTGCAGATTTGCCCGAGGTCAAGGAAGTGGAGCACACAGGGTCTTGTGATGAATTGCAAACGCGGCATACGTTCGCTCGCTCTCTCTCTCTCTCTCTCTCTCTCTCTCTCTCTCTCTCTCTCTCTCTCTCTCTCTCTCTCTCTGTACGGTAGGGGAAAGGATTTCTTAAAATAAAACCTGCCATTGTTGGGACTTTTTCTACTTCTCGTGTGGGAAATTGACCTCCCCTTGTTTTGCATGATACATGGCCTATGTGACCTGGTGTGATTGTCTGCGTGCGCAAACGCCTCTGCAATGGCGTACGGTACACGCCTGTTTTCAGAGCGGGGGGCTTGTTGTGTGTACGTGGGTGAGCGAATGTTGTCGTGTGTGTGTGTGTGTGAGGCCTTTTCAATGGCGTACACGCCTGGTTATTTTGGATGGGGGCTTGTGCATACGTGGGTGAGTGAATGTGGTCGTGTGTGTGTGTGTGTTAGGCCTTTGCAATGGTGTACACGCCTGTTTTCTGGGGGCTTAGTTGTGCGTACATGGGTGAGCGAATGTGGTCACGTGTGTGAGGTTTGACGTAATGGCAAAATGTACTTCCTCATCTTAAGTTTTCTATACTCTTGCAACTCTCCCTCTCCCCCCCCCCTCTCTCCCCTTTCTCTCTCTCTCTCTCTCGCTCTCTCTCTCTCTTCTCTCTCTCTCTCTTGTTCTCTCTCTGTCTCCCCCTGTATCATGTGTGTCATCAGGGCTTGTGGGTAGCCACTCGTGTCTCATGTCTGCTCTGATTCTTCTCCTCAGATGCTCTGAGCTCCACGGAGGTGACATCAGGGGAGAAGGGTACAAGTCTCATCCCAGCTGGAGAGCTCCTTTGGCGGGTTGAAGTGGAGACCAGACCAGTGTGGTGGAAGTCCAGCATGGAGCTCAGGTGGATGGCAGCCAGCTGAGGATACTTACAGCCAAGCAACAACTTCACACCACACATGTTTGCTCTCCTCCCTCCCAGCTCCAAGGAACAACTACAACAGCAGAATCACCAGTGATAGTGGCATGGCGCCGACCCGACAGTGACATCCAGAAACCAACAGTCTGAAGCCTGAAGTTCGCTTTCCACAACAGAAGCTTTGGCACTCTGAAGCCTGAAGTTCACTTTCAACAACAGAAGCTTTGGACCTATTTAGGGTTTTTTTATGTTTAAAATCCCTGAATTGACCAAAAGTGTCTTAAGGCATGTTGGAGAGAGAGATGCGATGGATCCTATTGGCAACCACATACCTTGAGGAATTTCGTTTTCATTCTTTTTGTCAGAAGGATATAAGCCATAGCATGGGACACCCACTCAGACTGAAGTACGCGGAATAGGATATCATGCGTGACATGGCACACTCAATCGACCGAGGTGTAAAATATGAGTGTTTTTTTTTTCACTGCCATGGGCCTTGTTTTTAATATATCCATATAGGACTTATATAAATAATTTAAGACATTTTAATTTAGAGTGCCTTAGTCAGAGAATTGTTTTCTCATTTTTGAACCTGGATGCACAATACCTTGGACTAAAGAGCAATCAAACCCAAGAAGCCTACAATTAATCTGGATAAGAGCACAGCACGCCATATTCCACAAACTCGTTTTTCAGTAGGAAGGATATCAGCTGTGGCATGGGCCACTCGTTGTGCTTGAGGTGTGCTCTCCGGCTGCACTCTGCACCACCTCCTCCTCCACCTCCTCCAGGAGCCCGCTCCCTGCGGAGCAGCAATGCCGCTGCTGGTGGTGCCTACTGACTCCTCCTCACCCCTCTCCTCCCTCCCTACTCCTCTTCTGTCACCTCCTCCAACCTTCTCCTCCCTCCCTCCTTTTCTTCTTTCATCTCCTTCTCCACCTCCTCCTCTCCCTCCTCCTCCTCTACCCGTCTCCTCCCTCTCTCCTGGCCCCAGCTCCCTCAGCTCTCCTCCTCTTCTTTCACCTCCTCCTCCTCCTCCTCCTATCTTCTCCTCCCTCCCTCCTGGCCCCGGCCCAGGTCTTGATCTTCATCCTGCTCTCAGTCTCCTGTTACAGGACTCCGCTGCCCTCCTCCACCTCCTTCTCCTCCACCAACATCTCCTCCTCCTCCTCCTCCTCCTACCACAGCCATGTCACTGGTCCTTGTGTCCTCTCCACCAACCGATGGCGGCAGCAGCATCCTCCTCCTCCCTGGGGGCTCCTCTTCTTCCTCCTCCTCCTCCTCCTCTTCCTCGGCTATGCTGAACAGTGTCTACATCTTCCTGGACCTCCTGATCGCTCTGCTGGCCGTGGCAGGTAACCAGTTCTCTAAATTAACTTTTAACATCACTAGCCAATTCGTTAAATCTTACCAGCCTCACATATACCCACTAGCAGTCGAAGTGGCTCCCAAGTTTTGGTTTTCTACCAGCCAATCTGAATGTTCACCAGCGTTTGGCCGGTTGTTATTTTAGAGCCGTGGCGGGTAACGACGTTAGGGGTGTAAATCACAGCCTTCATGGCGATTCTGTTCGATATCTATTTCTCAGGCCAGCGATTAGATTATTTTCGATGCTTAAGAATGCTCCATGATTCGGTTCAGTTCGATTTGATTCAAATCAATGGTTCATATTTTTTACCTTGGCTTACTGTATGTGTGAAATGTTAAACAAGCCAACAAAAGCTGAAATATCTG
>NC_085867.1:23388342-23395842 GCF_034702125.1 Engraulis encrasicolus | reverse complement strand
AGATGAATCTGGATACACTGCCTAGTGTTGAGCTGAATCTGGATACACTGCCTAGTGTTGAGCTGAATCTGGATACACTGCCTAGTGTTGAGCTGAATCAGGATACACTGCCTAGTGTTGAACTGAATCTGGATACACTGTCTAGTGTTGAGCTGAACCTGGATACACTGTCTAGTTGATGTATGACGTTCATTATGTCTCACTGTTATAGTAACAATTAAAGGGACACTGTGCAGGAAATGGTCAAAAAAGGTACTGCAACTATGCTGCTCATTGAAACTGGGCTGCCTATTGCCAAATTTGATCTTTACATGAAAGTCTACTAAGTAATAAACAAATATTTCCTAGTATGGTCCAAGTATAGTCATTTTTGCAGCTAAAAATAGCTATTTTTGGAAATTCAAAATGGCGGACCATGGAGAAGATCCCCTTTTTCATGTATGGAAAGTGCAATTTTTCCGGTCATAATGAATCCGGTCATAATGAATAAGTATTCATGAAAAAGGTAACATAAGTGAATGGGCAGCATGAACTCTGGAAATAAACAACTAAAAATCTCACACAGTGTCCCTATAAGTTTTTCATCTTTTACCTGACATGTTTCATCTTTCACCTGACGTGTTTCATCTTTTACCTGACATGTTCCGACCGTATAGCAGTCACCCTCTGATGGAGACGCAAGCTGTAATAAACATGTAACAAAGCTTTTACATGTCTGAAGTATAAGAAAACTTAAATGTACACTGTCTAGTGTTGAGCTGAATCTGGATACACTGTCTAGACTAGTGTTGTATACAGTAGCTTTTAGAGCAAGGCAAGACAAAAGGAATTGTTAAAATGAATGTGTGATCAACATCGATTAGCTGTCTCGTGCTGCCAGTAGTGGTAGATCACTGTGTGACTACCACTTACATGGTAGTAGGAGTTGGTTGGGCTTGACGTGCCGGGGCAGCTTGTACACAACCCTAAACCTGCCTGGTCTCATGTGGTGTGAGTCTTTAATCCATTACCTGAGGGCAATAGGATTGGGGAAGAGGACTAACAAACCAACTCCACCCCTCCCACATATGGCCAGTTATGGTCAGTGGTTTGACATAAGGCTAGCAACCTTATTCTGTAAAAAACATTCTATACTACGGAAACGGCAACAAAGCACACCTCAAGATCTGACTGTGAAGACCTACTGGAGCATCAAGCTCTTACGACGGCTTCCAATGAAAGCTCACGAGAAGTTGGTGGCATGAAAAAGTGGGTCCTGAGCACCAAAACCAAACTTAAGTTTGGCTTCTGGAATGTTCAAACCATGTTTGAAGCTGGGAAGTAAGCACAGATCACTAGTGAAATGAGACGTTACAACCTTAAAGGTCCCATGGCATGAAATCTTCACTTAATAAGGTTTTTAGACCTTAAAATGAGTTCCTGTGGCCTCCTTAAGTCACCCCAGGGGTTAACATTTTCATAAGGTGTTTACTGAGCTGTCCTGCATTCGGTCAAGATTTGAAAAAAGGCGCGTCCAGGTGGCGCGCTGATTGGGCCTTCCCTTCTCTACGTAGCAGAGGGAAAAATGATCAACGCCCTGTTTCTGGGATCCACCAATAGAGCTAGACACTGTTTCCATTGCCCGCCCATCACATCAGCAGAGAAGAGCAAGTTCAACAGACAAGAAAAATGGCGGCGCCTAAGCAACTGAAACATGGAGGATGTGATAATATGGGGAAAAGCCTGTTTTCACTGCATATGGGAGAGCCCCTGAAGACACAGTGGCTTGGTTTTATTTACCCAAATAATTTGCCAACGAAACTACCGAAGGCGTTGTTTGTGGGAAGCATTTTCGGGACGAGTGTTTCCACAATTTGGGACAGTACAGGGCCAGGTTCGCACAGCATGACATGGATCCGTACCAGGTCTCCCTGCGGGATCCGCAAGCTCCGAACAAGTAAGTGAATGGATTATAAATAGTGTTAATGACCAGATTACTTCATTTTGCTATGCTATGGGTGCCACCCATTAGCGTTGCAATAGCTATCTTGGCTATGTGCAGCTAGCACGAACAATTTCCTGGATGGTACTCTGCGCTACAAACACACCAAAAGCAAGCATTACGCTCTGATCAACTGAGTTTAGTCTGACTGTGAAGTATAACGTTCCCGGTGTAAATTTAAACACATGACCAGACTTAATTTTGCTATGCTACGCGGGTGTCACCCATTATAAAGGCTATCTTGGCTATGTGCAGCTAGCACGAACAATTTCCTGAACCATGGTACTGGTACTCTGCCCTACAAACACACCAAAAGCAAGCATTACGCTCTGATCAACTGAGTTTAGTCTGGAAAATGACTGTGAAGTATAACATTAACACCCGGTGTAATCTCTGCTCTGACCTCGAAACCATAAATTAATGTAGCTTTCGTTCACTTTTCAAGAGGGACATGCACATTTTTGAACCATTTTGGCTACCGCTGGGAAATTACTCCATTGCTATCAGGATGTTTCCATCAACAGTTGTCATTGAGTGTAAGAAGACACCGTGAATTGTTGTCGTTTTGCTATCGTGGAATCGCAATGCCTAAAGTACTGTATTTTTTAACCAGATTATTATTTTCATGATGCATGTGTAAGCTAACTACTGTATCGTAAGGGTTTTTGCACACTGTTGTTACGCGATGGGGTGTCATGGCTATGTGCCTGGTTTGAGTGTTTACAGTAGCAACGTAACTTGCTGGCTACCCTTGACACCCTCCTTGGCTTGCTTGTAGCACAGTTTTGAGCAGTCAGTCTTGGCTCGTCACGTCGTCAGTTTATCAAATGCTCGGATTTCGAACCACGAGATGTGTTATCTGCGTCTCGTTGAGTTTACCCATAGAACTAATACAATGTATTTATTCTATGGAGTTTACCAATACCCTTAGCCAGGTTCAAACTCGACTGCCGTGTGTCCGATTTTGACGTCAGGGTGCACACTTAAAAGAGAATCGCAACTGTGAATATCCCTGCTCGCAACCACCGACACATGACACAATGCCTAATGGCAGTTGTTGTGAATGTATAAGCTTACAATCACTAACACCCAGTGCTGTTACATCAGTGTTAGTGAGTGCATGCAGACACTCGCTGATAGCAATAGGGCCTATGTGTTGTAGTTGTCAGTACTACATTCATTTACCCACTACCCTCTTATAACGTGTGAAATAACCTAATAGTTATCATAATGTTATACCATGGATTCCTCCTATTTCCTTTGTGTGTCCACTTGAAATTGTGAACAAAGCTGGTTACTGGGGCAGTAATGCAAACATGTGTGCTTTCGTTTAGAAGACTCACTCTTTTGTCCCTCACAATGTCTTCTAACTATGCAGAACATGATGTGGCATAATGGGTGGGTGGGTGCATATTAGTGCATTGGGTATTTCTGAATCTCATTGAGTGTTGTTGTCTTCACAGGCCACCACAATAAGTGTACACGTTCAGACATATGGTTCATGGATGCTGCCTGCCAGACAGACTGCATTGCCACCTGGACTACAGCCACATCACTTATCCTTGAAGACATTGCTGCCCCAGCCATGGAGTAAATGTATGTAGCCTACTGTATTTACAACGTAGCTACTGTTGTGTAGCTTCAAAACGGTTCATTCATTTTTTCCCTTGGTTGTGTGATGATTAGTCATTCCACTATGTAAGCCTAAGTTACAGGTCAAAACATTTAGCAGGTAATAAAACTGTATCAGGGTATGGTGCAGTCATTGATTGGAGTAATATGACAACACTATGCAGGTCTACTGAGCCACATCAGAAATTACACTGAAATACCCGGGGAAGATGACGGCATCTTATAGGCCTACAACATTTTGGTTTACTGACCAGTGAAAAATGCAGATTAGAGAGACTGCGCAAGTTTTTTTCCTCAAGCCATCCGCTTTTTAAATTATTAAAAAAAAAACATGTGACTAATAACATTTTGAAGTGTTTCCATGCCATTTCTGCCTGTTCTGACTCACTTGTCTTTGAGTTTGAGAGCCTTATTGTGGATCATTGTTGATCATTGGATCATTGTGGATCATCAAGTTGTGTGCTTTAAATGGCAAGAAACACCTACCATCATATGTTCTCTCCACTAACTCCTGTCCTTCCTTGTGTTGCTTGTGGCCTTGAGATGACATTGCAAGATACATAATGTTGAATGGGGGAAAGTCCCACAAAAGTTGTTGTGCCTAGGCTGACTGCATATAACAGGGAAACTGAATTATTTTCTCCACGGATGGTGGGAATCAGGCCACAAGCACAAGTAGTGGACATGAGTTTGGATAATGGCGTGGATCCCTTCACTAGGCCCCCTGAAAACTTCTGTTGTGAATGATATTTCTATATTTGCTTTACCATAAAATGTATAATCTGTTCACAAATTGTCTGTTGTACTTACAGATGGCTCTCCTCTACAATGAAAATTCAAACGAACAACCGGCCCTATGACTACCTGCAGGAGGTGTACCTTTCTTCAAAATTGCCAAGACCAAGAAGGGATAGTGCATCAACCATCAAAAGATTAAGCCAACCTTTTGGTAAGTTTTCAAAAGAATGCATTCAATTCAACTCAATTTGACATAACATTTTTTATTGGCGTTACTTCAATAGCACATTAAGTCTACAAAATAGGAGAATTAGAATTCTAAACAATATGTGTGCTTTTTTCTGTATGTTTTGTGTGAAAAGGTTATGTTCATGTTCGTGGAACTCATTCTGGACAAGGTCTTTGGGAACCCTGCAAAGCAGACTGAGGCAATGTTGGCGTTGGTGCAGTTCACAGACGAGCCAGCCAGATGAAGAGGTCACAGCAAGCCTTGTGTTGAGGTTCATGCGTACTGCAGTCTGAATCCCCGGTGTAGTGTCCTTCGTCATCAAGGAACTCAGCATGGATATGCACGACAACACGGGAATCACTGTTGGACTTGAAGCAGCTGGAAAAAAAGAAAAGACAGTTGCAGAGATTGTTATTGCCGTCATTCTTTCACTACAATATTTGTCTTCAATAAATATGTTCCTATGGAATACTATTGATGCTGTTGTAAATAAATGTTCACACTGCCTTTACATTGTCTGCATAATTGAATTAACAGCCCATGTGGGGGTGGGTGATCCTGCTATACAAGTTGTTACTCACTAAATTAAATCAAGTGTGCATCTCCTATTATAATGATCTGATAAAGATTAGAGATGGTAAAAGTTTCATCTTATTCACAGGTAGGCCCTACCTCTTTCTGAGGGCATTGACCACTGTATCAGTTTCCACACTAGCACCCACGCTTATTTTTTTTAATATTTTTTTTAAAAGGCAGTTCTATGATCGTGATAGGTTTCTCGGGTAAACATGAGATAAGGCAGACACACATTTCACAATGGAAACACTTTGGTGGCAACTCCTGGGTAAATGTGATGTCAACAGGTAAGCTGGATCATTTCACAAATGTATACAAGCGAGAATACATGGAAAAGGGAAGGCTGACTATTCCGGTGCAGACATCAATGCACATATTTCCCCCAAACAGACTGGTCAACAGTGTACAGGTACTGTGGTGTGATCAAATGCGGGAAGCACAATGATAGACCTCCTTGGGGAAGCATCTCCGATACAAAACGATGTTTGAAGGGGGTAAAAACAAGTCTTGGGTTCTGAAAATTACCCGCCTCGTTCATTAATAACACATTTATTTTACACTTGTAGCATCGTACCATAAATGAAGGACGTAGCATTAATGTACAGAACTAGTTCAACATGCTTTCCACACTGAGAAAGTTGCTAGGTTTCGAGACAGTGGAGTCGCGATGCCAGCAACGTACACACATAGCAAATGAGGTTGTGTAGAGTAGACTAATTATATGTAGGGCCTACTGTAAGTAAAAGAAGAATATTGTTTTTGATGTTCACTTGCAAGGTATTCTTCGCATGGTGAATACACTCGTTGCTGCTATAATAACCACCCAGTCACTGGCTACAACAGGGCTTTCAGACCTACCAAAAAATGCAAATTCCAGCCATAATATCTCAAACTCACCCTTCGGAGACGTCCTGCGCTGAAGTCCATGAGCAGGTAGCTCTCTACATGTTTCATCTTCGGGTCAAATGCGTCAATTCCCCCTGTTGCTTGACGTGCCGTTGTGAAGAGCTACAGCTACCAGTTAGCAGCTAACAAACAAACACAGCTTCGTCGCCACCACCCACATGAGCTTGGTCCCGCCCCCACCCCCCTTGGGACACACCTCTCCCCTCCCTCCCACGCCTCCCTCCAAACTGACGCACTGGAGAAAGCGCTCAAATGAGTCCTTCTTCTAAGAGGCCAAAATGGCGTGTTTCAGCTTTATACTGAGAAAGCCTGCGGATATAACATCCTGACACCCCCGCAAGCCAATACAAAGCACCACAGGACCATGCCATGGGACCTTTAACATCCTTGAAATAAGCGAAGCGAGATGGACCGATTCAGGATCAATCAAAACCAATACTGGCGAAACAGTCCTATACCCTGGGCGAGATGATAATCAACATCATGAAGGAGTAGCCATCATCCTCCAGGCAGGCATAGAGAAATCGCTCATTGAATGGAAACCTGTCAACAATAGAATAGTAAAAGCCAGATTCAAAGGACAGCACAATAACCTTACAGTCATTCAATGCTACTCACCCACTAACGACGCTAAAGATGAAGAAAAAGACCTCTTCTACAACATCCTACAGTCTGAAGTCCAGAAAACACCTGCCCAGGATCTCCTCCTAATAAGTGGTGACCTGAACGCAAAAGTAGGCAGCGAAAATAACAACTACGAGAGGGCTATGGGCAGACACGGCTGTGGAGTAATGAACAACAATGGGGAGCGGCTAGCTACATTCTGTCTATCCAACAACCTGGCTATTGGTGGTACCCTTTTTCCTCACAAGAACATACACAAATTGACATGGCTCTCACCAAATGGGAAGGACCAGAACCAGATTGACCACCTGATGATTAATTGTAAATGGAGAAGCTCTTTAAGAGATGTCAAAGTGAGAAGAGGAGCGGATGTGTCCAGTGACCATCACCTAGTAACCGCAGACATCAAACTGAAGTTAAGAAAAGCAGGAACGACACCCAAAGGGCCCCCAAGATTCGATGTGTGCAGGCTGAAAGACCCATTCATAAGGAAGAAATTCACATTACAAATCAGGAATAGATACCAAGCCCTCTCTAGCACAGAAAAGAATGATGATAGGGAAACTGATGTCAACCAACATTGGGAAAGTATAGTTGAAATCGTTAAAGAAACAAGCAAGAAAATTATTGGACACAGAAAGAAGCAACGTAAAGAATGGATCAGCAATGAATCGTGGAAGACTATTGAAGAAAGAAGAAACTTGAAATCTAAAATAAACAATGCTAAATCATCCAGGATAAAACTAGATCTACAAGCCCAATACCGCAATACCAACAAAAAAGTTAAAAGGCTAGTAAGGAGAGACAAAAGAAT
>NC_085867.1:23343342-23383342 GCF_034702125.1 Engraulis encrasicolus | reverse complement strand
TTGACGTGGGTATACTGTATATTTGAGCATTTTTTTGTGGTGGGTATACCCCATACATTTACACTATTCTAAATAATGGATCAATCAATTTTAAGTGGGTATACTGATGGATCAATCAATTTTAAGTGGGTATACTGAAATCCCAGAAATTTTGAAATGGGTATACTGTGTATACCTGCGTTCTACGTAGACTACACCACTCATCTCTCTGTCTCTCTCTGTCTCTCTCTCTGTCTGTCTGTCTGTCTGTCTGTCTGTCTGTCTGTCTGTCTCTCTCTGTCTCTCTCTCTCTCTCTGTCCGTCTGTCTGTCTGTCTGTCTGTCTGTCTGTCCGTCCGTCCGTCCGTCCGTCCGTCCGTCCGTCCGTCCGTCCGTCCGTCCGTTTCTTTCTCTCTCTCTCTCTCTCTCTCTCTCTCTCTCTCTCTCTCTCTCTCTCTCTCTCTCTCAAACAGATATATATGCAGTATCATCTCCTCTATATTAGTAATTCTCAACAAGGGCTCTACGGGGGCATTGGGGAGCCCCAGGGGGCCGTTGAGAAAGATACAGTTGCCATTGGGGGGGCATTAGTCTATTTGTTATCAGTTTATGATGAGGTCAAGGGGGTGTTGGGAGGCTTATGATGTGGTCCAGGGGGTGTTTATTACTGTAAAAAAAAGGTTCAGAATCACTGCTCACTGCAGCCATGGCTAAATGGTTAGAGCGCTGGCCTTTTGATCAGAGGGTTGCCGGTTCAAATCCCACCCTCACCAGCACCTTCATCCATGGCTGAAGTACCCTTTAGCAAGTCACCTAACCTCTGACTGCTCCAGGGACTGTAACCAATACCCTGTACCTAAATAACTGTAAGTCGCTTTGGATAAAAGGCATCTGCTAAGTGTAATGTAATAATAATAATATATTATATTATCTCTGTCTCTTTCTCTCCTGCTGTGCTGTGTGTGTGTGTGTGTGTGTGTGTGTGTGTGTGTGTGTGTGTGTGTGTGTGTGTGTGTGCGTGCGTGCGTGCATATGTGTGTGCTCCGCAGGTACAACAGCCTGGTGACGGGCCGTCGGGCCAAGGGGATCATCGCCATCTGCTGGATCCTGTCTGCTGTCATTGGCCTGACTCCCATGCTGGGCTGGCACAAAGGACGAGAACCAAACGCCACCATCAGCGACCAAAACACCACCGCCTCCATCTTCACCTCCACCTTCACCTCCACCATCACCACCTCCTCCTTGACCATCACCTCCTCCACCTCCTCCACCCCCTCTCCTCCCGCTCCCGCTGGCCTCCTCCCTGCCTGCCCGGCGGGGCTGACGCGCTGCCTGTTCGAGGACGTGGTGTCCATGGAGTACATGGTCTACTTCAACTTCTTCGGCTGCGTGCTGGCGCCCCTGCTGGTCATGTTGGCCATCTACACCCGCATCTTCATGGCGGCGCGGCGCCAACTGCGCCTCATGGACCTCAAGCTGTCGGTGCACGCGCCCCGCGCACACATCCCCCGTCACCACCAGGGGGCGATGGTTGGTGGCGACGGCTGCTCTAATCATCCGTCCTCCTCCTCCTCAGTCTCCTTTTCCACGGTAACACCCACCCCCACCCCGACCCCCACGCCCTCGGCGTCTCGCTCCACGCTCCAGAAGGAGGTGCACGCGGCCAAGTGTCTGGCCATCATCGTGGGGCTGTTCGCCGTCTGCTGGCTGCCCGTCCACATCCTCAACTGCCTGACGCTCTTCTACCCGGACACGGACCCGGCGCGCCGGCCCGCCTGGGTCATGTACCTGGCCATCATCCTGTCGCACGGCAACTCGGTGGTCAACCCTTTCATCTACGCCTACCGCATCCGAGAGTTCCGACACACCTTCCGGCGGATCATCCGCCAGCACCTGCTGGGCTGGGGGCCGTGGAGGGGTCGGGGAAGGGGCGGAGGTGGAGGAGGAGGAGGGAGACACTTCGGAAGTGGACACTTCGGTGGTGGTGGTGGAGGCGGTACCACCGTCAGCCGGGTCAGTAACACGTCGCCGGCGGTGAGCATGGTGGAGTCCACGTGCACGTGCGTGGTGAATGGCTACGCGCTGGAGCCCAGCCCCGGGACCAAGCGATGGAGCCCCGCACCGTCCCCGTCCCCGAGGGGAGGAAGGGGTGGAGGAGGGGGCTACGCGCTGGAGCCCAGCCCCGGAGCCAAGCGATGGAGCCCCGCACCGTCACCGTCCCCGTCCCCGGGCCATGGCGGCCGACAGACAGTGTCTCTAGAGGGGGGAGGGGAAGGAGGAAGAGGGGGAGTAGGGGGCATGGCCGGACTCAGGCTGCCCTCCCCCTCATGGGACAGTGTGGGGGGCGGCAGCACGGGCAGCTTGTGTATGACTCATGTAAGCTTTGTGAACAACATGAACAATATGAACAACAGTCATGGTGTTGGTGGAGGTGGTGGTAGTGGCTTCACAGATAGTGATTCTGGGGGTGGCACGGGCAATCTGTGCTTGACACATGTAGGTTTTGTGAACAATATGAACAACAGTCATGGTGTTGGTGGGGGTGGTTCCCCAGATATTGGTGATGGTGGGGATGGATTTCTGCCCTTCACGCCCTCTCCTACCCCTTCCCCTTCCCCTGCCCACCACCTCACCCCCCAGACTGCACGCACGTGGACCTACTGCCCCTCCCCAGAGCAGGGGTGTACTACGGGGCCTACGCCGCCGCCTCTGAGGGCTGCTACCACTGAGGTGGTGGAAGTGAAGGATTTTGGGACGACGATCTCGCCCGTGGACGTCAGGTCGCTGTTCTCCGTCGTCAGAACTAACATAACGACCTCTGAACTCACACGGGTCTCGTGATGCCAGGACGTTAGAGGAAGGAGGATTAGACGTGCTTAGCTTAGCAAGCACACCACACACCGGGTTCGACACATTGCAAAGCATTAGTAGCTCTGCCGACATTTGATTTCATTGTTTTCAGTACAACCTGGCACACTGGTAGCTTGTGTTGCCTGTTGATTGATTGAGGTCTGAGTCACTGTAGTGTCTCCTATACTGTGCATGCTGCATACAGTGTGGCGCCACAGTCCGGGAAGCGATCGATATTATAGGATTTGAAAGTGCTCTGCAATGCTGGCGGAACCTACCGGTGTGCAGTGCACAGGCCTTTGGAGGAAGTTGATACGGCTGAAAAAGCTCCTGCCAAGTCAGCGAACCTGCTGATCATAGGCGTGCACAGATAGGGATGAGGTGGTGCTAAAGCACATGCCCCTTTGCCCTACTGAACAAAAAATTCCCCTTTTTGAATGTTTTGTAGATTTTTTTTCACAATTTACAGTGGTCCATGTTGACATGATCATCTAGAAATACAGTACTTGACGATTAAAAATGTGTAAATGCAATATAATATCCTATAAAGCCGGAAGCTCCACGTGCTCCCTCGAGTACCGCCACCCCCCCCCCCATCAGCACGAGCCAGTTCAGCTATAGGTGACATCGGTTGTGCCAGGAGCACCAGGGCTCTAAATTCATTTTTCATCACCAGAAAAATAGCTAGTAGAGCAGGGGTAGACAATTAGCGGCCCGGGGGCCAAATCTGGCCCACCATCAATTATATTCGGCCCGCGAGATGCAGAAAATAGCACCTGACAATTGTATACATTACGGCAGGTCGCCCCTTTCATGAGAGAAATGCCAGGAGATGCAGCAGTCAGCATATTATCAGTGCATAAAAGATGTACGTATTTCTGATAATAGAAAAGATGCAACAACTTTTTTACAATTACAAAACCATGCCCATGACCGGCCCGCGATGCCCTTGTCAGAAAAAAATCGGCCCTCGTCCTGCATTGTGGTCACCTTGGAAACAAATGGCATGACGATGATAAAATGAAGGACCTTTTAATTGGGGTACAACGCCCCCCTTATGAGACCAAACGTGAGCACACTCCTTTGCATGGGGTAGGCAGCAGAGTTTGGGGTATCTTACGCTAATACACGACTCCTTGGCAGAGTTTGGGGTATCTTACTCCAATGGACGACAGTGGAGCTGTCTCAGGCGGCTAGGTAAAAGTCATTCCACCTGAACTTGGAACTTACCAGTGAGCATTCATTGAGCACACAGAGAGAAGAAAAACAGTATTTGTGAATGTTCCCCAAAGACTGATTGTTTGGGAAGCTTGTGTGTGATGTAGTGTGATGATGCATTCATCATCTACTGTATGTTGGTAACACTGGTGATGCGAAAGGTCTATAAACTTTGACCATGAGTTATGGACTTTGTGTTGAATGTCACTGTATTTGCACTTCTTATTGTCGGGTAACACTTTGCTTGATGCCAGTGTCATATGCATGTCATTACAGTGTCATAGATAAGTCATAAACAGTATGCCCATGTCATAGACATTTTATGACTGTTGGCCTTAAGTGACATTTGGTTATGGCAAAGACAACCTTAGTTGTCACTTAAGGCCAACAGTCATAAAATGTTTATGATATGGACATACTGGTTATAACTTATCTATGACTGTGTCATGACACTATTATGACACTGTAATGACATGCATATGACACCAGCGTTAAGTAAAGTGTTACCGCACTTCTTATTGTTGAGATGATTTGACTGACCATTCTATGTAAGCATGTTTACTGTATACAGTAGCTATGACAGTTCCTGGCAGCGTTTTTTTTGTTTAGATTTTGAATATCCAGTATGTGACCAAATATACGATTTCAACAGTCATCTATGTCTTTTCATAATGTCGATATGATGCAATACAGGATTTATACAATGGACAGCAATCCCGGGTTCAGAAAGTAATAAATGAATAGTTGTGTAGATCAGCTACTCTGTGAAGTGACCTGTGCTGCTGGGAAACACGGCAGTGCATTTAGCTTTCAAGTCAAGTTAAGTCAAGTCAAGTCAGTTTTATTGTCTATTTTTTACATGCGCTGGTCACATACGTTTCTTACTTTCCCATGCAGACATAGACATACTTTAGGTATGGACATAGACAGTATAGACATAGACAGTACACATACAGACATTTAAAGTTCAAGACTGGACAACAGAATAGGCTACTTGTTTTGCATTTCCTAAAGTCCTATTGTGACAATCTGGCAGTAATGATAGCATTGTGATAAAAATATATATATTAAAGTAAGTCATTTGTAGTGAACATTGTTCCATTTTTTTAGTATGACATTCTAACTTAGAGGTAGTAGTAGTTTCAAAGCCGGTATTGGAACCTCGCCAAGACATGTGTTATTGAGAAACATAGGCATCAAAGCCGGTATTGGAACCTCGCCAAGACATGTGTTATTGAGAAACATAGGCATCACGTAGGCATCACGTTGGGAGGTCTGTCCATCCCCTCTAAGCAGGTGAAATGAGGATTTTATGTGTGTGTTTTAGACCGATAATAAAATGAACAGCACCAGTCATTTCCTGTGAGTAAACCCCAAATCAGGCCAGCAGCACCAGCTCCAACTTAGTGTTTACTCAGTAATGCCCAGATTAGCCCTGGCTGCTAAATAGTAAATAGGTTGGGCTTTCATGGTAGGCTCTTTATATATGCCAACCATTGTGTGGGTATTGCATTTACAGTACACAGTCAGGGTTGCCAGATGAGACTGATGATTTCCAGCCCAATCCACAACCCACCTGGAGTGGAGGCACTAAATCTCGCCCAATTTGAACTAAAGTCTATTCATTTCTGTGGCCATAAGTTCACAGGGAAACCCATCCAGATGCCATTTTTTTTAACCTATTTTCACCCACAGATGCAGATTGTAAGCAGCCCAATTGGGCGGGAAACCTCCCAATCTGGCAACATTGTACACAGTGCCTGCCATTCTTGCTCATGAAAAGCTAACCTCACTTACCCTCACAGTTTTGCATTAGATGCCCTTTCATAAAATGGAAAATGCTTTTGTTGTTCATTTGTACAGATACGTACAGTAGACATACATAAACACACTATAACACACGCACACAAAGAGGCTCACACAACCATGCTCTCTCTCTCTCTCTCTCCTACTCTCTCTCTCTCTCTCTTTCTCCTACTCTCTGTCTCTCTCTCTCTCACACACACACACACACACACACACACACACCTTTCCGCTCACCTCACCCCTACCCTATTCCATCTCCTTGCTGTGTGTGTGTGCGTGTTGACAGAGAGAGTAGCTGCTGACGCCAGCGCGGGGCCCTAATGCAGTGGCAATCCAATGAAGAGGTATCTGATGATGCATTTTATAGAGCCATTACCTCGCTGCCCTGCCTCCCGCCCGCTTCTCATTACAAGGAGCCCCGGCTGTCTGCCCTGCCTGCCTGCCTGCATGGAAAAACTGCATTCAGCAAAACAACGCTAAAGTGGACCGGTGGCGTCTGTCTGTGGTAGTCTGTGGTCTGTAGTCTTCTGGTTGCATAGGGAGTAGCGGAGTAAGAGAGGTGGGGGGAGAGTATAGGTGTAGGGGAGGAAGAGAGAGGTTGGGGGGAGAGTAGAGGTGTAGGGGAGGAAGAGAGAGGTTGGGGGGGAGAGAAGAGAGTAAAGCAGTAAGAGAGGTGTGTGTGGGGGGGAGCAGAGGTGTAGGGGAGGAATAGATTAGAGGAGGAAGAGAATAGAGGAGTAGGCTATAGGAATAGATAGGTGGGGAGAGAGGGGGAGTAGAGAGTAGTGGAGGAAGAGAGGTGGGCGAGAAGGGGAGTAGAAGAGTAGGGGAGGAATAGAGATGCTAACTAGCACAGAGTTGGCGTGGAACGTTGGTAAACCTCCCAAAGCTTCATACAGTCTCGTGCTCTTGGCCCAGCGGTATCGTACTGTGTCTCCCATTGCCGAACCGTTGTAGTTGACGAGATCACACGTTCGATCCCCGAGGGGGGTGAACAGGTGCAAGATGACCTCCGTCACAGTGGTGCCGCTGACCCGGGATGGGAGTGAGGTTTAAGGGGGAGAGAGTAACGGAGGCTAACTAGCACAGAGTTGGCGTGGAACGTTGGTAAACCTCCCTCCGATAGCTTCATACAGTCTCGTGCCGTTGGGCCGAGAGACTAGTCTCTTGGCCCAGCGGTATCGTACTGTGTCTCCCATTGCCGAACCGTTGTAGTTGACAAAATCGCACGTTCGATCCCCGAGGGGGGTGAACAGGTGCAAGATGACCTCCGTCACAGAGAGTAGAGGTGTAGAGAGCAGACGAGGGATAGAGAGGTGGGGGTGGGGGGGGAGTGGAGAGTAGAGGAGGAAGAGAGAGGTGAGGGAGGAGACCCAGACCCAGACTGGGACAAAACAAATCCCTCAAAAAGACATTTTAAAATTGTAGGTCAGTCTCTGAGAAAATACAAAAAACCCAAAAGCATCAGCCCCTGAGGACTGTCGGCCCTCCGATTAGCAGTTTAGCAGTCCAAGCCTGGGCTTCAGTGGGGAGCAGGGCTGAACTGGTCATCTGGCATACAGGGCATTTTCCCGGTGGGCCGACAGTCCTCAGGGGCCGAAATTGCTGTTTTGTTGTTGCTGAGTATCTCTTTGCCTTTAAAGACCACTGGCCTATGATTTAGATGGGGCAGCCCATTCGTCCATCTTTAATATATAGGCAATGGGGCCGGGCAGTTTTTGGGTCCCTGTCCAGGCCTGGTGGGAAAGGAATAAAAGCTGGCGTGCCGTAGGGTCAGGGTTAGGTAAGGTCAGGGTAACTACATGCACTCTTCCTAAACTGATCAAACCTGAGCAACGTAGCAAAAACCACAAACATGGCAGATTTCGGTGGGAAATGTGCCGGTATTCAGACAATAGACATCAACGTCGGAATAGCAGCATGTCGGAATAGCAGCATGTCTGAATAGCGCCATGTAACCAGGTGGGCATGGGTGGGGTTGGTGAAGGTTAGGCGAGCTACAGACTATAGCGTTAGGTTGGGTGGATACTATTATTTAAGGTGTAGGTTATTATACTGGTGGGCTACAGTGTGATAGGTTGGGTGGATAGTATTATTTAGTAGCGGTGTCAACAATGATCGATTCGGCGATGCAATCCAATGCGGGGCATGGACGATCCAGAATCGATCCGGCAAGTTCCAGAATCGATCCGGCAATTTTTTTAAGTTTCAATTACTTCCATGGATATTTCGGGAGCAAATGAAAGTTAAATTAAATAAAAGACTGATACAGAAAACAGCCAATAAATTGTTGCTCAGTATCTGACTACGTACTTGTATTGCCTCATCATGAATGATTAAACATTTGCTTTGCTTTCAGTAGAAATGTAATGCATTGCAATGCATTGTAGAATTGAATCGAATCGAATCGAATCGCTACCTCCCGAATCGTGATCGAATCGTGAGGGCAGTGCCAAACCACACCACTATTATTTAGGGTGGAGGTTATTATACTGGTGGGCTACAGTGCATACGGTTGGGTGGAGACTATTATTTAGGGTGGAGGGTATTATTCTTCCTCTGGAGACTGGGCATACAGTACAGCACTGTACTGTTCTCTACACCCAACATCCTGTAGGACAGGGAGGGACACGGGGATAAGGAGAGGGAAACAGAGGGGAGCTGATTCCTATAGAGTGGGTGTTTTTTCAATTTACGTTTGGCTCCTGACCTGGATTTAAGGACGTGTTTACATGGATCTTGGTTGCCAGGAATAACAGGCAGGCTCAGTTAGCCTGATTATCATCGACTTTCAAATTCCTCCCCAACTCTTCCCAAACGTTTTGGTGTACCCACCTCCCTTGGTTTGCAAAGTGGGAGGAGTTCCCAATTTTTCAGGAGCTCAGAAACGATATTTGTATTGCTCCTGGCCTGACTTAGAAGCAACGCTGAAGGTGTTGCGTCACTAGGAGGGCACGGCCTGGATAATAGGCTTAGTTCATCAAACTGTTGAAATGAAAAGTTTGTGCACATCACAAACTTTTCAGCTGAGTACACGTCCTCAAAAAACCTTCCTGTGTCAAGGTGCCTGATGTTGAATCAAGTTTCCCAGAAATCTGCGCATTGGAAATCCTTCCATTTATCCCATTTCATTCATGGCAAAACAACATGTCGATTGTAGACCACACTTGGTCAGGGCGTTGTTCTGCCGTGGATTAAACGTGATAGATGTATTAGAAGGAATTCTCGTGTGGCCTTCACTTAATCAGTTTGCTAAACTGCATTTGGCTGGATTGAGAGTACAGGAGGGCAGAGAGGTGATTAACTATCACACTCACACATTCCTCCTGCATGTTTTTAGGGGGCGCTGTGGCACAGCGCGCTAAGCCCCCCACATTTGGACTTGCATGTCCAAGGGTTGCACCCGGGGTTCAAATCCGGCCTGGTTCATTTGTCATCCCTACCACGTCTCTCTCTCTCTCCACATTCGCTTCCTGACGCTCTTCACTGTCCTCTCTGAAATAAAAAGCCCATAAAAAAAGACATTTTTGAAAAAAGGGGTTAATACCCTTATTTTTGACAGGAGAGTTAGAGAGATGACAGGAAGCGAGTGGGAGAGAGAGATGGTTTGTGGAGGACCGGCAAAAGCCCTCAGGCTGGAATCGAACCCGGGTCCCCTGTGCGACAGTGAGTGCAGTTCCCCACCACTCAAGTGGTGTCAGCAGGGCAGCTCCTGCATAATTAAAAAGAAAATCGTCAGGCCCTGCCGTGGCCAACCGGTGGGGCACTCGCCTGCCTTGCAGCTGAGCCGGGTCCTATTTCCGGCCGGGTTCTTTGCTGATCCCTCCTCGTCTCTCTCCCAATTCACTTCCTGTCCTCTCACACTGTCCTATCAAGTAAAGTCGAAAAAGACCAAAAAGAAAACCATCAGATGCAAGCCCCTTACTCTTGTGTGTATAGATCCGTTGAGGAAGCAAACATTGCCATTTATGCCTCTTTTCCACTGCCGTTTTCCTGGTGGGCCTACAGTTCAACACAGCGCGACTCGGCCGCCACTTTTTGCTTTTCAAATAGGCACGACACAGCTCAATCGTAAAGCAAAAAGTGGCGGCCGCATCGCACTGTGTCCAGCTGTAGGCCTACCAGGAAATCGGCAGCGGAAAACACAAGAGGTAATAGATCCGTGGAAGTAGCAAACAGCCATTTACATGAAAGAGGAGAGTTCAACTGCAATGTAAACCCACTGACTTCTTCTTGTGTTCAATGATTCAACCACATGCTGCATTTTTTGTTCCTTTTAAAAAAAAACTATTGTTCAGTATATTTCCTGTAGACCTTTACTGAGTGAATAAGGCTCTTTCAACTCACTGGACAGCACAGATACACACTATGTATGAGTTCCCCCCAGGGTTGGACTGGCCATCTGGCATAGCGGGCATTTCCCAGGGGGCCCCGGACCCTCGTGGGCCCCTATTTTCAGAAATGTAAAAAAAATAATGTTTTTTTTTGTGTAGGGCCCACCGATGAGTCAGTTCTGCGCCACTAATTATGAGGTGCCCTTTTTAGCCAAAAGTGCCCGGGCCCTATTTCTTCCCCAGGCCAGCCCTGAGTTCCCCCATAAACGACTTCCTTAAATGATAGCAGCTTTGTAAGGCAGTGTTTGAACTGGCCACTGATTACATGGGTGATGGGTGGAGGCAATGTTTGGATACACTTACAACCATGTGTGTGTGTGTGTGTGCGTGTGTGCGTGTGCGTGTGTGTGTGTGTGTGTGTGTGTGTGTGTGTGTGTGTGTGTGTGTGTGTGTGTGTGTGTGTGCACATACTTCCAAATGTATGTGTGTGTCTTTGTGTGTGTGTGTGCGTGTGTGTGTGTGTGTGTGTGTGTGTGTGTGTGTGTGTGTGTGTGTGTGTGTGTGTGTGTGTGTGTGTAAGCATCAATGGACAGTATGCTTGTATTTGTGTGTGTGCGCTTGTGTATGTGTGTGTGTGTGTGTGTGTGTGAGAGAGAGAGAGAGAGAGAGAGAGAGAGAGACAGAGACAGAGACAGAGACAGAGACAAATATGTTGAGAGAGAGAGAGAGAGCGAGCTATGTATTCATTGATAGATTCTGGTTGCCAAGTTAAACAAGGAAGCAGTTCAAGTGATGGTAGTTTGAATAGAGGAATACACTGTCGTTCATTGAAAATAAGTTCCTGAGATCCAAAGCCCATGATGGTGAAATTATCTTACTTTGATTAATTTTTCCAGAAAGCGTATTTTTTTGTTTGCTTGTTCAATTTGTGATACAAACCCTCAGTGTGTTTACAAGACACTGCAGCATCTGCACACAGCACTGTACAAACGTATCCAGTTGCCAGAGGCGGACTTTCCATTGGGCAAACCTAGGCAATTGCCTAGGGGCCCCTGACCTCCATAGGGGTCCCAACTGTCACACCAGTTGTGATAAACACACAAAAAAGTAGGCTTGATCTTAATTTGCCACTTATGTAAAGTGGAGCATATACAGTATATGAGACAAAACACTGAAATAGCACCAAAAACACAGATATGATCACTTTTGTGGACTCCATGTTTATATTTCGCCTAGGGCCCCAAGGTGACTAGATCCGCCCGTGCCAGGTGTGACCACTTTTATGTCCCAAAGCAATTTAATGAACAAGCATTCTTTATAGCGTATACGAAGAAACAGTTGTTAGAAAAACTGAAAAAAGCAAGAGTGGCGGAGTTTGTCCTCCTGTGCCTGCCATCACTTCAGGCCTGGGATGCTGAGGAGACTTCAGCATGTGAGGACAGAAGGTTCAACGCCGGAATGAATCTTGTATCCCACTGACAGGTTCGTTTGCGCCGGTGAAATGAGTTTTCGCCTTCATGAAATGACGGCGTGAGTTAAGGAGCAATTCCAGATAACAACCTCGCTGGTGTGTGTGTGTGTGTGTGTGTGTGTGTGTGGGGGGGGGGGGGGGGGGGGGGGGGGGGGATGGTTGTGTATGTATCTAACCAAACTCATAATACAAAACACATAATTTTACAGTGGTCACGATACGACCCGTACTGGTGATGCATACTGTACACATGTTTTTACATTGCTTCTTTACATATAGTGGGCCTATATTTTTAAGAAAACAATCCTTTGCGTACCCAGAGGATAGCAATTGAATGCAGTGCACTTGAAATGTAACACTGCCTTTGAACTCACAAACTGTTTTAATATATAACAACAAATAAGTTATTCGCTCCAAAATATGAGTAGGTATGTGGACTTCCTTCTACTAACTGGGGCTATTGACAGGAACACACACCACCACTCCAAACACAGACAGTTTACTTCTTTATTTGTGCCCACTATTCAAAATTGAGTTTCCATTGATACAAATGTATCAGTTGCAAATATACACAGGCATGAACTAGATAAGTGGCACCACAGTGATCAATAGTGTCGACTACCAATTATCGATGATATTGAACAATATTTAAGAAAGCTTTTTGCATTCATTTTTGGGAAGCCAAGCATCCTTAGCCCCCTAGTGGCCAGCCTATGCACGTGACCCAAACTTCCAAATACAAGCACTATACACTCACCGGTCACTCCATTAGGAGCACTTCTCTAATGCTGGGTTGGACCCCCTTTTGCCTTCAGAACTGCCTGAACTGCCTACAACAAAACTCGGGTATGCTGTGGCATTCCAACAAAGATAACTCGGTACTAATTGGCCCAAATTGTGCAAAGAAAATGCCATTATATCCCCAGCCTGAAATGTTGATGTAAAGCAGGGTTGACCCATGTTTTCATGCTGTTGACGCCAAATTCGAACTATTCTACCTGAGTGTTGCAGTAGATATCAAGACTCATCAGACCAGGCAACAATTTTCCGATCTTCTAGTGCCGTTTATGGTGAGCCTGTGTAAATTGTTGCCTCATTTTCGTGTTCTTAGCTGACAGGAGTGGCACCAAATGTGGTTTTCTGCAGCTGTAGCCCATTTGCCTCAAGATTTGATGTGCTGTGTAATCAAGGATTCTCTTATGCATACCTCAGTTGTAATGAGTGTTTTTTTTTTACTTAATGTTGCCTTTGTAATAACTCAAACCAGTATGGCTATTCTCCTCTGACCTCTGCCATCAACAAGCTATTTTTGCCCACAGAATCGCTGCTCACTGCATTTTTTTTTCTTTTTCGTACTATTCTTTGTAAACCCTAGATATGGTTGTGCGTGAATATCTCAGTAGATCAGCCATTTCTGACATTCTCAAATCAGGCCCTTCGGCACCCACAGCCATGCCATGTTAAAAGTCATTTAAATAACCTTTCTTCCACATTATAATGCTTGGTTTGAACTCTATCAGATCATCTCGGCCATGTCTGCATGCACAAATGCATCGAGTTGCCACCATGTGATTGGCTGATCAGAAATTTGCCTCAATGAACAGTTGTAACAGGTGTTCCTAATGTAGTGGCCGGTGAGTGTATATTGGCATTTGTAGCCCATCACAGTGACACACACAAACACGCACGCACGTACGCACGCACGCACGCACGCACGCACGCACGCACGCACGCACGCACACACACGCGCACACACACACACACACACACACACACACACACACACACACACACACACACACACACACACACACACACACACAGATGGGCCTGGAAAATTATGAACCATGTACTCCTATTTCTAAAACAAGCAATCTGATTGACAGGTGGGCGGGCCTAGGGTCAGCAGAAGCCATTAGTCCAGATCAGCTTTGCTCACATGAAATCTACTCGCTGCCCTCTTTCTCTGTGTGTATCTATTATATTTGGCTCAGCTGACCTGCATCCAATTTCCCCTCCATAACTCCAACCATCCCAGTTGCACTGTCGCTAAGTCATATTCTTTTTTTTAAAAGATATTTCTTGGACTTGCAGACTTTATTAGTGACAGTTGAAAGAGAGAGACAGGGAAAGATTGAGGAGAGAGAGAGAGATGGGTAATGATCAACAAATTACCCGCGCCAGAATCGAACCCGGGTCGCCGGCGTAGCAGTCCAGTGCCCTCCCACTAGAGCCATGGTAGGGCCAATCCACTCATTTTCATTGCACTACAGTTTCACAGTTCAGGTTCTTCAGGTCCACGGTATAGTTCAGGTTCTGCTGCTAGGCTAGAGCAAACTGTTCACTGGAACCAGGAAGTAAGGGGCTGACCAGATCAGTCAGTGTGCCAATCACAACAGCAATGCAACCATGACATCGTCTATCCAGGCCCATCTGTGGTTCAGCAATTGCATGTCCAACCGCAACCAAAGTACCAAACGGCAATGACTAGTTAAATCCAAAAGTACATGCCTGACATGGAATGAACAGATCTTAATGCTGTGAGTGAGGTCAGACCGTTTTCACACAATGACAGAAACCAGCTGTCGATGCGTCAGGCTCAGGAGCGGAGCTAGACGGGCAAGCAGGGCATTGGCATTGGCCCAAAGGCCCTCCTGTATTGGTGTTGGGGGCCCTATTGTGACCATGGCAGGCTGTATGGGGGGGGCCTATCAGTGTTTTGCCCCAGGGCCCTGAGTGCAATTGTTCCGCCACTGGACAGGCTACCATCCACTGATGCCTACCAAGTCAGCCCCTCCATCTCAGCCCCCACCGTGGCTGCCAAGTCCCCCTAGGACCCTCATGGCATGCATGGGAACCACCAGGGCCAGATTAACGCACAGGCTGCAGCCTAGGGACCCCCACCTGCCAGAGGCCCCCTGATTGGCTACAAGTGAGAAAATGCAGAATTGTGACAAGATGCAATATTGAAAAATTCCTCTGTCGTGTTGGTTACAGTTGGTAGACATGTTATCCTTAATCAACAATGGTAACAGTCTATGTAATTTTGTTACAAATGTTGCATCCTGGGGTTCCCCTCTCCAACCTGTAGCCTAGTGGCCCAAGTTTATCTTAATCCGGCCCTAGGAACTACAGAGGTCTGAAACTCAACTTGATAGCAATGCAATGATGATCTGAACCTTAAAGTAGCAACGAGCAGCAGAGAGCAGACCTCCCGTGTGTGTGGGAAAGACGTGACACGTCAGCAATGCTACATGGTGTTCTCTCTCTCTCTCTCTCTGCAAGATGACAGGCGGCTTCTGGGGTTTGATCGAATGGAGTATGGGGAGTGCTGTCAGGACAGGAGAACATGATGTGATCTTTAGGCCTGATGAGCTTGGCAAGGATGGGACAGCTCTTCTTCCAGAGAGGTTGGAGTGTTTTCAGAGGAAAGTGTGTGAGAGAGAGAGATGGGGAGAGAGAGAGAGAGAGAGAGAGAGAGAGAGAGAGAGAGAGAGAGAGAGAGAGAGAGAGAGAGAGAGAGAGAGAGAGAGATGTGTGTGTGTGTGTGTGTGTGTGTGTGTGTGTGTGTGTGTGTGTGTGTGTGTGTGTGTGTGTGTGTGTGTGTGTGTGTGTGTGTGTGTGTGTCTGTCTGTCTGTCTGTCTGTGTGTGCAAAGTGTTTGCATACGTGTGTGTGTACAAAGTATTTACATACAGTATGTATGTGGGCACACAGTGCACGTGCCTGTGTAATGTTTTGTGTATACAGTATATGTTCAACTGTGGGAGCACTAAGGCTAGGAGGCCTTGTGCCGTGTTCCCACCCGTAAACAAAAGCAAAGAGATCCTTTCATTCTCACAGCCCTTGCATGGCCCCGCCCCCCGCTGCACACACACCTATTCTCTTAGTACAGTTGAACACACACAAACATCACACAGGCACGTGCACATCTGTGCACACATACGTACGTCCACATACGCAAATAGGCCTACTACTTTGTACATATACATACACACGCTCGCATGCTCACACACACACACACACACACACACACACACACACACACACACACACACACACACACACACACACACACACACACACACACACACACACACACACACATGCAGACTTGCACGCAAACACACACACACACACACACACACACACACACACACACACACACACACACATGCACACTCGCACGCAAACACACACACACACACACACACACACACACACACACACACACACACACACACACACACACACACACACACACACACACACACACACACACACACACACAGGATTTATGCCTCCTCTTCTCCAGTCTGACGGCAGAGTCCTGTTTCATTTCTGCCGTATAAACACCCCCCCTGGGCCTTATAGAGGCCATACAATTGAATAATGAAGCCAGCGCATCAGTAGCAGCGGAAAAACTATCTGTATTCTGGACCGACTGGACCGAGTTCAATTGTTTTCCTGGCCGGAGTGGACAGAGAGAAGAAAAAAAAGACTCAGCACTCTCGAACTGTATTATTAGTCCTTATAACGTACATCAGCCATGTTTGCGTTGCACGGACTGTTGTCCAAAGGGATTAAAGACGTCTTCACCTTGACCCGGAGAGCAGGGTTGCCAGATGAGACTGATGACTTCCATCCCAAAAAATACTCAAAACCCATCTGGAAGGTCTAAATCCTGCCCAATTTTAATTAAATTCTATTGATTTCTATGACCAAAAACCAACACCCATGCCCTTTTTACCCATTTTTACCCACAGACGACCATCCTAAGCAGCCCATTTGGGCAGGAAACTGCCCAATCTGGCAACACTGCAGAGTGCTACGCACTTTTCAGTAAGCATCTTCATTGACATTGCTGTGACATTTAGCAGAGTAAGGCAGTTGGCAACATGCTCTGTCCCAAATCAGAGAGGATATTTTTAAGGATTTGTTTTGATGGAGGCTTGTGATTTTTTAAAACATTTTTCTTGTTGTTGCTGATATACTAATCCAAAGCAAACAGAGCATTACTGGAGCCCCACATGGTAGTCAGAGTTCAAGTCATGTGTCTATGTTTGCATCCAAAAAGACAGAAAGTGGCTACGTTTACATGACGTTGTTAATTAACCACTTAACTGTCACACACATTTTATACATTTTGGGGTTGCAGTCATATCCCTGTTTGTGCAACACTAACACCCGTGCGCTTGTTTGAAAGCTACAAGTCTGGAGTTTGTCACTAAGATTACACAGATTACTCTTATGTTTTGTTACAAATCTACTTGGAATAAAACACAACATTTCTTGAAAAAAAGGAGAAAATGAATGTTAATCCAAATAAATGTCACTCTGAAAGCAGTTCTCCCGATGAAACAGGAAAAAAAAACTTGCCTCAAGTCTTATTAAAAGTCCAGGACAAAGGATCCACTGAAAACACGTAAAAACAGGAAAACTGTGGATGCGTAGGGAAGAGTAAATGACAATATAATAAAGAACTGACGAGATCGACAGTTGTGTGTTTAATAAGCTTATTTCCAATTACTATTTCCTTGTTATTAGATATTTCTAAAAAAAAATTTTTTTTAAAAAGCAAGAATATATTATTAATATTTTATTATCCTATCCGCGGGCCGAGGGCCGTGCTGCGTTGGGCTGGGCCGATAGAATCAGTACCATTTCCCCCCCCCGGCGGCGCCCCTGATCTGGGCAGGCTGGTTGGTATCAGCTCAGCCCTGTGCAGTGGTAGTGGGGCCTGGCAGATTGGAGTGTCTAATGTGCCCTGATTACCCATAGCAAGTGTCTCTCGAGAAGTCATGGTGGTGTGGATATGGTGGTGGAGAAAACTCTTTAAACTTCAACTTTTTTTCCCGCACTCCTCAGCTGGCAGGTGCGTCGGAGATGGCACCATGGGTCATTCAGCAACAACTTAACTAAACTCCCGCACACTGACCATTTCTCTGTTCTTTCTTTAATAAACAACGTTTCGGTACTAGACCTTCATCAGGCAAAACTCTTTGAGAAAAAAACCTTCAAAACTCTTTGAAAAAATTGATTTGTAACCGCCGGCCAGGCTGTATCCCGCCCGCGGCTGGTAAATATTAACTGGTTAATAATGAAGTAATTATTCAGAAATAAATAGTTTAATTGAGTTTACTTTGATCTTTCATTTAATTCTGAATTAAGAAGTGTTTACGTGAAGTTTTCAAAGCAGAATTAAGCTTCATTCAGAATTAAATGGAGGTAATTCGGAATTAAATGTCTCATGTAAACGTAGCCAATGCATTACTGTAAACAGGTGCTGGACCAAACAGATGAAAACAGAACATATGATAAAGGTCTGCTGTGATGAAGGGCTGAGCGAGCACAACATCATGCCATTAAACGTTTGAAGGCATTGATCAGAGGTGCAGAGCTTTATCATTTCTTTTCAGTTCTCTAAGTGGGTATCGTGTGTACCTTTCACCAAGCAACACCTGAAGTAGGTCGAAGCGCTTGTGGTGGTGGGGGTGCATCGACCTCCATAACACCACGAAGTAGGTCGAAGCGCTTGTGGTGGTGGGGGTGCATTGAGCTCCATCTCACCATGAATCAACATTTACAAGTTGGGTCCTGACGTGGCAACAGCATTTTATTTTCGCTTCACTGTCAGGGACCAGGACGAGAAAAAAATCTTGATTTATAGAAACTCAGTAAGGGTGATATGAAAATATAGCCTACAGTAGGTGGGATGCATTGTGTTCATTCATGCTGCATGTCCCCCCCCCCCCACACACACACACACACAAACAAACAATAAACATGTGCACTAAAGATCTATATCGCTATGTCTTTATTTCCGGGTGTCTCTTCATAGGAGGACACTTGTCTCAAATGGCATAGTGTGGTTGTAGGTGCGTACTTAAATAGCAGACTTTACTTCAAATGTGGCTTTTTGGGCAGCATTAATCCTATTCTCTTACCGGTACTGCACACCAACTGTAAATGTTATACCGTTGGTACGCAGCTGTGCACACTCGTCTTCTTTCAGCTGTTTTTTTTTTTTTTCAAAACATTTTTGAAAATAGAGGCCTACGAGAGTGCGGGGCCCACCAGGAAATGCTTGCTATGGCAGATGACCAGTGCAGCCCTGCTTACTACGCTGCAACCATTGTAACCTGGTTCTGGCCAAACAGGGCCACTGACAACTTTGACTTGGCCCGGGACAAAATCATCTGAAAGCCCAGAGGACAGGGATGTCAAACTCAGGCCCGGGGGCCAAATTTGCCCCGCGGAGCCATTTTATTCGGCCCGCAAGATCATTTCAAATGTGAATTATTGGCCCACACCATTAATGTATAGCGTAACACAACTTGAACATGAAACTTGTTGCATCACAGGATGTGCAGATACATTTGAACAGACAAATATGATCATGGGAAAGAGTGTATGTGAAATTTAACTAGGAGTATGAAGTGCATGCACACACAATTTTAGTCCATCTTTAAAAATAATTGTTGAGTTCGGCCCGCGACTTCGTTCCAGATTTTGATTTTGGCCCTCTGTCAATTTGAGTGTGACACCCCTGGCCTAGGACATCTGACCTGTTTGTCACTTCCTAGTCTGCGCGTGTGTTGCCAGATGAGTGTGGGGAGAGCCAGGTTACGACAATTGAGCCTTTAGATCAGTTTCATGGCCTTTATAAATCTGTCAAGAGTAGTTCAAAGTGCACACTAAGCAAAATTTTACTTATTTACCATTCTATTCCTGTAATACACAGTGTAACCAATGAAACATTTGTTTTTGTTTTTTGTGTTTAGAGCTTTTGTCTTCTTCAGAAATGAAAGGGACAGAGAGAGTCTGTGTGAGAGTAACGGGAATGGCTTATCTGCTCTGATTTCCTTTTTTGGATCAGACTGTTTAAGGGGGAAAAAACTGGAGTCCAATTCTGACTTGGTCACAGTGATAAAAGCATGTCATTCCCTCCCACTATGACCTCAGCGAGTACGATTTTTTCCTCACATAGACAATATGCTACAGTCTCTGCTCTGTCTCACACTCTCAGTGACACGCACACACACACACACACACACACACACACACACACACACACACACACACACACACACACACACACACACACACACACACACACACTGCAGGCACGTGCGCGCGCTCGCACGCACACACACACACACACACACACACACACACACACACACACACACACACACACACACACACACACACACACACACACACACACACACACACACACACCTTTCAGGCAGATTTATTAAATTATATGTTGAACTTCTGAAGCACAATTACCCATCATTTAGGCCTACTTCTTCACAAAAGTTACATTTAAATGGCGAATTCATACTTCATACAAATGGCTTTCTTACAGAAATAGGGCTATTGTTGCTGTGGCTGAGGCCCATCTCAAATAAAACTACAGACTGCCCTCTATTGGTGTAGGCGAGGTAAGTCAAGGGTCTTGGACACAAACACATTTTAAGTAATCTAAAAAACACACTAATTACTCTGTTGAATACAATATGGCTATTATCGTGGACAAATAGGCCTAAAGGCCTAGTCTATAGCCTAACGCTACAGTTGCTCACGATAATAAACAATTTTCAAATGTTCAAAACAATTATAACAATAGCATTGTTACAACTAAAATTAACCTCAGTATTGTTATGTTACACTTCATTTCTCTGGAAACTGATAGAATCAATCTTTCTATTCAACACACACTGGGCTTTTTTATTTTTATTTTTTAATTGTTTTTACAACATAGCCTACCTTTGTAATATTACTCCAATCCAACAGGGGGTGTTATATGCAGAAGGTACGCAACTTGCCAACCACAACCCAGACGCAAATAAGACCCCGTTGCATTGTGGGTAGTCAGCGGGAACAATTAGCAGCACATTGGAACAGGCGAAAGGCACAGCTTACCTGCTTTCAAGTACAAAGGTAAGTGTAAATTCACGTTTGAGCGCAAACTGTACAATCTATGATAGAGTAATGTTCAAAAATATGCAGAGCTACGTAGAGTAGTGTGCCATTACTGGCTTTCATACATCGGCCCGAGCGTTTTCACACTTAACGCTAGCTGGGTACGGTGCGAAAGCTAAGTTATTTACATTGCATTGGGCTAGCTCAGGTTAAAACTTTTACTGAAGAGAGTGGACTGTGAATGTTTGATACAATCTTGATGTGTAAAAATTGTATAAGAATGAGAACCATGGATATGTTAAATTGTATGTTGTGTACCTATTTGATGTAGCAATATGGCTGCCATCATGATGAACGTATGACTGACGAAATATGTTGCCGGTTGGCCCACTTGTTCCCCTCCATGCAGATTTGCTGAAGCTGCGACCCGAAAACAACTTGCAAACATGTCGATCGGAGTCCCTATTAAAGTTCTGCACGAGGCAGAGGGGCACATCGTTACATGCGAGACCAACAGCGGTGAAGTGTACAGGGGAAAGCTGGTCGAGGCGGAGGACAACATGAACTGCCAGGTGAGTTTTCTTAATCCAAATCCCAATGGCTTTTTGTTGTGGTCACTTCAACTCCTTTAACCCACTCGACAATTTTACCAGAAGAAGTCTATTTAGTAGCCGACTAATCAAGTCAAGCCTTTTGTCGTTTACATTTACATGATTCTGATTTTGTTCAAATTAAGCCTTGCTGAATAGCTACACATTCAAGTCAAGTAGGTTTTATTGTCAATTTCTTTACATGCACTGGTCATACAAAGAATTTGAAATTATATTTCTTATATTTCTTATATTCTTATATTCTTATATTCAAAGAGCCACTAAAGTTATACTGGACCTCTCTTGATGCTAAAAGCTCCAGTGTCCTTATTCAGTCTCAAAACAGAAATTTACCACAGCTTTTCACTACTTGCAGTGGTTTAAGATAGCCGAGTCTGCTACTGAATCCTGATCAACTCTTGTGAATGACAAAGAAGGTGTGTGTGTGTGTGTGTGTGTGATGCAGTTTGAAATATTTATAGTTGTCTTTAACTTTTTCATGTCTTTGTCCCTTAGATGTCCAACCTCACGGTGACCTATCGCGACGGGCGAGTGTCTCAGCTGGAGCAGGTCTACATCCGCGGCAGCAAAATTCGGTTCCTCATTCTACCCGACATGTTAAAGAACGCGCCCATGTTGAAGAGTATGAAGAACAAGAACCAGGCGGCCGGGGCTGGCCGAGGCAAAGCAGCCATCCTCAAAGCACAAGGTGGGTACTTGGTGGACAGTTTTTTTGTTGTTGTTGAACTTTGTCTTTGAAAAAGTGGAGAGGAGGCGGTCAGCATTGTGCAAAAAAGCAATTCATTTCACCAAAGCAACGCATGCATGCACTCACAAATGCTCGGAAGCATGGGTCGCACGCACACAACCACACACCCACAAACACACACACACACAACCACACACACAACCACACACACAACCACACACACAACCACACACACACACACACACACACACACACACACACACACACACACCCACAAACACACACGCAACCATACATACACGTGTGACTGAGGTCTTCTTGCACAGTCTGTCCCCCTCGGGCACGCAAACCTGTCACCTCGTCAACTACATCGGTTCCTAAATGGGAGGCACAGTACGATACCGCTGGACTAAAGGACCAGTCCCCCAGCCCCAACGGGCATTGACCACTGTATGAGGCTATCAGGAGTGAGGTTTACTAACATTCCACGCCAACTCTGCTAGTTAGCCTCCGTTACACACGCAACACACACTTGCACACTTGCACACAAAAGCATGCACACACACACACACACACACACGCATGCTCACACACAGAAACACAAATGTCTTTTCTGGTACTGATTCTGTTTTTCTTATGTATTTCAGTGGCTGCCAGGGGCCGTGGAAGGGGAGGAGGCGGAAGAGGCAACATCTTCCAGAAGAGGCGATAACTTTTTTGCATGCTGTTTTTTTTTCTTTTCTTTTATTGAAACAATTGCATTTTATCATGTTCTTAATTCCCTAAGGGCATGGGTCATCCTATTTTTGTTTAATTTTTGGTCTTTTTTAATTTCCTAGTCATCTTGTTTCTTTTGTCATGTTGGTTATTTGTATTAAACATTTTGAGATGATATAACATTTGTGCAATTACTCTTTTAAAAAAACTTCAAACTTAAAAAAGGCAAGATGGGGGGCGGTGTTCTCAATGCACCAATATGTTGGTTACTGTTCAACAGATGTCTCAAGAAAACGCTATAATTCAAATATCCTTTCTTTTATTGTGCTGTGGCAGTGTAGGAAGTTCTGGTGCACAATGATGGTGAATAACATCAAACGCCAAAAAGAAGGTACTGCAAACGTTACAACAGCATCTGGGAAGATTTCAGTTAAACAAGTGTTCATGTGTCAAGCTGTCAGTGCTAAGGCGTTAACAAATGTTATTCAGACAACTTCACAAGCCTATATTTATTTAGATACTCCTGTTTCAATGGGACCAACTGTTCCTTAAAACAAAACCTGTGTTCCTGTTCCAAGATCTTAAGCGCGCCTGCTACTGCAATTGGAAAATTTTCACACTTCGATGTATTCAGTGGCAGTCAGTCTGACCATTGCATTGCTAGGGAATCGGTAAATAAGTGAGTTTTTCACTAAGCCATTGATGATTGTACAAGTCATTGAAAAATGTTTACCATAAATATTAACTACCAGTAATTCTGAGTGGGGTCTGTGGTTGGGTTTCTTCAGGCATGCCTTTCCCTGTCCAAATGCACAGGTGTTGAGCTGGTTCCCAGGGTTTGAGCCACAGGTTGGCTCCCATTTATTCTCTCCCTGAAGACTAGGCAGCCCAAACTAGACTACAATCTGCTGCAACAAACTCAGGATTCAAGGTTCAATATTGGGGTGCATTTCTCGAAACTATAACTGCTAACTTCATTAGCTACTTTGCAATGCAATTTGCTATGGGGCACCTACTTCCAAGCCGTGGAGCTGGAGCTCTCAGAAATTTGAATGGGAGTAAATGAAGCTAAATCTTCATCCCGTTTGGCATGTGCTCTGGATTTCACATATGACTGCAGTGCATTTGTAAGGTTTGGATTTGTGTCGTAAGACCACTCATTTTTGGCACGCAAGGAAGGTTATTTTAGCTTTTGTGCAAAACAGTGTTAGGGAATACAATGTGCGCCTTGCATATTTGACGTGAACCGAGGCACAGCCAACCCTACTGCTGCTCCGCGGCTTAAGTGGCTGCACGTCAGACATGCGACTTCTGTTGTGTAGTCCAAATAATGACATATTTTTGCACGCACACAACTTAAAAATCGCTTCCCAAGTGAAGTCAACAAGCACACCATTGGTTATCATTAATTCTGAGGTACAGCATACGGTATGTGTGATCGACGGGGTAATGTGAGGTGGATCAGAAAATAGCTTTGATCAGTCCATTACAACCCAGTCAAAAGTTTTGGCTTTCCCAGCCCCATGAGCCGCCCGGAAGGGGTGGAGACTTAGATGCACCATAGACAACTACCCCAAGTTGCAAGTTGGTTAACAACTACGATTTCGAGAAACGCACCTGGCCTGTATTGTCTGTCCAGTGTGGCCGTTGGAATGCAATATAACATTCAACACTCTGTAAGGCAACCGTTTTAATGTTAGCTATCTGCATCTGCCATAGCCTAGTCTCCTCTGGCTTCATCATTTTCAAGAGTATCCCAGAATTCACTGTGAAGGCATGTCTTCATCTTCCTCCTTCCTCACTGGCTTTTTCTGAAACATAAAACATAATTTGTACTATAGTAATTTTCATTTGTTACACTTTCATTGCACTTACAGCAGAAACTTTTATCCAAAACAACTTAGATGTTAGGCTACACAGATCACATGATGTAGCATTTTCATCAGTTATATCAGTATCAATGCTGGACAATGTAAACAGACTAGACGTTTACCCTTTTCAAATAAATATAGCCTACAGTAGAATCAATGCTGACAGATTTGGCCGGGCCCAGGAAAGTCACCAGCAAGGGTGCCAAATCAAATACAGCCAATGTAACCAGGACCCGATTCTGGGCCCCGTCTCTCCCTGGGCCAAGGACAAGTGACCCCTTTGGGTCATGGCACAAGTGCACATGATGATTGCCCAATTGCTCAGCCTGTTCATTCAAGACAGATCCATGTGCTTTACACTTAAGGGCTTCCCCATGCACCTTCTGTTCTGATTACTGCGATCTCTTGCACCACTGTCACCTATCCTACTGACAGTGAATAGAAAGCCCACCTGAGAAGCTTCAACTCCCATTGTTATTGTCACCGCACACAAGTGCACACTGCACACAATGAAATTAAATGTACACGTATACGTGCAAGGGGGCAGCCCCCAATGGCGCCTGAAAGGGAGCAGTGCTGCCAGACGGTACTATGTACCTCAGTCATGGAGGAGAGCACTGGTTAATTACTCCCCCCACCAACCTGGCTGGTCGGGTGTCGAACTGACAACCTTTGGGCTACAAGTCTGACGCCCTAACCACTTACCCTACTGGCCCCTCAGACAGTTTGCAGAGTGGGTGTGCCGCCTCAGTTTGCCTCATAGCAAGCCATCTCACTTCTAACACCATTTGTAGTGTATAGTGAAAGGGTATGGAGAATCGCCACGCACAGCTTTGAACCCTGACCTTCCAGGTACTAAACATGCTATCTGACCACAGCCCACGGTCTCTCCATCACAGGAGGAAAAGTGTTAAGAGTTCATGTGTAGTATTGGTTAAATATGTTTGTTTGAATATCAGTTAGGCTCTGCAATGGGAGCAGCAATAGCCATAAACAATGTGTTCACAATACTCTGAATAATCTGTATAGGTTTATAGGTCAAAACAAAAGAAAACAAAAAAACTATAAAATGAGGGTATTTATAAAACAGCCACTACATACAAACCTGGAACCTGTTTCTCGAAACCATCTTTACTAACCATTTAGCAACTTAGGCCCACTAGGTTTCCAATGGGAAATTGCATTGCAACCAAGTAAGTTGCTAACTTAGTTAGCAACAATGTTGTCGAGAAACACACCCCTGACCAGTTTACCTGAAAGACTTTTCTTGCTTGGTCTTTTGAGGCTTGTTCTCTGAAGGCCACCCCTGTAAATGCATACACAACAACAACAACAATTATTATTATTACTATTATTATTATTAGTAGTAGTATTAGTATTAGTATTATTATTATTATAGGTTTTCGACTGGTTATGGACAAAACCTTCAGTCCAGTGCTTACATTCACCAAAAGTTCAGTCTGCAACAGGTGCTGGTTGAGGCTCGGTGTGTTCATCTTGCTCCAGAGGGACAGGGGTGGTGGCGGTGGACTGCCCATCCGAGCTTGCGCTAGGCTCACAGTCTTCTTCCTCCAACCAAGGGTGTTCTAAGAACTGAGCAACTGTGACGCGCTGTTTTGGGTCAGGATTTAAAATCCTATAGATTAGGTCTTTGCAAGAAGTTGCTACTGTTTTAGACTTCGGGTATGCCAGCCGTCGCGCCTTTTGAACTTTGATCATTTTCTTGACATTCGAGTCGTCAAACGGCATGGATCCGCAAACCATAACGAACAGAACCACCCCCATGCTCCAGGCGTCATACAGCTTTCCGTCGTATGGGATTCCCTGCAGAACCTCTGGTGCCGCGTAGCCTTCCGAGCCGCAAAAAGTTTTACTGAGCTCCATCATGCCGGCGTCATTGTAGGAAAGCCTCCGGCTAAATCCAAAATCAGCCATCTTCAAGTTGAAGTCTTTATCCAGCAAAACGTTCTCGCATTTTATGTCTCGGTGGACTATGTCCTGGTCGTGGATGAATTTTATTGCGTCGGCCATCTGACGGAAAAGTTTCCTCGCGAAGTCTGCAGGAAGAGCGCCTCTGAAATCGATGAACTCCAGTAGGTTGCCTTGGACTCCGAGCTCCATCACCATGTACACTTTCCCAGCAGATGTTTCAAAGATCTCGTAGGTTTTAACTATGTTCTTGTGGTTAAGGCATGGCAATATATCAAGCTCACGGGGTAAAAAATTGTCCAAGAAGTCTTTGGGCGCTTTATGCTTGTTGATGATTTTAACGGCCACGTTCATTTTGAGACGGGCAGAATACGCAGCTCTGACCCGCGCGTAGGAGCCCTTTCCAATCGTGATACCCTGGGTGTAGCCACGTTTTTTCAACACCTGGCAGTCATCCATGGTGGGGGGCCTATGATGGTAAGGCCCCGTTGTTTCGGCCATGGCGCCCAGGTACTGGCTGCAGGCGCGATGTCATGCGCAATTTTGTGCGCTATCTCATCATGTCACGCGTGAAAGACGTGATAATGAGCATTCATCCATTCTGATGTTTGCATGACGCATATTAAACACTCTTTGCGTCATAACAGCCAGCACAAAAACGATGATCAAACGTACCATAGTTCCTTTCTGGCCAAGTAAAACTTTTGGACAAGTTCAAGTTTCAATTTTATTGCCCCCAAAAGAGACTTATTTATTTTTTAGGGAAAAAAAACACAAATAAAATGTATCTCTTATACACCTATAATGAGATGTAATAAAAAAAAATCTTGAATCTATACATGCATGATTCTTGCATGTGACTGTGATGGAGGGTGACCTTCACTATAGGGTTGTGGTTGCACTCTGCCATGCAACGAGCCTGGCTCTTTGTATGTCAGAAGACCAGTTCTTGGTACCTCGCTGATGGGTAAAGCATGGATTGTGGGGCATCCTGGATGGGGAGTTGTATAGTGGGAGACACGTTAGGGACACCCTGAGAGTGAGACACACACCTGTGTGTTACAGGTCTGCTTCCTAAAGTCATGGGCAGTCATGAGTTAGCGGTTAGAGTGTCAGAGTTTTATTAAGTTGCCGGTTCGATTCCCGGCCCCCCAGGTTGATATGTGTGTGTGTGTGTGTGTGTGTGTGTGTGTGTGTGTGTGTGTGTGTGTGTGTGTGTGTGTGTGTGTGTGTGTGTGTGTGTGTGTAGTGGTGGTGGGGCGGGGGTTATAACCTGTGCTCTCCCCCATTCTCCTTGAAAGAGGTACCCTGCCGCACTGCTCCCTTTCGTGCGCCATTGAAGTCTGGAGTTTCCTCAGTTGGCTTTAGAGGGGAGATAGTGTGTAATGGATTGACCATCATCAGGATTGTGGGTGCACGCTGACTAGCATGTCAACGAACCTGGCTCTTTGGTGTGTGGTCAGATCCCCAGTTTGGTAACCCAGAAAGTCTGGGTTTCGAGTCCCACAACTCTACACGAAGAATGTCAGACTTTGGAGCAGCTCATTTTCATTCATTCTGCACTTTTATTTTTCTGGTATTGAATTAGGCTTAGCTGTCTTCAGGGTGGAAAAGGCAGATGCTTCAGAATAGGCCTTGATGTGTAGACGTTACCTCATAGACCTATGAGCAGGGCTGCTGACTGTTTAGGCTGGGCCCAGGACAAAGTTATCTGAAAGAACTCCCCCCCAATACATATACAATGTATTGGGGATCCAATTTTGGGCCCCTTCTCTTCCTGGTCCCGGGACATTTGACCCCTTTGTCCCTCTTATCGGCTTCCCTGCCTATGAGATTGCATGGATGGGGCATAAAGTGACTATGGGCTCTGCCACAAACCCAAAACCCAAATCAACTTACCTGTAAACTACTTTCCATTTTTTGTCTTCATAGACTTTATTGTATGTAGTAATTCCTGTGATGTCATGGGTCTAGGAGGAATGGAGAAGACTGACATTAGCCAACAGATTGCCAACACAGTGGATGGCAGAAGGAGCCCTATCTATTCCTACTGAACGATATAAGCACGATGCAAGTGAAGTTCTCCACATCATGCCTCCTCCCCAGTCCCCATCATCCGCTGGTACAAGAGGCTGTGTCACGACGAGTAGGATTGGCTCGCCAGTGCGATGCTCGCAGCCTATCGCAGCGCGGCTGCTTCTCCCATTCTCTCCCTGTAGGGACATCTACACGGCATTAGCAACCCTGCGAAGCGGAACGGTTGGCTATACAGTCGCTGGTTTTGACGGCCGCACTGGTATGACAATAAGGTAACATAATAGCGTTATTAATTTCATAGACACATTATTCGTGATACAAGGTAATTTTGCGCGCAAATGCTGTTGTCGGTGTTACAGTGTATCGTTTGTGTAGCCTATACGGTCGCTCTAAGATAAGAACGGGCTGTATGAGAGCTATCTCGGTTGACATGTGAAACAGCAACATAAGCTTGGCACATGTTTAAAATGTGTTACTTTTGCTTTATCGGCTGTTTGTTCCCAATAGCTTACACCTCAATGTGTGGAGATCTGCACGCTACTGGCATCCAAGCGCTGACAAGTTGTCGAGTCTAATGTGCGGAAATGGGGGGTGACTTGTCTTAGCGATACAAGCGTAAGATAGAAACATTGGCTTCGTGCAACACAGCAGGCTGCTGATGCAACCCACTCTGCTGGGGAATATTGTGTTGCTGCTGCCAAGGCTTGGTTGCATCTATGATGTGCTGGGCTGGTGGCTAACATTTGGTATGATTTCATCTGCTATAATATGAGGACCGTTTTATGATGATATGGCACAATAAAGACAACGACGCGTCAATATGAATACGTGGACGCGTGGATAGCTCAAGTAAATTGCCTCAGAATTGCAGAAAACATCGATTGTTTTGATGTTCGAAATCTTTTACTGTACGACAGTATGTGTTGACAGTGTCCGTCGGGTCCTAAGGTCCCATGTGTTTTTTTTCTTGCGCGCTTTCGCCAGAGCAAGTGGCTGTAGAAAGTCAGTGGATGCGAGTGACAGAAGCAGGTCATCACGGCCAATATTTCCTCACGTTTAAAAGCCATTTGGGTACCATCTAAAATGGTGTCTTCGGCGCTGATGTATGACAGTTTACAGCGACAAGGCTTGCGCTTCTCTAAAAGATTTGAGTCTCTTTAAGGGCACCACTTTCTTTTTAGATTCTGTCTGAATCATTTGACATTATTTGCGGTTGCTATTTGAAAACCAAACACATCTACTTCATGTTATATGTTGTTCTTGTATGTATGTAGTTACATTTGTGAAAAAAGATACAAGTAGGGAAAGAAGGCTGAACAATATGGCAATGCGTGATTGGCAGGTGGTCTGATATTTACTGTAGGCTATTGACTGAATGAATGAGTGAGCACAGGAAAGTTGGCTGGTCTGTAAATATTTCACTGTAAGTATGTAAATAGTGGATTGATATGCAGCTCTTGTGGACGCATATAAGCCAGTGTTTCCAGAGCAGCATCTGACACAGATTACAAGCTCATGCACATCTCATTTAATGCAAATGTTTACAAGATTCCTGAACACCAGATGGTACCGCGGTCTGCCTTTATGCATGTATTACGCCCACTCCCCTCACACACACACACACACCCACACATACACACACACACACCCTCCTCCCTCTCCCCTCCCCACTCACTACTACACTCCCATTCTACTATACCCCTTAGCCCACCCCCCTACCACCCTCCCACTCTCCACAGCCCTACCCACATCTCTCACTGTACAAGGGGGAAAGGCCGGGCTTAGTCACGTGCTTGGTATGTAGTGTACTGTAAACCTCTGGGGTGGCATCTGGAGCCAAAGCAGCATCTGTTTGTTTCTCAGGCAAGATTTGCAAGCGTGGTGGCTAGCTGGACCACCAGTCCTAGTGGACATTCATTAGTGGACTGGGTAGGACAGGGCATCATGGATATCTGGACTGTCTTGGGGCTTAAGTAAGTTCAGAGCTTCTTCATAGCTAAGCCATCCAAGTGTTTCTTTTTTCTTTTTAAATGTATTTTTTGGGGCCTTTTTCTTTTTGGCCTTTATTATGACAAGACAGTATGAGTGGAGACAGGAAACGGTTTTGAGAGAGAGATGGGGTAGGGCTGGGAAATGACCCTGGCCGTGGGCAATGTAAGCCCAAATGTGGGGGACTTGGCGCGCTGTGCCACAGCTCCCCCAACCAAGCGTTTCTTATCTGCACAAGCGAAGCAACTCCCCTTGCTGTGAGCTCCACATGGCCATGGACTACTGAATTCTGACATGTGGAAGAAGGCTTTGCCATTTCCAACTTATAAATCCATCCTTGGAGCGTCATTTTTTTACGTGAACATCTTCCTTTCTTTCTGGAAAACTCTGTGTGTGTGTGTGTGTGGGTGTGAGTGTGTGTGTGTGTGTGTTTCTTTGTGCATGCGCATGAGACAGGCACTGTGTCGACTGAGGAGAGAGAGAGAGAGAGAGAGAGAGAGAGAGAGAGAGAGAGAGAGAGAGAGAGAGAGAGAGAGAGAGAGAGAGAGAGAGAGAGAGAGAGAGAGAGAGAGAGAGGGAGATCTTGGAGCAAGGGATTATGCTTTCATGTTTTGTGCATTCAAACTGAAATAGTCTCCTCGTGCCCCCCGTGTGGTGCCATGCCATCCATCAGGGATCAAACTAGGTCAGTCCGAGAGGAGAGGGTAGGGGAGAGGAAAGGAGAGGAGAGGAGAGGAGAGGAGAGGGTAAGGGAGGGTAGGGGAGGAAAGGAGAGGAGAGAAGAGGAGAGGAGAGGAGAGGAGAGGAGAGGGTAAGGGAGGGTAGGGGAGGAAAGGAGAGGAGAGAAGAGGAGAGGAGAGGAGAGGAGAGAGGGAAAGGGAGAAGAGGAGAAGAGATGAGAATAGAGAAGAGGAGAAGAGAAGAGATGAGAAGAGGAGAAGAGAAGAGAAGAGAGGAGAGGAGAGGAGAGGAGAGGAGAGAGGGAAGGGGAGAAGAGGAGAGGAGAGGAGAGAGGGAAGAGGAGAAGAGATGATAATAGAGAAGAGAGGAGAGGAGAGAGGAGGAGAAGAGAGGAGAGGAGAAGAGAGGAGAGCAGAGCAGAGCAGGAAGCGGCGGCACACTGCTCAGATTAAAATAGCTCACTGGGGAAGAAGCTACCGGGCCTGGGCCTGGGCCTGCCTCGCTGCCTGCCTGCCTCGCTGGGATACTTAAATCTCGTCTTGGCCAGCATCTTATCTACACATAAACCCAAATCCTTTCCTTTTATCATGACCACCAGTGTGTGTGTGTATGTGCCCGTGACTGCGTTCCTATGTGCACGTATATGTGTGTCATGTTTTGCTTATATCCTTGAATGTTGAGAGCTTCATTAATAAAGCCAAGGTGTGCAGTGGTCTTAAGGATCTGTCATTCTGTCAATGACCTCGTCCAAAATATTCAGATCTTGTACTTTTGTGCTTGTCTTTGATGTACAGTAAATGAAAGCAAATAAGTTTGTGTGTGTGTGTGTGTGTGTGTGTGTGTGTGTGTGTGTGTGTGTGTGTGTGTGTGTGTGTGTGTGTGTGTGTGTGTGTGTGTGTGTGTGTGTGAGAGAGAGAGAGAGAGAGAGAGAGAGAGAGAGAGAGAGAGAGAGAGAGAGAGAGAGAGAGAGAGAGAGGAGAGAGAGAGAAAGAAAGAGAGATGCATTGCAGGATGAGGACAGCAGGCGGTGTGGGTTTGTGTGGTCCACAGAGTGTTGTTTTTGTTTTGAGAAGACAGCAAAGCTAGAACATGGGTTGGATTGGTGGTTAGAGGAGGGAGGGGAGGGGAGTAGTGGATAGATAGTGCATGGGTGGGAGTGGTGGAGGGATGGGAGGGATGGAGGGGAGTAGTGGATAGATAGAGCATGGCTGGGAGTGGTGGTTAAAGGAGGGATGGGAGGGTAGTAGTGGGGTGAGTGAGTGAGAATAACAGCCCCCACTGAAAGCAGTCACAGCCAGGCCTGCACTTTCTCATCTCACGAGTCTCAACACTTTACAGAGACAAGCATAGAGTCCTGGCAGAGCATAATACAGTATAGCCTGGGTCTGTTTCAAACTTGGGCTTAGGAGGATGATTTTCATCATAGCTCGAGTGAACACTCTCTAAAAATTGTGTCTCGGTTTGGTTGTAACCTTACGTTTAGAGAACCAAATGCTTAAGTTGTCCTAATGTTCTGTCTTGCTATGGTAAAGTGTATAATCAAGGCCTTTACACTATGCAGACTGTTTGCTGAATATTGTCATGACATGTAATGACTAGCCATGATCATCTGTATCTGTAGTTATTAATGGCAGGTAGTCTAACCGAAATTTACCTCTGTATTCCACAGTCTCCAGTTCTGCAGTTGGCGAAAACATTTGCTTTCTATGCGAATGGATTAAAGTGGTAATAATCTGTGCATGTTTGGGGGGATATATCAGAAGTAGTAGAAGTAGTTCAGATACACCGCACTCCTCCTTGTGGTGCGTCTCCAGTTGAATAACTTAGAAGGTGAAAAAAGTGGATCGGGTTCGGACTCGGGTTCTTCTAGCAAGGCCATACACAACACTGAGGAAGGCAACAGCCGAAACGTTTGTTTATATTTCTGCTGCTATGTAAAAGATAAATAAATAAATCAAAAAGGAGAAAAGAACCCGACTGCGATCCACTTTTTTCACCTTCTAGGATATATCAAAAGAGAATATGGGAAAAGAGTAGCATGTAAAAGATCTTTGGTATCTCAGTATATTTGTTGTGTAATTATCTCCCAGACTGGTGTGCTTTGGCCTGGTGTTGCAGTGTAGAGTGAGCTCTGTGGCCCTGGGTCATGATGAGGGCAAGCCAGAAGAGACTCACTGACCCATATCCTTATTTGTCTCCAGGGCCGCTGACAGATTTGGCCGGGCCCGGGACAAAGCCCTCAGAAAGGTCCCCTCACTCAATACATTCAATGTAATGAAGACCTAATTCTGGGCCCCATCTCTCCCTGGTCCCGGGACAATTGACCCCTTTGTCCCCCCCCTGTCAGTTTCCCTGTTTGTCTCGTCTTCTCTTCTGGTTCTCTCGTCTCCTTACTCCTCAGTTTTGCCTCTGGGCCCTGCAGTAGAAGTACGTAGTAGGGATTGAGAGGCGAGAAGGCAAGGCAAGGCAAGGCAAGGCAAGGCAAGGCAAGGCAAGGCAAGGCAAGGCAAGGCAAGGCAAGGCAAGTTTATTTGTATAGTGCATTTCATACACAGGTGCAACGCAATGTGCTTCACAAAATTAACAAATGCAAAAAGAAAGGAAACAGGGAAGAAATAAGGAAATAAGGAAATAAATTCGAGTCAAAGAGCATTTAAAACATTAAGATAAAACACAAGGTAAAAAAATAATAATGAAATGAAAAAATAAAATAAACATAAAAAAATAAAATAAGAATGATATATAATTTAAGCTAGGGGAAAGCATGTGAGAACAGCTTTTGTCTTGAATCTAGATTTAAAGCTATCAATAGTGGGTGCATTTTTTACGTCATCTGGAAGCTGGTTCCAAAGCTTTGAAGCATAGAAGCTAAAGGCTGCCTCTCCACACTTTGTTTTGACTTTTGGAATCACCAGCAAATAGTTTTTTGTTTTGACTCTTGGAATCACCAGCAAGCAGTAGACTTGATCATGGTATTGTTTTACATCAGGAGTTAGTGAACCTATGTCTCCGGAGCCGTTTGCGGCCCTGAGACCATCTTATCCAGCCCCCAATGTAATTTTGATATTAGTTTCACATGAAATATGACCTATTTTGTAAAGGAATCTTAAAAATTATATTTGCAAAACAATTCATATTTATATTCAGGGGATCTAGAGAATGTGGGGTCTGTTTTAAAGGTGACCGCCTTCAATATAGGCCTAAAATACAGGGGGAAATCCTGTTTTGTGTTCATAGTGCGGCTCTTGGAGGACTTAATAAAATTTGAAGTGGCCCTCGAATGAAAATGGTTCCCCATCCCTGTTTTACATCACTGATGCCTTTCAGATACTGGACTGGACAGAATCACATCATAACATATGTGGTGGTATGCTTTTAATGGGTTAAGAAGACATGAAGCCTGTTATAAATGTGCTGTTACCAGAATGACAATGGCAAAGTATTGATGATTATAAAGACAGTGTAATGTCGTATTAGTGTTGTATGGTAGAAAAGTCTCTTCAACGACAGCAGCCCACTGAGACAACAGTGTGCATGAACACATGCAATGAACTGCACAGAATATGAAGATAAAGTTAACAGATACTACTAAACTATTTATACTAAACAGTAATAAGAGCAACGAGTACTCGTCATGTGCTTGATCACTGTCAATGAACACGTTTTGATGGCGATGGGGAAGCCGCGTACGACTCTTCTCATCTCCCCACTAGTTCCGTGCTCCAGTCCTCAGCCTCGTTCCTCTGCACAGCACAGCCTTTTTGGGACACCCACAGAGAGACCCTGGAGGCATAGGCATCCGTCTAAACTGGGTCAGATCTTACTGACTTCTCAGTCATCTCTGTGAAGAAGATGCACTGATGGTGACTCAAAAGGACTTGACTCACTTGACTCAGTGGTGCTGGCTAACTGAGGAATCTTTTGTCTGGTTTAAGTTACGTAACTTGTTTGCCTGGCTGGCAGTGGTTAGCTAACTGCACGATTGTGTGGTGTGTTACGTGTGTGTCGGGATGTCTTTTCTGACCGGAGATGTCTACTAGCCTAATAGTCAGCAGTCCTGGACTGTAGTCTTTCCATATTTGGCTGTAGTGCTCCACATTTGAAGTGAAAGCCCACCTGGGAAACTCCAACTCTCATTGTCATCATGACACAGCACTGAAGGTATTCCAAGTGGGCCTTGAAAACATTTTCCAAAAATAATAATCGTATTTTGGTGTGTGTTGTTGTTGATTTATTTGAGTTTTATTCTTAATTGGGTCAGAGGTGGGCCCCGACCATTTTTGACAATTTTGAGTGGGCCCCAAGGTGAAAAAGGTTGGGAACCCCTGGGTTAGCCACCTCTCCTATCTGGTGCCTGGAAGCACAAGTATGTTCAGCTGCAGAATGCGGGACAGAGGTCTGGAATCTCCAGTCCCTCCCATTATGCCTATTATGGTCCGGGCATACACTCCAATAGCTACGTCGTCTTCTATTCGCAGTTCCAGTCCTGCACTGTCACCCCTTATCAAGAGCGCTAAACTGCTACAGGGAAAAAAGAAAGAAAATGTGAAGCCTGTTTATAAGGGGTGATATGGGGGAGGTCCTGGAGCTGCATCAGGGTCGAGGGACGGACCCTACAGCTCTGCCCTCCTGCACGCTGCATTTGGCGGCTACTCTGGAAGCAAAGGGCAGGGTGGAGAGGAGACTCTCTCCTCTTCCATACATCTCACTGTGTGGGAGGCTAGATGTGGGAGCAAGAAAAAAGGATACAGAGAAGGAGATAAAAAGATGAAAGAAGATAAAAGAGATGCAGAAAAACACAAAAATAAAGAGACACAGAAGCAGAGAGAGGGAGAGAGAGAGAGAGAGAGACGAGAGGGAGGGAGACGAGAGGGAGGGAGAATCCATTCCTTTCCTGCGAACTCACATCTTTTTTGAATGCAGGGCTATTTTGGAAATGGATTTCATGTTCCACTGCTGAACTTGTGTGCCAGAACCACTACACTGTCAATTTTGAATTGGAGAGGAGCTGAAAGAGAAGAGGAGAAAAAAAGACAGAGAAAGACAATGACTAGAAAGCTGTGGAGTAGGAGGAAAAGGAGGACTAAAATACAGAATCAGAGAGAGAGAGAGAGAGAGAGAGAGAGAGAGAGAGAGAGAGAGAGAGAGAGAGAGAGAGAGAGAGAGAGAGAGAGAGAGAGAGAGAGAAGGATATAAAGGATGGAGGAATACGACAGGGAGGAGAGAGAACAGGGATCGAGATAGAAACGAAACCTGGATGAGGAGAGGAGAAGAGAAGGGAGGAGAGGAGAGGAGAAGAGAAGAGAAGAGAAGAGAAGAGAAGGGAGGAGAGGAGAAGAGAAGAGAAGAGAAGAGAAGGGAGGAGAGGAGAGGAGAGGAGAAGAGAAGAGAAGGGAGAGGAGGAGAGCAGAAACCAGGCCATGGTTAGAGGAACACAGAGGTGTGTGTGTGTGTGTGTCTGTCTGTCTGTGGGTGTGTGTGTGTGTGTGTGTGTGTGTGTATTGGTCGGTGGGTGTGTGCCTGCCTGCCTGCCTGCCTGCTTGTCTGTCTGCCTACTTGTCTGCCTACTTCATGTCTCTCTTGCCTGGTGTCTGGGAGGGAGGGAGGAGTGATGAATGTGTCTGTTCTAGCAGTGAGCTCTTATTTAGTTCTCTTATTCTCTATCTCTGCGGCCCACACAACACTGTCTCCCCCACACACACACACTCTCTCTCTCCTCTCTGGGCATCACAGCCCACTGACAGTACGCTAGTTCTTCCCCCGCATGCACAGCACAGCTCGGCTCAGCTCAGCACAGCATAGCATTGCCAGCCTCCAGCCTCAAGGCTGAGACCGAATGTGTGTAGGCAGACGCAGCAGCAGCAAGGTGAAAAGACGCAGTTGGCGATTAGATTTCTCACTGCTGTGGGAGTTGGGAGGTCACTTAGTCTGTCTGTCTGTCTGTCTTTTTGTCTGTCTGTCTGTCTGTCTATCAGTTTGTCTGTCTGTCTGTCTGTCTATCAGTTTGTCTTTCTTTCTGTTGGTTTCTACTTGTTTGTCTGTCTGTATGTCTGTGACTTCTGTCTGCCTTCTTTCTGTCTGTCTGTGACTTCTGCTTGTCTGTCTGTGACTGTCCTTTTCTCTGGAAGTGTTTCCACCAGTGACTGTACAGTTTTGCACATCATGCTTTGGGCGCTGTAAGATGTAATGTCTGAGCTATGACTTAATTATTATGACTTAATATTTATTATTTATTTGTTTTTTTTCTCTTTTTGTCCTCAATGTCTGTCTGTTCTTTTCTTTCTTTCTTTTCTTTCTTTCTTTTCTTTCTTTCTTTCTTTCTTTCTTTCTTTCTTTCTTTCTTTCTTTCTTTCTTTCTTTCTTTCTTTCTTTCTTTCTTTCTTTCTTTCGTTCTGTCTCCTCTCTCCTGTCTCCTCCTCCAGTTTGTGGGTGTGAGTATCCTGATGGAGGGGCAGCCTGCTGGCTGTAGTAGTAGTCGTCGAGGCCGCCGCCATGTTTCCCTGCGTCTCCTCCTGGCCCCCCTCCTCCTCTGAGTCCGCCTCCTCCTCCTCCAACAACCATGCAGACTCCTCCTCCTCGCCGCTCGACTCCTCCTCTCCTGCGTCTGCGTCTCCGTCCGTGTCCCCCTCTGGCTCCGCATCTGCGGCCGCGTCTGCGTCTGCGTGTGCGCCGTCTACCCTGCAGCAGCCTCTGCCGGACCTGCTGTGCAGCTGCTCTGTAGCCGTGGTGCCGCCGCCCATGACCCAGCAGCAGCACCACCCGCCCCCTGTGCACATGGAGTCCCTGATCGTGGTGACGGAGTACGACCCCCCCAGCGACCCCTCCTCCGAGGAGCGCATGCGGGTGGGCGGGGACGACGAGGACGAACCCGAGGCCATGGACAGCTCAGAGACGCCCGACCACGCCCACGGGGCGTCGTCACCGGGGCGGCCGTCGTTCCGCATGGCATCATGTGACCTGTTGTCCCACGCGGTGGGGGTGCGGGGCGGTGCAGGGGCAGGGCGTACCGAGGCACTGTTCCCAGAGGCGCCGGTTGGTGGTGGTGGGGAGTCGCGAGGGGGTGGGGGGCGTCACCTGCACCTGTCGGACAGGAAGCTCTCGCTGCAGGAGCGCTCGCAGACGCTGTCGTCGCCGTGCGGCTCGCCGGGCATCAACGGGCGCTACATCTACCCCTCGCTACCCTACTCCCCCATCACCTCGCCGCACTCCTCGCCGCGCCTCCCCCGCCGGCCCACCGTCGAGTCGCACCGCGTCTCCATCACCGACTTGCAGGTAGGAGGACACACATGTGCAGAGCAGGGCTGCTTGATTATGACAGAAATGAATATCACAATTATTTCAGTCAATATTGATATCACAATATTTTAGACGATATTTCTTTTAAAGACAAATTAATTGTGCTAAACAAATCACAATCTTCCCTCCCTTCAGTAGTGTGAGTGGAGGGCCATAGAGAAACACACTGTGGTGTTCTGCACGAGTGTTAGGTGGCAAGTCTGCTCTGTGCTCGCATGGCTCAAGTGGAGGGGAATGTATTGCGCTTAGTTAGCATAGTCTACCTTTTGGCAGTATAGACAAATGACAAAAATATTGTTTCAAATCGATATTAAGAAATTTGATATTGTTTGACTGCAGTATTGATATCACTAATAATATGAATATCAATATTAATATGATATATTGTGCAGCCCTATTGCAGAGAGGCATGCAGAGAGATGTGCAGATTACTTTGGTCATATTTCAAAAATGTTGGTAACAGATAGACAGCACAGTTTCAATGAACTGCATAGCTGCAATACCTACGCTGGCCACAATCTTGCACAGTGCACGTGTAGCCTCAGTTACTGCAGATAGGGTCGCCGGCAGGCCTATTCACTACTACTTGCTGAAAATGCTTAACTACGTCATAACAACATTGCTATGGCATTACAGAGAGTGGAAAGTAACTGATTAAAACTTGCATATTACCGTTTTGGTGGCAATGAGGTTATAACAGAGGCTCTGCTGAAAATGGCTAACTAATCCAGAAATCAACTTTCAAATGATCTTGTGTTTTTCGCAGGGTGAATAGGCATGTCATAGGACCCATCTCCACTAACCGCAGAGATACACCAGCGGCGATCTGAGCGAGTCGAGCGACGGAAGTAATTGACTTTGTATTGAGTCGAGAGACAAAAGCGATTCTGGAGACTAGAGCGATTTGCGCGACGAGCGCGACAATTTGAAGTTGAAATCTTTTCAACTTTCTATGACGCGGTTCGGCGACAAGCCGCGACAGCCAATGACTGTATAGAGGTCAGTGACCACAGCCAATGGGAATGCTTGAATGCTTTGCCTTCTGCCTGTACGGACATACTCTTGTCTCCTCAATCGCTCGTATCGCTTGCTGCTACACTCTGTCGCTTGAATCGCGTCCCCACTGGTGTATCTCTGCGGTAAGAGACTACTATAATGTGTTTGCATCTCCTTCACATATCTGCAGGCAGGGCACATCATGACTAAAGCAACACTGCGTTGTTATGTCAACCTTAATATACTCTTATGTTTCCAAAATGGTTTTAGTGGCTCATCATCAGCTCATAACAGGGTGAACGGCAGTTTTGAACTCACATGATGGAGGTGTTACGTAAACTGGTAAAAAGAAGAACATGTCTTGTGAACGCTCTCTTGTTCATTCCAATTGGGAACTGCTAGGCTGCTAACTGCTAAGGAGTTTTAAACAGACACTTTCACAGGGATTATTATTTTCCACATTAGCCAAGTTAGTGTTATCTTATCTTAGTCAAATGGAGGGCCTGGGGCCCTTGGATGGCAAGGTTCTGCCCCTCCATGACGTCAGAACAAAATGAAAACAAATATGTGTGCTATCTGTGGCCGTGCATAATTTTGG
>NC_085867.1:23325842-23338342 GCF_034702125.1 Engraulis encrasicolus | reverse complement strand
ATATACTTGCAATTTGTAATGAACAGTTAATTAAATGTAAGCACACTGATGACAGTTCTCATAAAGTGCACAATTGACAAGTAAGTAAACAACACTCTGATACTGATCGTAATTAGGAGTAATTAGCCGTATTAATCGGGAGTAATTAACCAGTGCTCTCCCCCATATTGTATGCCTTGGGCACAATCCCTGGTGCTGAACGAAAAATATTTTAAATTTTTTTTTGTAAAAAAAAGGTTTGCACACTTTTGGATTTTTTCTTTAAAAGTTTCTTATATTTTTTTCTTTTTATTCATTCAGCTGGCATGATGACGTTTCTTAATTGCATAATATTGTGTGCCTGTGTAATGTTTCTTTATAGTGTATTATTATATGGTTGTGACGTCACCAGTTGAATGCTCCATTCATTTCAACGGGGCTCCCCAACGTTCGCACGTCTGTTATTTTTCGATAACGGACGGGTTGGTCTATAACAGACCGCTGTCAATGGCAACAAGACTTTTCACTGCTAAAGCGACTTTTCAACAAGACTTTAATCAGCTGCTGTGATAGACAACACCTGTTGTCCTGGCTACCTAGCTGTGTTCCTAGCGGTGTTCCACAACGGCACTGTTTTGTTTTGCGCAGCAACAATCTTAACATTAAATAGGCCTAAAGAAATGTCCCCGCCATGTGTGAGTCATTTAAGTATATCCATATAATAAGCGGGTTAACTTTCGGCGAGTCGGTCGCTTTGTGGAATAGCAGCACTTCAGAGAGAACAAGACCCCTCCGCTCCGCGTCGGGGTCTAAAGATTCTCTCTGTCGTGCTGCTATTCCACGGTAGCGACCTTCTCGCCGAACGTTAACCCTTACATATTGTATGCTTGTGTAATGGTTTGCTCTGCCCCTACTCCCACCCGTTCTGTAGGCCGCCCGCCTCCCCGTGGTGCTAAAGGGCCCCCCGAAGGCCCCCCCCAGCCCAAGGGGCCCCTGGAGAGGGTCTACCAGGAGATCGCCATCCTCAAGAAGCTCGACCACCCCAACGTCGTCAAACTCGTGGAGGTGGGTGTGGCATACCCACTTTGTTGGACACCAGTCAACCAGTAGCAAACCTAGGGTGGCGGGTCAACCTTGCCTTTTGGGAAACGTTAATTGTTGTGCTCTTGGTCAGACACAAGTCTGAAAGAGATTTGAAGGTCGATGGTAATCAGGCTAAGTGTGGCCAGATCAGTCTGCCTGCCTCTCTGCCTGACTAACTTGACGTTCACAGTGACTCTGACCGTCGACGGTTGATGGACAGTGTGTTTGATAGAATGGGACCTGTCTTTTAATGTATGGCGTTCATACACACGGCCTGTTTGGCTGAGGGATCTGCCACAGCCATCAAAGTTTAAAATTCTGAATTTTTGGCTGAGGCAGCAGAACCAACGGTCCCCTCAATGCATTTCACGTCCACCCATTAGTCCATGAGGTGCCAATGTGAACTTGACTATCTATCTATCTATCTATCTATCTATCTATCTATCTATCTATCTATCTATCTATCTATCTATCTATCTATCTATCTATCTATCTATCTATCTATCTATCTATCTATCGATCTATCGATCTATCTATCGATCTATCGATCTATCCATTGATCGTTAGGGAGGATGTGAAAGGTGAAAGAGCCACAGGCATTATTGTATTGCATTCATGTCTCCTGTTTCCTTTCATGCATAAACGGCATATTGTGAATCTGAGAGTGTTTATTTCTAAAGGTTTTAGATGACCCCAGTGAAGACCATCTGTACATGGGTAAGCACACGCGCGCGCACACACACACACACACACACACACACACACACACACACACACACACACACACACACACACACACACACACACACACACACACACACACACACACACACACACACACAGAGACACACACACACACACCCACTCAAACACAAATGCACACGCTAAATTATTGTTGTGATATCAATTTGCCTCGACATCAATAAACTAAATGAGCCCATTCCGTTGTGTTGTGTGTCCACAGTGTTTGAGCTGGTGAAGCGAGGGTGAGTATAGCCTCTCGTCTCGGTTAGCATTCTCCACATACAGTATTCTTATACCTTATTCACTCTGATAGTATTGTGGGTACTATTAATGCTATTTTCTCTCTGTCCCTCTATTTGTGTATGTGTGTGTGCATATGCGTGTGTGTGTGCTTGCGCGTCCACGTGCCTGCATGTGCGTCTGTGTGTGTGCGGGCATGCGTGTGTGTGTGTCTCTCTCCGTGCATGTGTGCGCATGTGAATGTGGGCGTGCGCGTGCATTCACGTGCATTCGTGTGTGTGTGTGTGCGTGTGTGTGCATGTGCGTGTGCATCCATGTGCCTGCGTGCGTGCATATGCTTGTGTGTGTGTGTGTGTGTGTGTGTGTATTCCTGACCACAGGGCGGTGATGGAGGTGCCGGCAGATAAGCCCTTGACTGAGGAGCAGGCTCGCTTCTACTTCCAGGACCTGCTGAGGGGCATCGAATACTGTGAGTACTGCGGCCCAGTCTGCACACCGGGCTCTTCTTTCCAGTCTTCTCTTTCTCTTTCTCTCCCTCTCTTCCCCCTCTCTCCTCTTTCCTCTTTCCATCCATCTCATCTTCCTCCATTCTTCTCTTCCCCTTTCTCTCTCATCCCTCTTTCTCTGTCCATCTCCATCCCAGCAGTTCCATTCCAGTCCTTCCCAGTCTGGACACCTGCTCCCTTTTTCCTATCTCACTTGTTTGCCATAATCCCTCCATTCCTCCCTCCTCCTTTCTCCTCATCTCTCCATTCCTCTCTCCTCCTCTCTCCTCATCCCTTCCTTCCTCTTTTCTCCTCATCCCTCCCTTCCTCTCTCCTCCTCTCTCCTCATCCCTCCGTTCCTCTCTCCTCCTTTCTCCTCATCCCTCCCTTCCTCTCTCCTCCTCTCTCCTCCTCTCTCCTCATCCATCCATTTACCACCAGCTCTGTCCCATTCCTGCCTCCTCTTTCCATTTCCTCTTCACTCGTTCAGTATTCCCTCCCTGCCTCCCTCTCTCCATCCCTTTCTCCACTCGCTCTCTCTGTTCCTCACCAGATCCAGATCGTTCATTATTCCCTCCATCCCTCTCTCCCTCCCTCCCTCTCTCATTCCCTCTCTCCCTCCCTTCCTCTGTCTCTCTCCCTCCCTCCCTCCCTCCCTCTCTCCCTCCTTCCCTCTCTCCCTCCCTCTCTCCCTCTCTCCATCCCTCTCTTCCTCCCTCCCTCCACTCCCTCCCTCCCTCTCTCCCTCTCCCTCCACTCCCTCCCTCCCTCCCTCTCTCCCTCTCTCCATCCCTCTCTCCATCCCTCTTTCCATCCCTCTCTCTGTTCCCCGCCAGATCCAGATCCAGCCAAATGTTGCTTTCATTCTCTTTCGGTTTCCTCTTCATGCGCTCCACTCGTTTAACCTGGCTCTCTCTCTCTCTCCATTCCCTCGTGTATCTCCACTCAGCTTTTTGAGCTTACTCGTAGGTCTAGAACATTTTCAGATTCGCCCAGCTCCGAAACCGCCATGCAGCCAAACCAATTTTTTCAGATATGTGATGTAGTCAAAGTTGAAACGTACATAGTGGAGAAGGGAAAACATGCACAAATTGCAACCATTGTTGAAGACAACAATGGCAATCTTCAGAACCTGAAGAAGGTCGGATGACCGAAACGTTGTATTAAAGTTTGCTGGTGGAATGGACAGTGTATGGGATTTCTTCACACTTGAATGACAACCCCACTGGGATTATATCCTATGCACCTGCCCAACTACAGAGGTGTGCAAAAGCCTCCTCTTGAACTATGAAACCCAAGCTCATGGCATAGTTCCAGATAGGTGATCGTGGAGCAAGGTGGAACCCATTCATCTGACTAGAGACAGGTTATCATTCGCCACACACTCCCTTATTCCCTCCCTCTCTTCGTCCTCCTCTCCATTTCTCTCTCCTTCCTTCCTTCCTTCCTTCCTTCCTTCCTTCCTTCCTTCCTTCCTTCCTTCCTTCCTTCCCTCCTTCCTTCCTTCCTTCCTTCCTTCCTTCCCTCCCCACCAATACTTCAGCCATTTTACTTAGTTCACCACATCCCCTGCCTTACTGCCCTCCTCATCTCTGTTCCTTCTATCCATCTCTTCCTCCTCCCCTCCTACCCACTCCTCCTCTCTTTCTCCATTCCTCCTCCCTTCCTGCCATTTCACTATTCATCCCTCCCTCCCTCCATCCATCCTCTTTTTAAATGTCTTTCATTAAGCGACCACAATATAGTGCACATTAAGTGCTCTTCATTTTTCTGTTTTCCTTGTTTTCCCCTCTCTAAAGCCATTTGCCTGGCTCCTCCAACCACAAGCACGTTCACAACAGAACACTCCATTTCCGTCTCTCTGCGCATTGCAGTGGCTTTAAGTTGGGACATGTATGCTGTTGTGTTCAATAATTTAAACAGAGATGCTATATTTAATGGAACCGACCGTGCACGGTAAAAGTGGAGCAAGGAAAGATCACTTAGCTGTGTTTGGCTGTGATAAAACACATGCTGTACTCTTATATGCACACATACTGCATATACAGTACACGTGACGTGCACACATGTCCTGACCTGAGGCCACCCTACTAATGCAATTGTGATAATGAAGTAGGCTTCTGGTGTGAAAATGCACACACTCAAACATAAACGCACGCACGTGCACGCACGCACTCACTCACGCAGGCAAAGTTGCTTTTATTTTTGTGAAGCATTGATTGAACTGCCTCTGTGTATGAAATGCGCCTCACAAATAAACCTGCCTTGCCTGATCTGGAACTGAAATAGTTCAACTTAGATTTTTCTTATACTTCAAATATAGAAAAGTTTTATGTTTTAACTGACATGTTTCCACTGTAGTATATCTTCCGTCTTCATCAAAGGGTCACATATCTGAAGTATAAGAAAAAACCCAAGTTTTACTGTAACAGTTTGACATAATGAACGTCATACATCTAGTGATGTCGGCTATGACTTATGTCCTCGATTGTAAATCGCTTTGGCTAAAAAGCGTCTGCCAAATGCAATCCAATGTAATGTAATGTAGCGTCTTTTATTTCTATTCTTTGTTTTATTTAACAACAACAAAGAACAAACAAAAACAACCAGGCAAAAACAAACCAACCAACAAACAAACAAACAATAGAAAAAAAGACGGGGTGAAAACCACACACACATCACAATATTTATCCCCGAATTTCCCTCTCCGCCCACAGCATAATGTAATGTAACATCTATGGAACTGAAATAGCCTGTATCTCTCTCCTCTATCCAGTGCATTACCAGAAGATCATCCATCGCGACGTGAAGCCCTCCAACCTGCTGGTGGGAGACGACGGCCACATCAAGATCGCAGACTTTGGCGTCAGTAACCAGTTCGAGGGCGCCGACGCCCTGCTGACCAGCACCGTGGGCACGCCGGCCTTCCTGGCGCCAGAGACACTCTCCGAAACACGCAAGAACTTCTCCGGAAAGGTGCGATAAATTGCTTTGTGATCAGTTGTGTCATCTCGTCTCTCCGCACCCCATCTCAGTCATGGGTAAGCAGTCAGTCATGGGTACGCGGTTAGGGCCTCAGACTTGTAGGCCAAAGGTTGCCGGTTCGACTCCCAACCCGCCAGGTTGGTGGGGGGAGTAATTAACCAGTGCTCTCCCCCATCCTCCTCCATGGCTGTGGTACCCTGAGCATGGCACCGTCCTGCCACACTGCTCCCTTGGGGTGCCATTACATTAGGGCTGCACAATTAACCGGAAATATTCGAAAATCTTGATAAAATCGTGAAATCAAAGTCGATGATTTCAATCGTGATTTAATCGTGGCAATAGTGACCTACCTTTGAGAGCGTCCTTGAAGCCAGAACACACTGACAGGCTGGTGTTTCTGTCCAGAAATCTCTCCGTTAAGTTACTTAAGTTTCATGCTATTGCCTTTACATAATTATTACAATTCATTTTATTTTGATCATCCCGTATATAATTCATTCTTGGTTATATTTCATCTTGCTATGATTGTCAAAAAGTCTTGAAAAAAAATTAATTACTAATTAATCATTAATAATCGTGATTAATAATCGTGATTACGATTTTGACCAAAATAATCGTGATTATGATTTTTTTCATAATTGTGCAGCCCTACATTGTATTACACGGTGCACCTTTAGCAACTAAAATACTAAAAATGTGAAGATCACTTTTCCCCATTGTAAGGCTCCATACAGTCTCCAGGGGGTATTTGTGGTGTGTGTTTAGCTGTGTGGAGCTTAGACGAAGATAAAGAGGGTACTGTCAGGCTCTTGTGGTGCGACATGGTTGTAGTATCCTCATGGGGCCACTAGAGGGTTTGAAGATGACACTGATCTCATCTCATGTCCCTGTGGTATGCCTGTTTGTTTGTTTGTGTGTGTGTGTGTGTGTGTGTGTGTGTGTGTGTGTGTGTGTGTGTGTGTGTGTGTGTGTGTGTGTGTGTGTGTGTGTGTGTGTGTGTGTGTGTGTGTGTGTGTGTGTTTTGCTTGTTTGTTCAGGCTCTAGACGTGTGGGCTATGGGAGTTACCCTCTACTGCTTTGTATTTGGAGTGGTAAGTCCCTCTTTTACTTACACACACACACACACACACAAACACACACACACACACACACACACCCTCTTTTATATTGAATGTTCATACTTAAAAACGTAATGATGCAGACATTAACGTACAAAGCGGATTCCAAAAAAGTTGGGACACTTTGTATTTTGTGAATAAAATCAAAATGCTGTCATTTTCAAAACATCTAATATGTTAATAAGGTAGAGCATTATGTACAGACAACATATCAGTTGTTAAAGTCGAGCAGAATTATTGTTTTGAGGTAATTATGTGATCATTTAAAATTTGACCCATGCAACAAATCTCAAAAAAGTTGGGACAGGGCCAAAACATGTTGTAATAGTTGGATAATTCTAAAAATAACACAAGGAAGAATATTTTAAAAGGAACTATATTGACTGCCAACATTAATGCACAACTAAAATACCATCACAGAAAGGCTGTGGCACTCAGCAGTGAATATTTTGAGGGACTAATTACTTATCTATTACACAGAAATATTGAATTATCAAAATTGCAGGCATATAAGGCCTATTTCCATAATATAGAGTTCTGTGTAATCATTGCATGAGTTATGAGATCATGACATACTTGTGGTCAATAAGCAAACTATGACACTCCAACAATGACAGCTCTCGAAAAAATGACCATAAACACAACACTTGATTAATGCACATGATGCAGACATTAAACAGTGTTACATGCAGAAAAGCTCATTCTATGGACCTAGGAGACATGTGAAACTGTCCTCTGATTACAGGATGGAAAATATTCAATCCTGTTTGAAAATTATGGAGTCATGCACCCTCCAAGTTATATAGAAAATGAATACTTCAGCTTGATTTAGTGGTCAGTCTAAAAGACAGCATATACGATGGTAAGGGGGTGCAGAGGTGACTTGGTTAGGGTCTTCTTACTCATGTAGAGCATTAAAATGAATGTTAAATGATGCATACAGACTTTAAACAGCAAACATAGCTACCAAGGCATTATATTTTGGAGCACCGCCTTTAGGTATTGTCCCCTAATGGTGGCAAATTTAAATCTCTACTACGTTCCAACAGTGTGGTTCCATCATAAGAGTAAACAGGTCACAAAATTGTTTTCTTGCAGTCAGGATATGCCCATATTAAGCATAACAAAAAGGTAAACAAGTTGAAGAACACACCTATCAGTTGAGCTGCTGAAATCATGTCTTGCACATCAAAATATCTAATTTTTGAATAAAATTATGCCATCAGTCAAAGTATTGAACTGTTCAGTCACATCCCTTGTGTTGTGTTTAGTCTTATCTAATATAAAATGCATGTTATTGGCCCTGTCCCAACTTTTTTGGGATTTGTTGCAAGGGTGAAATTTTAAATGATCACATAATTACCTCAAAACAATAATTCTGCTTCACTTTAACAACTGATTTGTTGTCTGTACATAATGTTCTACCTTGTTAACATATTGAAGGTTTTGAAAATGCCAGCGTTTTGGTTTTATTCACAAAATACAAAGCGTCCCAACTTTTTTGGAATCCTCTTTTGTATGATACTTGTGCATACATTACACATTAGTATATCACACACACACACACACACACACACACACACACACACACACACACACACACACACACACACACACACACACACACACACACACACACACACACACACGTATATGATAACGATTTACTAACATAATGACCATAACTATTAAACATAATGGAATGCATAATTTAAGCCATTTAACATTCTGGGTTGAAACATTTCATGTAAGGCGGCATATTCTACATTATTCATGTCCAATGTTCACTTATCTTTTCCCTTGTTCATAAAGACCCTGTCATCTTACAGCTTACTTACACACTCACTTACAGCTTAGGTACAGTCGGTCATGGTACAGACACAGAAGTGATTCATCTTTAGCAGATCACTTGGGACTGTTCGTTATTTATTTTCGGGGTCATCGGAAGATTTCCACCCTTGGTAGTCACCCTTTCTCTACAAAAGGGTCCTATGTTCCCCGCATTGTATCTGACAAGGGGATAAGGCGCAGGATGCTTGCCCATGCATATTTCTTGCACGAACGGTTGCCAGGCGTATTTCATGTCAAGTTTGCGCATAGTGGCAACCTAACCCTAACCTTATCAACAACCTGCGCTCGCCATACGGCAGCAGTCTACTTGGAAGCAGCGAGGAACATAGAACCCTTTTTTTGAAAAAATGGTTCTAAGTTCCTCGGTAGCGGGGAACATAGGACCCGGGCGGGGAACACAGGGATGACCCCTCCTCAGTAGTGTGTCTGTTGTCTCTCAGTGTCCCTTTATGGATGAGCGCATCCTGAGCCTCCACCAGAAGATTAAAACCCAGCCTGTGGAGCTACCAGAGCAGTAAGTAGCCACCACCGCGTGGTATTATTATTATTATTATTATTATTACCATCCCCTTTCTTTTCCTATTATTTATTATAACTACACAGTTGACAGCGGTTGCAACTTCATTTCAACCTTCATTTCACTGCCAATTGTGCCAGCACAAGAAAGCATGCGACAAATAAAATCTTGAATTATGAATCTTCAATCTTGAATCTCAAATCTTTTGCATTACATTACATTTAGCTGACGCCTTTTCTTTTATCCAAAGCGACTCACACTTATTTTAAGCACAGGGCATTGGAGTGTGGTGGGAAGTGATAAAGGTGGGATTTGAACCTGCAATCCTCTGATCCAAAGCCCATCTCCTTAACCACTAGGCCACGGCTGCCCCAGAGAAGAAGACAAATAATCTTGTGTCTTGTCTCCCTGTGCAGTGCGGACGTGTCTGATGACCTGAAGGACCTGCTCCTGAAGATGCTGGAGAAGAACCCTGAAAGCAGGATCACCGTGCCCCAGATAAAGGTCCCCACACTGCTCTTTTTTGTCATCAAATTGTTCTTTTATTAAACAACAACAAAGTAAATGGAACAACACATGTACAACAACGCAATAAACACAAAGCCCTCAGCCCACCCACCCCACCCCACACCAAAAAAAACCCACACAACAAAACACAACATGCATCACACACACGCACAAAACCAAAGAAACAATAATGTAACACCAAGACAAGGACAAAGACAATCACAAAGACGCATACACACACCTACACACCAAGGGGGAAGCTACAGACTGGGCTACCCCAACAGCTCTCTCAGAGACGATGCAGCTGACTGCCATGTGGGTAATGTCCTCTCTGAGGCGGCATGAATCTGTGCAGTGAATAACTCCATATAGACGGTCCCAACAGCTCTTAGTCTTAAGCGAAGTGAACTTTGCCATTCATATTCATTCCTATGAGGGAGGCGAAGGCAAGCGAACAGGATCGAACGAAGTGAAGCGAAAATATCAGACCAAGTTTAATATTACGCAAATGACGAGCGAATTTTGCCTGCGGTGGCCAATCAATCCAACAGCACAAATGTTTCATTCTGTTTGATTCGCTGTGAAGATCTGATGACAGTTGGGATGTCAGAATAGAACACAGAATTTTGCCTCTCTTCACTTCGCTCGTTTCGCCTGCATGTGTCCCAGTGTGTTTATAGGAATTTTGTTAATGTTTAAAGACCTACAGATTCAAAAGACCAAAGACCAACCAAATCTGCTAATAATTGAATCAACATGTGTCAGCCGTTTATGTCACAAAAAGCTTGGCGATGTCTATGTTTTCATATTTCACTTACCCAGCAATGTTTGATGAGATGAACTCAGCTCTCCTATTAGAGCCGTATCCTATCAAAGATTCACCAGCCTAACATCATGCCAGCATTCACAGTTTATGAAGGCATTAAGATAGATTTATCAGATTTTCTAGATTTTTAACATACTTGTAGGTTTGTTTCCGTCAACAGCCTACATTTGCTCTTTATTGGTGAGCAGAACGTAGCTGCTAATCCCTTGGCCATTATTAATACATCACCAGTTTAAGTACCTTGGCTGGACTCCAATCGAGTTAATACTTAAAAACCATTTAAGCCTGTTCATTTAAACGGCGGTTTGGGAAAAGGGTAAGGGTAGTGGTAAACATGGGGTAAACATGGTAGCGTGTTGAAAACCAAGAAGCTGCTAAAAAAGAACGATCTAGCGCTTAAAAATCAGAAACATTGTGTAATCATTGCGGCTCTTCTAATGGCTCTTTTCCACTGGCGGTTTTCTGGTAGGCCTACAGCTTGACGCAGCGATTCGATCATTTTCGATGCTTAAGATTCGGCCACGATATGATACGATTCGAGGCGATTGTCGGCAGAAGGATCGATGCATCGATACATATCAATTATTATTGACATCCCTCTCTCTTGTGTGTGTGTGTGTGTGTGTGTGTGTGTGTGTGTGTGTGTGTGTGTGTGTGTGTGTGTGTGTGTGTGTGTGTGTGTGTGTGTGTGTGTGTGTGTGTGTGTGTCCAGGTGCACCCCTGGGTGACGCGCCACGGTGCGGAGCCCCTCCCCCTGGAGGATGACAACTGCTGTATGCTGATCGAGGTGACGGAGGAGGAGGTGGAGAACTCAGTCAAGCATATCCCCAGCCTCGCCACTGTGGTCAGTTACTCTGTAGTGTGTGTGTGTGTGTGTCTGTGTGTGTGTGTGTGTGTGTGTGTGTGTGTGTGTGTGTGTGTGTGTGTGTGTGTGTGTGTGTGTGTGTGTGTGTGTGTGTGTGTGTGTGTGTGTGTGTGGAGAACTCAGTCAAGTACATCCCCAACCTCGCCACTGTGGTCAGTTACTCTGTTGTGTGTGTGTGTGTGTGTGTGTGTGTGTGTGTGTGTGTGTGTGTGTGTGTGTGTGTGTGTGTGTGTGTGTGTGTGTGTGTGTGTGTGTGTGTGTGTGTGTGTGTGTGTGTGTGTGTGTGTGTGTGTGTGTGTGTGTGTGTGTGTGTGTGTGTGTGTGGAGAACTCAGTCAAGCACAGCCCCAGCCTCACCACTGTGGTCAGTTACACTCTGTGTGTGTGTGTGTGTGTGTGTGTGTGTGTGTGTGTGTGTGTGTGTGTGTGTGTGTGTGTGTGTGTGTGTGTGTGTGTGTGTGTGTGTGTGTGTGTGTAGAACTCAGTCAAGCACATCCCCAGCCTCGCCACTGTGGTCAGTTACACTCTGTGTGTGTGTGTGTGTGTGTTAGGGTGACCAAATGTTTGTAGTCTGAAACCGGAACTCTTCGGCTGTGACTTAAGGACAATATTTGGAGGGCGGGTCTGGGGGTCCTCCCCCAGAATTTTTTTAAATTTTTTAGATGCAATATCCTGCATTCTAATCAATTTTAGGGGGAGAAATGACAAATCGCAACTGACTCCTTCAGGGTTTCTATACAAGCGCTGGCTGCTATTAATTGTTGCAGGTAATCATGTAATAATTTCCATATATTTACCTGATAGACATGTGGGGCTGTGTAGCGGATGGCCAAAACCAGGACATATTTGTGTCCCGACAGAGTTTGCTCGGGACCTGGGACACACAACTCCAAACCGGGACTGTCCCGGTTAAACCGGGACGTCTGGTCACCCTAGTGTGTGTGTGTGTGTGTGTGTGTGCGTGCGTGCGTGTGTGTGTGTGTGTGTGTGTGTCTGTGTCTGTGTCTGTGTCTGTGTCTGTGTGTGTGGAGAACTGTCAAGCATATCCCCAGCCTCGCCACTGTGCTCAGTTGAAGTGTGTGTGTGTGTGTGTTTGTGTGTGTGTGTGCGCGCTTTCTTGCTTGCTCACACATACTGTACATATTTCAATGTTTTTGAGGTCCAAATGTGTATGTGTGAAGAACATCTGTGACGGCACTATGATGTTCCTATGTTCCCCGGGTCCTATGTTCCCCGCAACCGGGGATCTTAGAAACCTTTGAAAAAGGGTTCTATGCTCCCTGCTGCTTCCAAGTAGACTG
>NC_085867.1:23258342-23323342 GCF_034702125.1 Engraulis encrasicolus | reverse complement strand
TGCGTCCAAGGCTGTGGTTTGGAATGGTCTTTTTTCAGAAAGAGCACTCAACTCCGAGCTGTTCTTTACAAGGTCTTCGGGTATGAGCGAACAGATACGTACATTTCTTTTTAGAAGAGCCGCACTCTCGAGGGTGATTCTTGTGCTATCTTTTAGTGGTTTAGCATGACAGCCAGAAGTTTCGGCCTAAGCCTTCTTCAGTGTCTAGATTGCGGCTTTTCTACAAAGAAATTCAACAGGAATGGTCTACAGAAGCGCTCCTCTGCTCACGAAAGATTCCAGGTTACATTCGGCCTCTCTACTTTGACGAGCGTCTGGAAATCAGTAAAGTAAGGACTGCGTTGCATCCATCTGCCTTGGAGAAACCATTCAGTCCAGTTTGTGCATTTGACTGTTCCACCTCCATGTTTTTTCTCCCTGCACGCGTTTTAATGAAACCAGTGTGGAAGCCTGCATGTGTCTGTGTGTGCGTGTGTGTTCAAGCGTGCAAGTGGATATGTACTTATGTATGTGTGCGTATGTGTGAGGGACATGAACGCTGTCTTGTGACACAAAGGGCAACCCACTTCAGCCCTGACCCCTCTGGCAGCGTGACAACTCTGTCAAGTCAAATGAAGTGCTGAATGCATTGGAGTTTTGCATTGGATTGCATTAGATATTTGTGTGTGCACTGCATTTATGACGAATGCCACAAAGGTAGTCTAGTTTGTTTGTTTGTGTACTCTGAAAGCATGCCAATAGTTCTGCACGTGGTACTGTAAGACGTTTTTTCAGGATGCCTGTCTACATACTGTATACCCTGTTACCACCAGACCTAATCACAAGTCAGATAAGGTCTGGAGACCTGCCTACTCTGAATCCCGTAGAGTGTGTGTTGTTTACGATCGACGACGGCTGTTTATTGGGAGTTATTAAAGTGTATCATTTGCCAAATGTAGCATAGCCAATCATGTCGGTTGTAACTATTCAAACAAGCTGCAGTCATCGCCTTTCCACGCCTCCCTGCTCTCTGATTGGAGACCATGATCAGGAACCCTCGCTGAGGGATAGATTCCATGCTGTCTTTCAGGTCGAAACCATTTGTGCAAAGCAGCATAGGATTTCCCAGGCTACTGATAACTAGTTCTGAAAGGGGAATTCTGGCCAATTTCAGCATGGCAGTCGCATTGTGCACACTACCCTTCAAGGTTCTAAATCAGGGGTCCCCAAACTAAGGCCCGGGGGCCGGATGCGGCCCGCCAGGCCCCTTTGACCGGCCCTCCACCTATCTGCATCTCACCATTTGAACTGGCCCAAAGAAGCAATCCTCACAGAAAAAAAAGATAAAATATACAGTCCCAGGAAAAAGTTTGTACACCCTTTGAAATTTCTCACCTTTCTGTCAAAATTGGTCATAAAACATGGTCTGATCTTCCTGGAAATCATAAGAAGGAACAACCAGAGTCTGCTTTAACTAATTCAAGCCAAACATTTACAAGTTTTCATATTTTCATTGTCCATAAGATGTAAACATTCACAGGACAGCAAGGCACAAGTAAGTACACCCTTGCATTCAATAGGTTTTAACCCTAAGTTAGTCACAATAACCTCAACCAGATGTTTCCTGTCGTTGCAGATCAGATTAACAAAACAATCTGGATGTATCTGGTCTCCCTCTTCTTTAGAAAACTGCCTCTCGTCAGCAAGGTTTGTGGGATGTCTGGAGTGCATAGCTTTCTTGACTTCATACCATATAATCTCAATTGTTTTTTGTCAGGGCTTTGACTGGGCTATTTCAGAATGTGTATTTCATTATTATGAAGCCATTCTAAAGTCGATTTGCTTCTAAAGTATGGGTTGTTGTCACATTTCAGGACCCATACTCTTGTGTGCTTCAACTGTGTGACAGACTACCTCACTGTTTTCTGTAAAATATCTCGATAAACTTCTAAGTTCATTGTTCCACTGATAATAGCAAACTCAAAAGGGCCTGAGGCAGCAAGGTAACCGCATATAATGATGCTCCCGCCACCATACTCAAAGGTGGAGATGATGTTTTGTTGAAGGTGTGGTTCTCCAGTTCTCCTCCAAACATGACATTGTGTGTTCCCCTGAACAATTCAACTTTGGTTTCAACGTTGGTCTACAGAATATTTTGCAGTAATTCTATGAAGCATATAAATGCTTTTTCGCAAACCTCAAAGGTGCAGCAATATTTTTTTGGACAGAAACCCCATTAATTTTAGATTGGCAGAATGAATAGCCTACCATTTCTAGCTATTCTTGTATGAGTATGGTGGCGGGAGCATCATTATATGCGGCTACCTTGCTGCCTCAGGCCCTTGACAGTTTGCTATTATCAATGGAATAATGAACTCAAGTTTATTGTGATATTTAACAGAAAAAACGTGAGGAAGTCTGTCACACAGTTGAAGCACACAAGAGTATGGGTCCTGAAATGTGACAACAACCCATACTTTAGAAGCAAATCAACTTTAGAATGGCTTTATAATAATGAAATACACATTCTGAAATAGCCCAGTCAAAGCCCTGACAAAAAACAATTGAGATTATATGGCATGAAGTCAAGAAAGCTATGCACTCCAGACATCCCACAAACCTTGCTGACGAGAGGCAGTTCTCTAAAGAAGAGGGAGACCAGATACATCCAGATTGTTTTGTTAATCTGATCTGCAACTACAGGACAAGTCTGGTTGATGATATTGCAACTAACTGAGGGTTAAAACCTACTTAACGCAAGGGTGTACTTACTTATGCCCTGCTCTCCTGTGAATGTCATGGCCTTATGACCAATAAAAATATGATAACATGTAAATGTTTGGGTTGAATTAATTAAAGCAGACTCTGATTGTTCCTTCTTGAGACTTCCGGGAAGATCAGACCATGTTTTATGATAAATTTTGACAGAAATGTAAGAAATTTCAAAGGGTGTACAAACTTTTTCCTGGGACTGTATTTCCAACAGTTTAATTTTCACTAACATTCTAGACTAAGACTAAGTTTCTTGTTTGATAGTTTCTCATCTCACTGTAATATTAACAGGCTTACCATTTCTATTGTATCACTTTTAAACTGTCAACCTAACCTTTCCTTGCTATTTTTACATGGTTAATGGAAATTAAAAGGAATATGTGGTATTTCAAATTGAAAAACACACTTCTTTTGCAATGCACTTGTAATGATTAACTATTTTGTGCTAGAAATTATGAATGAAAGAAGTGAAGGACAGCACTCTTCTGATTTTTCTCTTTATTCGCCTACGAACGTTTCGGGCAGAGCCCTTCTCCAGCTTGTAATGACGATTGCCGTGCAAGAAATTATGGCTATAACAGGCAATGGCCTAGTATACAGCCCACTTGATTGATCCCGGCCCCTGATCACAGTGAGGAACGATAATGTGGCCCCCAGAGAAAAATGTTTGGGGACCCCTGTTCTAAATTAACCTTTTTCATCACCAGCCAAAATGTTTAGTAGAGATTAAGCTTATGAGCTAAATACACACTCAGTAATTGGTCAAAGTGGCTAGTACATTTTCTTTTCTAACAGCCAATCGAATCTGGGTCACCCGTGCAGCAGTGCAGTGCCCTACCGCTTGAGTCACGGCAGGGCAGGGATGGTCTTTTATTTCAAGCAATATGTAAATAAACCCCAAATGCCTCCATTAGCCTGACATTGGCCATACTTCTCCCCAAACCTTAATCTCAACATCCAAGGCAAATGCCAACAGAGAACGACTGCTGATCTCAGAGCTACATATTATGTTTTTTCATAATGTTGACACTGTCTCCTTCCATCTTCATCCTTACTGCTTTTAGGAGGTTAAGCATTCCATGGCTTGTAGCATTATCTAGGGTGACAACTCTGCCCTTTATCCCCATCCCTCTTAAAGGTGCACTGTGTAGAATGGGTACTGCAACTATGCTGCTCATTGAAACTGTGCTACCTATTGCAAACATTGATCATTTCACATACTAACTAATAAACCAATATTTACTAGTATAAACAAAGTGCAGTAAGTTTTGCAGTTAAAAATGTCTATTTCTGGAAATTCAAAATGGCTAAGCATGGAGAAGATCTCTCTGTTCATGTATGAAAAGTGCAGTTTTCCCAGTCATAATGAATACTGTACTTCTATGAATTCTAGAAATGAAATACTAAAAATATAAAAAATATTTCACAGTGCACCTTTAAGAAACACATTGCACCTCTTGTGTTCAGTAAAGTAGGACTAACTACCTCCATCAGCCAGGAGAATCTGCCGAGAGAGAGGCGCATTCCTACACACACACACACACACACACACACACACACACACACACACACACACACACACACACACACACACACACACACACACACACACACACACACACACACGGCAAAACAACACGGACAGATGGACGAACATGGTCTTAATTTAACTTGAGCATTTTTATTTTTTTTGTCTTGGTTTCCTAGGAAACAGGAGAGCGGTGAAGGCATGCGGAGTATGGACCTGCCCTTCGTGGGCGAAGACGAAGTGCTGTCCTGATTAGAGGGCTCAGTGGCGACGCGCGACGCCAGCGATGTGATGCGATGCGATGTGTGGCTCCATCTTGAAGGAAGACACCCCTGGTGGTGGGGGTGTGTGTGTGGGGGTGTAAGGGTGTGTGTGTGTGTATGTGTATGTGTGTGGGTGTAGGGGTGTGTGTGTGTGTGAGTGTGTGTGTGTGTGTGTGTGGGAGGGGGTGTATGGGTGTGTGTCTGTGTGTGTGTGTGTGTGTGTGTGTGAGTGTGTGTGTGTGTGTGTGTGGGAGGGGGTGTATGGGTGTGTGAGGGAGGGAGGTGTGAGGGTGTTAGAAGGCTGCCATGTTGCTGCGAGAGATACCTCAGATAGGAAGACTTGTGGATGTGGTAATGGAGCATGACTGATAAAATCACACGTGTGTGTGTGTGTGTGTGTGTGTGTGTGTGTGTGTGTGTGTGTGTGATAGAGCGAGGGAGCGAGAGGTGTGTGTGTGTGTGTGCGTGTGTGTGTGTGTGTGTAGGGGGTGGATCGAATTGATTTAAAATGAGGGCATCAGGCCAGCCAGGCCACTGCACAATACAAGTCCCAAGTCCCTCTCAGCTCTGGTGGATGCTGTCTCATCATGCATGCACATGGCCGTAACTACCATTGAGGACACAGAGGTCATCTGTATTTTTTTCCGTAATGTAAAATGATACAACAATGATAAATTCAGTCTTCATACGCCACCCCCATGCCATCCTCAAGGCAGTGATTAATGAAAACAAACTGAAGAGTTTGAAGCATTCTAAATGTACAGCATGCAGTGACCTCTGTATTTGAAAATGTCTGGTTACAGCCCTGTGCATGCATGTACAGACCTGATTGAGTGGGAGCTTGCATTCCCATCTCTCACCAATTCCACCACCACTATGACGACCACGGGCCTCTGAGCACCCCCCCCCCCACCTCTCTCTGGGCCCGCCAGATTCATCATATCCATCCTTTGCTGGTCTGTTTGTCCCGCTAAATCCCAATTCCTGTCTCTTCTCTTTTCCCGCCGGGTTTTCCAGCATTGGGAAAATATGACATCCCGGCAGTATAATGCTTTAACATTAGATAGGCTAGGCGGTCCATGAACATCCTGGGTTTAGGGAATCAGGCTTGTCCATTTTTAATCCTTATCCAAAAAGGGAAAGAAACCAATCAATTTATTTGTTGTTGTAAAATAATGTACATTTTTGGAAAAAAACAAAAAACTTTAAAGGTTTGTTGATAAATCAAAATTGACCCACTGCTTGTTATTGTGCACACACACACTTATAGGACCTGAGCAATAGATTGGCCAGTAATTCATTTTTTAATGTATAAATTTGTACAGTGAAGACGTGTTTTGTTATCTGCTGACAGGAAGCGAATTCAGGTAATGATGATAGTGTAGTTGTGAGGAAACTTACTGAATGGCAAATTTTGAGCAGCGTTTTTACGATACCGAAGCCCCAAGACCAAAATAGTCAAACTTGTGTGTATGCACATTTACTTTAACATAGGGGTGTGTCTCGCACGAGCCACCCGAGCGTTTTTTTTTAGATAGCCTAGTCGAGCGCTAACATTTGCCGTACACACGACGGGTTGTTTTTGGTTTCAGGCATGACCACCATCGATCTGCATATTCCTTGATGTAACTCCGACTATAAAGAGTATATTTTTGTACATTTCCAAGTCCGTCGTCGTGAGATCTAGCAAAAACTTTAACCAGATGAACATATAGTTAGTTTGCCGTTTGATGCTAAAGGGGAATTCCAATACGTTTTTGCAATCTATGCATGACATCATGTAATGAATTGTTAAAAGGTTTGACTGATTTACAAAAAAAAAGATGTATGCCTTACATTTCCTAATTACACCCTTTATCTTAGGACATCACTACAGAATATCTTAGGGAATGCAGAAATGTAGACGGGTAGAATGAGGGGGGATGTATGGTAGCGTGTTTTTAGTAGTCTCAGATATTGCCTGTTTGAAAGTAAGGAGGGTGCCCCATGCACAGACCTGTATTAACCTAGACTGGCAATGCCCCTTGAAATTTTCGGATTTCTCAGAGCCTCAGAATCGTAGTCCGCCATCTTAGTGGAGACTCCCGTAATTACGTAATGACGTCATGCACCGATGGGTTTTTTTAAAAATATTTTTTTTTGCAACACTGGTTCACTAGTTAAGTTGGACCAGGCCATGTGTAACGTCTTTAGAACAATTAGCTCTAGTATAAATTAATGTTCTAGAAAAGTCTCGCTCTCAAGTGGCTCGTTATTTTCATAGCTGCAATGTGCTGTGCCGTGTTGTTGCTAGGTTACCTTCAGCGTCCTTGGGGGGGGGGGTTTGTAGGTAGTGAGGGTTATTTCATTATTGGAGTGAGAATTTAGACGTTACGACTTGTCAAAATCTTACAAAAAATGATTGAAACCCACTTTGATAACGTTGTAATCACCGTTTGAAATCGTATGCATTCCTATGGCACACAGCTGCGATAGTCTCCACTAGGCGGGGCTACGTCTGTGGGAGGAGCCCACAAGGCGCGAAAAAGGCAAAGATGGCTGCGCCCAGTCAATCCGAAAAGCTGCCACTGGCTAGAACCGCCCATTGCCAGTCTAGGTTAATACAGGTCTGTGGCCCCATGCACATTTTTATTTCCTGTGGATAGCAATGGTGGGGGTGGCGTCCACGCCAATGTCTTATCCTGAGTGTATCACTCGGTGCGTAATTCCAAGAGCAGTATGACGAAAAGGAAGAAAGGAGTGGCACACAGGAGCTGAATGCAAAATCAAAAACTGTATTAAACAAAGCCGATAAAGTAAATAAAAAAGTAAATAAAACCGACAGACAAGTGTCTGTCGGTTTTATTTACTTTTTTCGGCTGTGTAATACAGTTTTTGATTTTGCATTCAGTTCCTGCGACTCCTTACTTCCTTTTCGTTATTTCCTGTGGGTAGCATGACTGGTCCAGTAACATGTTTGTCTCAGGCAGCATTTTGCCATACCAGGCAGCCGCTTGAGCATTTGTGATATCATCAACGCGGAAATTGTAGCAAGTAGGGAAGTTTACAGCAAGGCTACTTGTACAGTACACTGTACTGCCGTGATGGGACGATCTGGATTCAGAAGTGAACAATACAGTGCCACATACTCCAAATGACCTGGCTAGGGTGATCACCTGGTTGAATTGTACAGGTGTACAGCCAACCGTAGAGAAATCCCTTGATGGGTGCTACACCAGGATGCTGTGTGCAGTGCTTAACATCAGCGATAGTGCACATGTAACCAACAAAATCCTGTACGAGGGAATACCAAGGGTGAGCGAGAAAATTGCTGTAAGGAGAATGAGACTTGCAGGACACTGCCAAAGGCACCAAGAACTGCCAGCCAGCAAACTGGTGCTGTGGGAACCGTCGCATGGGTGCCGGTCAAGAGGACGTCCCACACTAACTTATGTGGACATACTTCAGAAGGACTCAGGAATCCAGAGTACCAGTGAATTGAAAAGATGTATGGAGAATCGGGATGATTGGAAGCAACGATGGAAGGCTGGTCTGAGGACGACCTAGAGATAACCAGGTTATTTAGAGTATGTGGCACTGGAGATGTTTGCAAAACTGTATCCAGGTTGCCCATCACTGATGTTAGACGTTAATGATTGGATCATAACTTGTGCTGCCACTTGGCCTAAACCAGGGATGTCAAACTCAGGCCCGGGGCCAAATTTGGCCCACGGAGCCATTTTATTTGGCCCGCGAGATAATTTCAAATATGTATTACAGGTGGCCCACATACACCACAACTGTATAGCGTATTAAGATTTGAACATGAAAATTTGTATATCACAGGAAAATTAGCGGGCCCAGGCCATTCAAGAAGCTCACAATGAAATGCAACAGAATATGTGCAGGCACATTTGAACTATGATGGGAATCTGTTCAAACATAAATTTAAAGAATTTCCGGCTTCAATAGCCTACACTTTTTCACACAAGTCTTGTGTGCGCCTCCTTTTTTCCATTATCTTGAGTGATTACTACTTTTTGGGAGTGCTCGCACCAAGCAATACACGAGTATCAAGTTCAAGGCGCAGACGCCGACCGTTGTTGGTCTTTTGTCAAACATAAATTTAAACATGAGCAATTTTAGTCAATTTTTGTAAAAACATTTTGAGTTCGGCCCGCGACTTCAATCCAGATTTTGATTTTGGCCCTCGGTTAATATGAGTTTGACACCCCTGGCCTAAACGCTCTTCTAAAAGAGATGTTTTAATCTCAATGGGTATTTTCATGATAAAATAAAGGTTAAACGTGTGGTACACTACAAGTGGCTGTCGTTACAGGCTAACGTGCATGTAATGTGGACTCCTAATACAAAACAACATAGGAAAACCATTAATGAACCAAAATCTGGCTAACATGCAGCGTTGTACTGTATGTTAAGTGTGTCATGACAACATGGGCCCTTGTGCTACAGGTACATGTCTTCATTTCTCTCTCCCTCTGTTGAGACTTTAGGTAACACTTTACTTGATGCCGGTGTCATAAGCATGTCCTTACAGTGTCATAATACAGTAGTGTCATGACACAGTTATAGATAAGTCGTAAACATTATGTCCATGTCATAAACATTTTAAGACAAAGACAACCCTTGCCATGGCCGAATGTCACTGAAGGCCAACAGTCACTATGACACTAGTACAGTATTATGACACCGTTTTTTTTGTAAAATATATTTTTAGGGGCTTTTATGCCTTTATTTGATAGGACAGTCGAAGATGGTGACAGGAAGCGGATGGGACAGAGAGACAGGGGAGGATCGGGAAATAACCCCGCTTGGACTCGAACCGGGGTCCCCATGGGCAATGCAAGTACAAATATGGGGGGCTCAGCGCCCCCCCCGCCCCTCCCACTATTATGACACTGTAATGACATGCTTATGACACCGGCGTCCAGTAAAGTGTTACCAGATTTTAGGTTTTAGTCTTAGGAGTCATATAGCATAGATACAGTGCAACCACTTAAGTTAGAGGAAATCTTTAAAAAAGGCATATTATATATATTACACTCACTGTTGATGCTTCCACATACTGTAAGGGATTTCTCAGCACTTGAAGTGTTGAATGTAAATAGTGAGGTGCCGGATGGGAGTCTGGATGTCAGTGACACAGACAGACTCCCAAGTGGTTGTTTTTTTATATTGTAACCCCAGTACTCTTCCCTATCCCAACACACTGACTCACTTGTACCCCCTAAACACCACGCATACACGCACGCACGCACGCACACACACACACACACACACACACACACACACACACACACACACACACACACACACACACACACACACACACACACACACACACACCTTATTCCCCTTTTGCATGCCTCACTGCTGTATTGGATATCTCTCTGACTGACTTGTATGTTGTGTTTTTTAAGACTTATTACTATGCATAAGACATTTCACTCTGTCGTGCAATTTTGGATTTTGATGGTCTGTTGTGTTTTCTTTTTGTATAATAATTATTATGATGATTATTTGAAATTTGTCACCTCATATGTTGTTGCCGACACTGTTTTTTTTTTTTTTGCAAGCTGAGAACCCTAGATAAGCAAGGTGCAATGTTAAACAGTGAATATTCACAAACTACCAGGATGGATATCTCAGATATATACAGTATCTCTCGAGAATATATCTAAGGCAGATCAATTTTTCATGGCATAACTTTTTCATATTAGGATTACATCTTATTTCAAACTACCTCAGTCAAGCTGGCCTAAATTACCCACAAATCATCTTTTTGAGTTATTGAGAAAATAATGCACGATATCTGAATGTATGTGCTTCAATATATATTATATTATTATATGATCACTTTTCCACTAAATTGTCAAATTATGTATCTACCCTGGTAGTGTAGCATTCACTGTTTCCTTTAGATATGCACGTTTGAGTGGATGTTTTTTTTTAAAAATCACTTGAATGATTTCCAATTGACGGGTAAAGGATGGACAACAAAATCGCTGTAAAATATTGTACTTTTGAGGGGGAAAAACAAACAATTAAATTCAGTCTTATTTGTTCATGGTTTTCTGCCCAGTTTCATCCAAAGGGCTATGGAGATGTTGCTGTTTTATATATCACTTAGCCAAACCTGTTTTATTAGTCATCGTAGTGCACACACACGGTTTACAGAGACGCAACCTCTTCATTGCATGCCATTATACAGACATCACATTTGACTTTATAGCATGATGAAGCTCATCCACAATTATCTCATGGTAAAATCACACAAAGATACGATATATTATAACCTGTTTAATATTTGAATAAATGAAAAGTTGCCTTTCTCCTGTTTTTGTGTCAGAGACTCTTTTATCTAGTTGCATGTCCCTCCTCTGCTGTTCTTCTCTCTTCTTGGTCTATTTTGGGGGATTTCACACACTAAGTTACATGATAATTTCACATGCTAAATTACATGCTAAATCAGGGGTGGGGAACCTAGGTCTTGAGGGCCGTTTACGGCCCTTGGGGCCGTTTTATCTGGCCCCAATATAAATGTAATGTTATTCCATTTCACATGAAATATGACTCATTTTGTAAAGAAATCTTAGAAATTACATTTGCAATACCGTTAAGTTATTCTTTTCAGGGGACTCCCATCATAGCTCAAATGTGCCTGCACATAGTCTGTTGCATTTGAGAGTGAGCTGTTTCACTGGCATGGGCCCACTCATTTTCCTATGATACATAGAATGTATCTTCATCTTCCAAGTTTATGGTGTATGTGGGTCAACTGTAATACACATTTGATTTGAAATGATCTTGTGGGCCAAATATGACATCCCTGGGTTCTAGCCTTTTCAGAGTTGGACCATAGACCATAGATTGTATACATTTTACTTTAGTTATACAGTTCCTGAGTTGTACTGGCAGGACACATGGCCCCAAGTGTAGGCAAAGGACGCGCTCAACTTCTTGGAAAAACGAAAGTCTTTGGGTGCGCGATAAAATGTATCAACTTAAGGAAGAAAAATCTGCACTCACAAACTGCATCTCATTATTTATTTATATTACCACCATGTCCAAAAAGCAAACGCGTTTCGGCTATCAAGCCTTCATCAGTGCGTGGTACACATGGCCTACTTGATCCCTAAGAGCTCCGGTCACATGATACATACCCATCTCCTTATTAAATTGGTAAATGCATGAATGTGGTTGGAACAATTGGATGTGTGGGGTTTTTTTCTCACCAAAGTTTGCTTTAAATATAGAGAGGGAAGGGTACTGAAATCCATTCACCTGGATACTTATTTGCAGGGCTCTAAACTAACACCAGCCAACTGGCCAAAAGCTGGTGAAATTTCAGTTTGGCTGGTAGAAAAGACTAACTTACTAGCCACTTTGACCCATTAGTGAGTGTGTGTTTGGCTATGATTAACATCTACTAGCCATTTCGGCTGGTGGTGAAAAAAGTTAATTTAGAGCCCTGGTTGTATGATTATAAATGGGTTCTACAGGCTGACAAACTGTATGCAAAACCGTATACTGCAATAGGGAAATACTGTAGTTAACAGTGAGAAGTGAGCTGGTGTAAAACTGTACTGCGAGGAATGGCCACAAGGGAGAGCTGTAGATCTGTCAAGATCATGTACTCGTCTAAGCATGTTTAGATGAGGGGGAAGAGGATCTGGAAAGGGCAAGCAATGCACGAGTTAAGATGAAAGCTTTTCTGCATTTCATGACTAATGAAATAACTATTCTATAAGTCAGTCAAGGACCAATAATAAAATGTATATATACTGTATGTTTTCATTTGTGGCATGGCAGGCCAAACGTGTGCTGGATTTGGCCCGTGGGCCTTTGTTTGGAGACCAAGGCTGAATAGCATCTGTGCATTATTCTGTCCCTCGGTGTGGTATGAGGGAAAGATGCAGGACTGTATTAAGCCAATGTGGTGCCCTTTGGTACTATACCTCAGCAGTGCAAGTTTGTGTCTTGTGGTGCCCCCTCACTGGTCAAAAGTGGTTGGTGCCCCTGGGCACTGTGCCACTGGCCCTTATGGATAATCCGGCCATGAAAGATGGGATTGAGTCGCCAGGCAGGTCCGACACGGAGTCGGACACATGTAGATACATGGGTAGGTGTGGGGCCATCAAATCTGGTTGTATGTAGCCAGGCCATGCCCTCTCTAGTGACGCCCTGCGTGGCAGCCACTACCACCAGTGTGTGAATGAGAGTGTGAATGGGTGAATATGAGGCATACAATGTAAAGTGCTGTGAATGCTTGAAGGAGTGGAAAGGCACTACGCACACACACACACACACACACACACACACACACACACACACACACACACACTACAACTACAGGGCCAAGGTATACCTAAACGGTAACCAAAAGGAAAACACCCTCATTAATGACTAATGATTTTGAATCCAGTAATGAAGCATTGTCTTTAATCATGACCAGTGCTTTCTGCGGAGGCATCCCATTTAAAAGCTCACAAAAGACGCGCATACCGATACCACTGATGTGATATGACAGAGTAGAATGGGGTTTTGTGCGCGGTGAAAAGGTTACACGAGTTGGACTGGTTTCCCCAGGTGCAGGCCTGCTCCACCTGCCGAAAGCAGCTGGGTGTGTCACTAGGAGGGAAGAGAACAGAACTCAACGCAGAGGGACAGAAGAACACTGATTGAGACGCTGTGATTAATTACTCTTTTCTAAAAGAGAATCAACGTAAATAACCAATCAGATCAAAGAGATTAGACGCGATTGGAAGTGTGTAGCCTATACACGCCTGCTACCATCTCCTTACACCTGCTGCAGGTTTCTGGCGTGTTAGTGGTACATGCATGGTACTGGATAAAGGAGTCTGAAGGACCTTTTTGTCCTGTGTGGTGACTGGTGGGTCTCTGTGAAGTGGGAGCCGCCATCAGAAGACACAGATAGACAGACAGAGAGAAAGAGGGAGACGAAGTAGGACGAGACGCAAGCCATGGCAGATGCACCAAAGATTGAACTTTTCATCAAGGTAAGAGACTTGTGCTATGTAACAGATAGCTGCTATTTTTTAATCTGTTAAGGCGTGACCTCTGTTATACATTTGCTGTTACCAGAATGGCACCAACGACCCAATGTTGTAATATATCACTTAAGGCACAGTGTAATGCTGTAGTATGGTGCTAAACTACAGCAACTATTACAGTGATACTGGTGGAACAGTGTGCATGATGAGGCTACTGAGAGCCTCCTCAACCAATTTCTTCCTCTCAACAGCTGACATGACATAACATTTCTGCCAGGGCTCTAAATGCTGGTGAAATTTCAGTTTGGCTGGTAGAAAAGACCAACTTACTAGCCACTTTGACTCATTAGTGAGTGTGTGTTTGGCCAGTAAGATTAACATCTACTAGCCATTTTGGCTGGTGATGAAAAAACTTAATTTAGAGCCCTGCACAGCAACAGTCATAAGTTAAGTGTTAAAATGCTGCCTTTGTCCATGTCCTGTGGTAGGCCTATATGCTGTTGCTGTCTATACAGTATGTGCTTATGTCTTGCTGCAATCTAATCACCCCTTTTGGAGACAATAAAGTTGAAAAGTTAAGTTAAGTTAAATAGTCAGTTTGTTTTTCAAGCTGCCCTGTACATTTAGCTGTTGTCTGTTAGGAGAAGCTTTCTAAGGTCCCTAAAGAACAGGTTAAACCACCTGCCGATATTTTAGTACTTCCTTATTGATGTTTCAAGTGATAGTATTACTTTGCATCATCCTACATAGATTTAAAATAATAATAATGATAATAATAATAATTAGAAATGCACTTAGAGAGTGCACTCCTCCGCCAAGGAAGCTGCTTGACAGAACATTTGACTTTGTTACACCCTATTTTTTTTTTTTTTAAGTCTTTCTGTTTAGAAGTTTAGAAACTGGAATGTCAAAATTCACCCACTCAGCCGCAAGAGTGAAGAATCTTTTTTTTTAAATCCTGGTTCTGGACCGTGATCACCATGAAAATGTAACCATTTGTCCTTCCAATGTAACCTTTGTCATTTCCAACAACTCCACAAAGTTCAGCCAAAACTGTTCATAACTTTTTGAGTTATCCTGCTGACAGACAAACAAACAGACAGACAGACAGACAGACAGACAGACAGACAAACCAACGCGACTGAAAATATAACCTCCTTGGCGGAGGTAATAATAATACAACACTAAATGTGCACATGGCATTGTTGAAACAAGAGATTTTCCATCACCATTTAATTTTCACAGGGTGTAGCCTAGCCTACATGTCAGCAGTGCACTTCAGAGCCACTTCAGAGTACTAACTGCACATTTTTTTAAACGCTTTTAGACAAAAAAAACCCTTACTTTTGTGTACTGTACACTAATTGTGTAGGACAGAGTATGTTATCCATGATGAAAAAGATGTGTGGTTAGGGCAGGGCCGGATTATCCATAAGGGCCAGCGGCACAGGGCCCAGGGGCACCAACCATTTTTGACCAGTGAGGGGCACCACTTGACATAAACTTAACAATTTTTTGTCTATATAATTATTTTTATTGTTTTATGTTGTCTCTCATTGTCCTGTTGTTTCCCCCCTGAATGTCTATGTTGTCTACATGTTTTCTCATTTGTAAAGCGACTTTGAGTATCATGAAAAGCGCTATATAAAACTCATGTATTATTATTATTATTAAAGTGGGCACCAGTGAGGTATAGTGCCCAGGGGAACCACAGTGACTTAATCCGGTCCTGTGTTAGGGTTAACATGTGTCACATTGGTGAGAGACATGCCGTCACATCATCATTCCTTTGTGTGTCCTTGTAAACAAACTCCACATCACCACACCAATCCATTAAAGTGTCATCAGCTGCTTCATGTTTCACAAGAGGTGATAAAAGTGTGTAGTGTAAAGAAGTGTTCTGAGGCCCCAGCATGTATATATAAGGAAGGAGAGAGCACAGAGGGAACAACAACTCTTACGTAATATCAGGCCACACATCTTGATTGGAGACGAGTGATAAAGTGCTTCAGATTGTTCAGTATACTGTATGTGCACTACAAGAGCACAGAGAAAGGAAGACATGCAGCATGTAAAACTAAAGCAGGGATGTCAAAATCATTTGGTGCCACTTCAAATATCTACTGGGGCAGGTGCTATTTCGATCAAGGAAGTTAGTCACACATTTGGTTAAACTTTGAAATGCAGTGGTTACTGCTGCATCTAGCCATGGATTTCCAAAGGCACACTGCTAGAGTGAACGATGGGCTTACGAGTTGCAAACAAGCAACTTCTTCAGTGATCCTTGGCAAGACTTCTATAATAATGTACGGTAGTAACCACTTAAACGAAAGATTTTTGTCAAACTTAAGTCTAAAGTTGAGTTTAACAACATCTGTAAGGAAGCTCAACTTGTCTTGAGGTATATGAGAGTATGTTGGTTCATGACCTCCCTCCCCTTATGGCCATGCCTATGCTTCCTCCCTCCACTTATGGCCATGCCTATGCTTCCTCCCTCCCCTTATGGCCATGCCTATGCTTCCTTGCATTCCAGTGAGTGACTGTGACACATTACTGTCTCCTGACATCATTCACACAGCTGACATGATATGACACACAGGATTGACTGACTGTTGATGCACCTAGTTGGTATTTTTCATTTCATTTATTTAAACTCGAAGAATCATTGAGAGCCCAGCCCTCATTTACAATGATGTCGAGTAAAACAAACTATTACACATATAAAATCATATATATATACAACATACACAATACAACATAAATCATATAAGAGGTAAAATTAAGACAAACTATGAATTAAAACTTATGAGTTAAAAACAAGTACAAGTATGTGATAAAAAACTTCCCAGTATTACTTTAAAATGTTCTAATGACACAAAGGCTTGAAGACCTATCCTTTGTTGTAGGGTATTCCAAACTGGCTCTTTTGATGATACTGTATGGGCTCTGTATGAGCCTACAGTTTGAACAAGTGATGTTTTATGCTGTGCATGTGTGTGTGTGTGTGTGTGTGTGTGTGTGTGTGTGTGTGTGTGTGTGTGTGTGTGTGTGTGTGTGTGTGTGTGTGTGTGTGTGTGTGTGTGTGTGTGTCTGTGTGTGTCTGTGTGTGTGTGTGTGTGTGTGTGTGTGTGTGTGTGTGTGTGTGTGTGTGTGTGTCTGTGTCTGTGTCTGTGTCTGTGTGTGTGTGTGTGTGTGTGTGTGTGTGTGTGTGTGTGTGTGTGTGTGTGTGCGTGCGTGCGTGCGTGCGTGCGTGCATGCGTACGTGTGTGCATGTGTGTGCATGTGTGTGTGAATCAATCATGAATCTTGGGTATAACTGCAAATTAGTTGTTCTTGTGTTTGGATGCCTTGGACATACATACATAAACTGGTCATGCAACTGTGTGGATTATGCAAAAAGAGTGCAAAGCGACTAGCCAAATACAGCTGAATATCTGCCATAATTGGGAGCCTGTCCATTTGGAGACGGAGATGTCATATCTAGAGACTACTGGACTTATTATTTGTACATCATCAATCAGGATTTTTCCAATACTGCTTGGATCCTTCCACGTAATCCTTCCCTGTGTGACGATCCAAATAAAAGTACTAAACTGTATGTGTGTGTGTATGTATGTGTGTGTGTGTGTGTGTGTGTGTGTGTGTGTGTGTGTGTGTGTGTGTGTGTGTGTGTGTGTGTGTGTGTGTGTGTGTGTGCGTCTGTGTATGTGTGTGTGTGTGTGTGTGTGTGTGTGTGTGTGTGTGTGTGTGCGTCTGTGTATGTGTGTGCGTCTGTGTATGTGTGTGTGTGTGTGTGTGTGTGTGTGTGTGTGTGTTTTGTCTTCATTGGCAGGCTAGTGATGATGGGGAGGGTGTTGGAAACTGCCCGTTCTGCCAAAGACTCTTCATGATCCTGTGGCTGAAGGGCGCTCACTTCACACTCACCACCGTCGACATGAAGAGGTACAGTAGACTGGACAGGCGTGGTCAGTTTACCCTCCGCTTCGCATTGTGCCCCACTCCCCTCACCATTTATCAGTCGAGCATAACCCACGGCCTCTCGTGGCTTATTGCTAAATTGCCCTGCTGCCCTAAGTTTGTAAGTTAACTCATCTCAAGGCCTAACTCAACTCATGGCTTTCTCAAGTTGAGTTAACTTACACACATAAGGCAGCAAGGCCTTTCTGAGTTGTCTGCGATATTTTAGAGTCCCCTCACCATTTATTTCGGGTTTGCTGCTGTCTTTGTTATTTGGCTGATTTGGATTTTGTCTCAACCGGCTTTAGAATGACCGTCTAAATATGTTTTTAAAACCACCCTAACTTTGTTTTCAAGGCAGTGCAACTCACCAAGTGTTCAGGGATATTCACAGGTATTCCATGACAATTTCTGTAGAGAAACATGGTTTCTGCCATGTTTTATGTAGCATTTTGTAAATACATTTTTTCTTTAATTAACAAAATGACAAATAAAAAATGACAGGAGCCATATTTTACCTTCAAGCATGTTAGGGAATGTATTTGGACATGCCCATAGACGGCCATTGTAAAGGCAATTGAGACAAAATCTATATAAGGCAAATAACGGAGACAGCAGCAAACATCAGAAATATGGTGAGGGGGACCCTAAAACATTGCAGAAAACTCAGAAAAGGGACTTAATGTTCAAAATAGTGCAATTGTCATTTAGGTATAGACTTCAACAGTCTGCACAAATTTGTGAATAACCGGTTAGCACACATTCACACGGAAAAGCTGATGGAAATGTTTGTTATCTCTTGAGTGGTTTGTGGCCTTGTCATGATCAACTGCTGCCAAAGGAGATAACAGGCCTGACAGATATACAGTAACGGAAAGCTTTAGTTCCCTCCAGATTATATATGTCGCTGTTTATGTTCTCTACTTCAAATTGCTTTGTTTGGATAGAAGTGTTTGATAGATGTAATGTAATCAGGACTGGACTGGGATGCAAAATCAGACCGGCCATTTTCAGCCCAGACCGGTCCGCCAGGCATTGAGAGAGATTATGTGCTTTTGACCACACCAGCCATAATGAACATTTAAATCTGACTCGGAACGGTCTTCTGTAGCGGCATGAGGAGTGATACCACTACACTGATGGGAGGAGCAGGCCAAAATCATCAACAGTCCACCGGGCAAAGGCCCTGTATGCCTTATGGCCAATTCAGCCATGTATGCCTTATGGCCAATCCAGTCATGAATGTGATGTAATGCAGTATATTAACGAGAGCGACTCTTTGGATAGAAGTGTCTATTAAATGTAATATAATGTAATGTAATGTAATTACAGACAGGATGAAATGGCTGCCCCAACAGTGTCTTGTTTTAAAAACAAATTAAAACAGCTTTATTTTCATTTGCCTTTGGTGATAGTTAGTTATCTACTATATATAATACTTTCTACAATATAGTGTTTCTTCTATGTCTTTAGTCTTCAGCACATTTGATGACAATTGTGTATAATAATGTGCTATATACAGTAATTAATATTGATTGATAGATAGTATAATAATGAGACTGCCTCTCTCTACTCCCAGGGCCCCTGAGGTGCTGAAGGACCTGGCCCCGGGGTCGCAGCCCCCGTTCCTCATCTACGGCGAAGAGGTGCGCACCGACACCAACAAGATCGAGGAGTTCCTAGAGGACAAGCTGGCACCACCCCAGTACGTGATGATGATACACATAGGCACATACACACACGCACGCGCGCGCGAGCATACACACACACACACATGCACACACACACATGCACACACACACACTGTCACCTCCCAAGTATGTGAAGATGCACATAGGCACATACAGACGCACACACACACGCACGCACGTACACACACACATACACACACACACACACACACACACACACACACACACACACACACACACACACACACACACACACACACACACGCACACACACACACACACACACACACACACACACACACACACACACACACACACACACACACACACTAAATCCTTAATTCACAACACACACAACACATGGTGTAAATCTGTCCAAAAGCAGATTTTCCTCAATATCATACGTTACATGTTGCCCCTTGCCCTTTTTCTCTGCTCCCTCTGTCTTCCCCACTTTGAATTCCCAAAGCTTTGGAACCAGCTTCCAGATGATTTAAAAAAATGCACCAACTACTGATAGCTGTGACGAAGCTGTTGTCAGATGCTTTCCCCTAAGCAGTTTTAAATTATATGTTTTCATTCTTATTTTTATGTTTTATCTTAATGTTTTAATTTTCTTTAACCCAAATTTCTTTCCTTTTTGCATTTTTTTGGTGAAGCACATTGAGTTGCACCTGTGTATGAAATGCGCTATACAAATAAACTTGCCTTGCCTTTGAATGGCCATAGGTTCCCCAAGATGGGCTGCCGCTACAAGGAGTCCAACGGCGCTGGAGATGACATCTTCCATAAATTCTCTGCATACATCAAGAACCCAAATCCAGGCCTCAATGACAGTAAGTTGGGTGCATGTGGAACTTCTGACTGCCTCACTAGGCTATATAAGGATTGTATCGAGGCATTGTCATCACACACTTTTAATGGTCAAGCTTTTCTAGATGATCATTGTGAGATAAATAACAACAACAACAAAACAACTTTCAAAAAGGGCAAAGGCGCAGGTGCTTTAGCTCCACCTCGTCCCTATGTGTGCACACATATTAAGCAAGCTCTGCTTCTGTCTATGGCAGTTGATATAGTGGTCTGAAAGCAGACTGATGAATCATTACAGTTTATATATTTTCAACTCGCTGTTGTTAAAAAAGTAAAAAGAATTGGCACATGGCCTTTTCACCGACTGGAGTCATATCCCAGATCTTTCTAACAATGTTTGAATCAAGTTTGTAGGTTAAACGGTTCAGTCAATAAATTAACCTTTTGAGGCAGATATGCTGACCTCTTAACAGAGACACTTCAAAATGAATAGGAAACTGCCATTGTTTTTTTTTTTTTTTTTACCCCCATTCTGTATTTGTTCCTCAAGTGTTGGAGAAGAAGTTTCTGAAGAGCCTGATGAAGCTGGACCAGTACCTTCTCACCCCTCTCCCCCACGAGCTGGACCAGAACCCGGACTCAGCCGAGTCCACACGAGACTACCTGGACGGGAACTCTCTGAGCCTGGCCGACTGCAACCTGCTCCCTAAGCTGCACATAGTCAAGGTAGCATGCTAACACTTGATAATAATGGATGCATAAAAAGCATTATAAAACGTTAATAAATAATTACCGGTACCTAATGATGTACAAAACAATAACAAATGGTTTAATTATTAGCTAAGCTTTATTAATGCTTTATAAAATATATACAAATAATATGTTCAAGATTTTACAAACCTTTTTAACAGTTGGTCGTTGTAGACAACTTCTTTTTGAAGACTGAGGCTGACGTGGATGAATGAGAATTTTCATATAAACTCACTATCCGTTTTTCTTTGACTCTCTTGGTACAGGTGGTGTGTAAAAAGTATCGAAGCTTCCAGTTCCCGACAGAACTGGTGGGTCTGACGCGCTACCTGGAGAAGGCCTACAAACGAGAAGAGTTCCGGCACACCTGCCCCAACGACAAGGAGATCCTGCTGGCATACCACTCCGTAGCCAAATACCTCAAATAAGGCCTTAGAAGGAAAGAAAAAAACAACAATGGGGCTTTGATTCAGGTCCATAATGACTTAAGATCATGGCACATCTAGAGAGGATGAGAATTACGATGCCCCTGATCGGTCTTGATCAGTAACAGGAATACAAATAATGGCTATAATAAGAATGATAACAATATTGTAATACAAATAATAAATATTTTCAGGACCATTTGTGATGCAGTTTGTGGGCAAGTGTGCTTGTTCGATTAACAATTAAAGGAACAGTCCACCTCATTTCAAGAAATTGCACATATAGATACCGTAAGTCCCAGTAAAATATGAGAATACATAGGATTTTTCATTTGCATTGCCAGTGTAGCCAAATTAAGCGTAGCAATGCAAGTCTATGGGAGCATACAAAACATCATCAAATGTGCTTATAAATCACCAGCTATTTAATCTCGCCCTGTGATCACGTGTGGCTTGATGCTTTTGCTCCCACTTATGTCCAGTGATTATGCTAAGCTATGCTAATAATTCTGATACCAATAAATCTAAGTACTGAAAACAATGAGAAGAAAATGATATGCACATTCATGAATAATGCTCGGAAATAGCCTACTGCAAATATGTGAAAATAAAAAAAGGGTGGACTGTTCCTCTAATGTTCACTATGTACATTGTCTAAGTAAAACTGTAATATTTTGAGAATAGTGCAATGGGTTTTTTCTTACATCATTCCATATTGTGTGTGAGAAGCCCTTTATTTAACTAGGCTACTTAACTAATTTTAATTGTGTATTTGTATGCATGCTCAACACAACATTACTGTGGAAAAGCATATGTACCTGTAACAGCATCTTTGAGACCAGGATAGCAGAGTTTTGAGTTGTATTATCTTTTCTAAATGGTTCTTAATCTGTCTTAACACTCTAAGCAGGTTTTCTACAACCCCCATGCCATGAATCATGTAAATAATAAAGCATACTTCAAATACTAAAACACCATATGTGTGTTTGTCGTTTGTCTATGTGAGAGACTGTGTCTCTGATTTTGTGGGAACCACTCATCAAGGTAGGCTCATGTCCAATATTAGTCGTACACAACAGATACAATATTTAGTACATAAAACTGAAAGTCCAAACACATTTTAAAAAAGGCTCTCTGTTCAACTTCAGCCAGTAGCCTACTCTACACACTAAAAAGGCAATCACCACCAACTGCTGGATATGTATTTTCCTTGCAATATGACATGGATGCTTACAGTATACTATACTGTACTTCATATACAGTAGGTGACCTTAAACCATATTAGGCTTATGGTAATTTTTACTGGAATTGGAAGTGAATGATTGACTAGAGTAAGACTCCACATCGGCACATTGACTGTTCAGTGCCCATAGGCCGCCTACCTAATAACCACTAGGTGTTATCTCACTTAGGCCTACTGTGCCCAACCCTCATGTAGCCTATTTGTTGTGGCATACATTGAATTAATGACAAAACGGAGAACATTAATCTTAAACTCACAGGTAGGCCTAGGCAGGGGTGGGGAACCTATGTCTCGAGGGCTGTTTGCAGCCCTTGAGGCCGTTTTATCCGGCCCCCGATGTAATTGTAATGTTATTCAGCCTCACATCAAATATGACATATTTTCTAAAGGAATCTTAGAAAATGCATTTGCAATACAATTAAGTTATATTCAGGGAACCTAGAGAAGGTGGTGTTTGTTTATAAGGTGGCTACCTTCAATATAGGCCTAAAATGAAGGGGAAAATCCGGTTTGTGTTCAAAGTACGGCCCTCGGATGAATTTGAAGTGGCTCTTCGAATGAAATAAAAAAGGTTCCCCACACTGTAGGCCAATGCACACTTGAATATGTTTTATTGTGTGGTAAACACATCAAAACTATTACTCACGCAGGACTAATTTCAGAAAAGAAAAACAATCTATAGTAGCCAAGGCCTGGCCTAGTCAGAATGTCCAATGGCGTCTGCTTTTTTTGTGGTGGGTATTGTATATTTGAGCATTTTATGAGGTGTGTATAGGATTAGGCCTACTGTATATATTTTTGCTATTCTAAATAGTGAATCAATCAATTTCAGGTGGGTAGCCTACTGAAATCATTGAAATTTCCAGGTGGGTAGCCTATACTGTTTAGGCTAATAGGCCTAGGCCGCCTACGTGCGTAAAGTAGACTACAGTACCACTGATTATGTCCCATCCGCTTTAAAAGCAAGAGGCCTATCAGCCAGTGGTTTTAAAATCAGTGTATTTTGATGACTGTATCCAGCATCCCAGATGTCACTACTAATGATATGCAAAGATTTTGCATGGAGGGAAAGTGACTACCAACAAACTGCAGTCTGATAGGAGAGCGCACTCCAAGAACAACCAATGGCTGCATTACGTCATATTGATTTCTGGCAACACTAGAAGCAAAACAGGGAAGGCACTACTCAACTATGTGAACTTCTCCTCAAACTGTTATAACGTACAAATAACCCCGAGACAGGGGGTTGCAAGGTAAGACTGAACAAACGCGGCCGACAAGTGTGAGAATGAAATTGTTCTACGATGTCACGAACTAAAGAAAGCACTAGAACAGTTTTTGATTTTGGTTCGCGCTATCACGCTGGCTAGCGCTTTAGCCAAAAAGCTGATGAGCAGTGCACGCCTGTTAGCCTGAAAAGCAAACTTGAACTTCAAGCAACAGGCGGCGGGTGGTCTGCGTTCCACAATGTCAAAATGTAACTTAATTATTGTGGTGTGGGGACATTACAATGTGTCCGCCAGCGTTCGATCTCGGCACAATGCCGTGTCAGTTCAGCTAGCTATGGATTCACACCTCAATACTCAAGTTATTTTGAACATGACTGTGATGCTCTATCTTAACTGAATAATGTACAGCTTAACATTTGCTATGAAACAGTTGTTTGTTTGATTGTTTCTCTTTCTCGATAAGTGACATGACTGTCAAATGTCAACACAATAACTCGCGCGCCATGAAGTCGAGACTACTTCCCTCTGTGAAATGTTCTGGAAAACGACTCCCTGCTGTTGGTATGCAAAAGAATAACTGTAGTCTACAGTAGTTTAAATATTAGTTCTACACTTTTCTGTCAGTTTCAGAAATGATTGGAGATATAGAAACAGATTTGTTGGCTTCGGCTGGAAAGGACTTCCGAACCAGACTGCAGAAGTTTGTGGAGGAACAGATGCAGACGACAATGGTAGGCAACTTTACTCACCAGCTGTCAGTTTTTTGATTGTTTGGATAATAGCATTGGATTTGAATAATGCTTTGACAATGGGGATACTATGCCATATCAGGTCCTCCTAAATAGCCTAACTCCTAACTTAGTTCTAGTCTGCAGTCTGATTCCACCCCACATCTTTGATAGGCTACTAATTGTGTGTGTGTGTGTGTGTGTGTGTGTGTGTGTGTGTGTGTGTGTGTGTGTGTGTGTGTGTGTGTGTGTGTGTCTTCATCCTCACAGCTGACAGGAGTGCTGATTGGCGCTGTTGTGGCAGTCTCACTGATTGGCATCGCTGTCCTCTTCCTCTATCGGAGATACAAACTAGCAAGTCAGTGTCTCACCAAACAGTTCCTGAAACTTTTAAATATGTTTTCTGTAAAGCAATGCTAAAGGTATATGCTGTATGATGCACATGACGTATAATGGAGTGCAGTGTGTATCATACCTGGTTCAAGAATATTTAAGTCAAGAGGTCAATCTAATCTAATGCCTCTTTTCCACTGCAGGCTTTCTGGTAGGCCTAAAAGCCCGACATAGCGTGTCTCAGCCGCCACGTTTTGCTTTACTGTAGGCCTACCAGAAAACCGGCAGTGGAAAAGAGGCATTGCATAATAAAGAGCTCTTCTATTAGATGATTTCCCTTAACCTGGTTTACCCCTGAACCAGCTTCTTAGTAACACTCCTGGGGCCTATACTACAAAGCTGGTTCAGGATCGGTTAAGATTAAGGTAAATCATACAAGAGCTTTTCTTAAGAAAATGAGGACTCCAGGGTCTTCTATTAGATGATTTCCCTCTCAACTTGACCTAGTTTACTCTTGAACCAGCTTCTTCTTAGTATACCCCTGTGCTGTGCAGTATTTACTGTGTGTTGATGTTTGTGTGTGTGAATAGGTGGTCAGCCGCCTGGAACCCCTCGCTACCGCTTCAGGAAAAGGGATAAGGTGATGTTCTACGGGAGGAAGATCATGAGGAAGGTAAGTTGGAAGAATACCGGTAATGCTGAAATGCTCAATGCTCATTCTAAATGAGTGCGTTTACATGCAGTTCAGTATCCCGAATATGAATTTGCGTTAGCATATAAACACCTTTTCCCGACTTCAGTATCTGGAATAAGCCCTTATTCGGGATACTTAGAAATCGGGATATGATAGATGGAGTGTTTCGGCAGAAGTTGGGTTACTGACGCATGTAAACCCCTTATCCCGAATACAGGGGCTTCCCATACAATGCTTTTGCTGTTATCCAGGCTACACACATTTGAGGAGAATTCTATAACGACCAAGAATGTAGACTGAGATATAACGCTCTGTGCTCATATAAACACCTTATCCCAAATATGATAATAACCGGAATATGCCTCATATTCGGGATACTGAACTGCATAAAAGCACTCAATAATGCCCTCCAAACACTATGTTGTTGTGCTGTGTAGTGGCTGTTGCTTTCAGCATCAGAAAATCTGTGAAATGGTAATCAAGGCATCTGCATCTGCTGTAATGCTGTGAGTCTGTTGTCTTTGAAGTACGTAAGCCTTCTGGCTAACGCCCCCCACCCATATTGCAATTGTACTTCCAAATCCTTTGTAGTTTTCACAGCAAAAAATAGCATGTTATTTCCACCAATTGATACAGCTGTTTATCTTCAAGTTCAGGAATGTCATTGTTTTATTGTACCTGTCCTGTGAGATTGTCTGCGAACCTCTGTCGCTCGTCTTATTTGCTTTTCACTATTGTTTTTAATATATACTCATTTACATAATACTTAAGTTGTTATTTAATATATAAACTATCACTGATGTGTTCTTTAGGGTTTCACATGTCTTCTTTGTGATAAATCAGGAAATGTTGTGCATCTACGTGGATAGATATTAGTTTCCCTGCATGAAGTGCATTATAGTCTATGGCACCGAATGCAATTTACACCTGTTTGGAATGCATCAGATTAAAGGTGTTTATATATGGTCAATATATACTTTTAAATCCTTTTCGTTGTTTTAATTATTTATCATGGCTGAATCCAGCCATGAAATAATAAAAAACAAGAAAAAAGAATTTCAAGTGTGCCGACTCCTCACTCCCAAAACTACTGTGCATGCCTTGCCCTACATTATATTGCATTGCATTGCATTTGGCAGACGCTTTACAACCAAAGCGACTTGCAGACGAGATTGATTGGCCTTATTGATTGGCAGGTCCAGACTCTGTCTTCGACCCCGGGGCCGACCTCCATGTCTAAGCAGAGGCCACGCAAGAGGCCCAAGGTCCTCAGCATTGCTCGCAGGTAACCAGCCTGCGCACACACACACACACACACACACACAGACACACACACACACACACACACACACACACACACACACACACACACACACACACACACACACACACGCCTACTGCCCAAGGTCCTCAGCATTGCTTGCAGGTAATCAGCCTGTGCACACACACACACACACACACACACGTATTACCATAGTCCTCAGTATTGCTCGCAGGTTACCACACACACACACACACACACACACACACACACACACACACACACACACACACACACACACACACACACACACACACACACACACACACACACACACACACACACACATCTTCCTGAGCTACCAGCCACACACGCACACGGGTGCGCACACACACAAGCAAACAAACAAACGGCCCTGAATCTCGACTGACTGTGAGCACTGTGAGACACTTATCATCCATGTCCACCTCCCAGTGACAGTCTTAAGAGGAAGCTTTTTTCTTCCGTTTAGATTTAGGATACAAAGGATTTTATTGTTGCATTCTGTACATGGAAATGCAGAGAATAAGCCATGTAGTGAAATTGCAATTGAGTTAAGCACTCTAACCTTAATCCAGGAGGCCACCACAATGTAACAGGGTGTGAAAATGTAAGTTCATTCAGTTCCCTGTGGAGTAATCTCAAGGTCTATGACCATGAGAGCAGGATGCAAACTACTATGGACTACTACTACATTGGTATGAATGAATTGAACCCTACTTGGAAGGAGGGAAGTTGCCACATGTTTTTGATTTGCATGCAACTGCAGGGTGGCAATAAACTCTCTTTTTTAAGATATATTTTTAGTCTTTTAGACTTTATTTGACAGGACAGTATGAGAGGTAGACAGGAAGAGAATGGGGAGAGAGATGGGGAGGGGTCGGCAAAGGACCCGGTCCAGGTATCGAACCCGGTTCAGCCGCATGGCAGGCAAGTGAGAAAAGAAAATAGAAAGAAAAAGAAAATAAAGAACTTCACTACAAATAAAACATGGGGCAGAGTGTGCTGCATTTTCTTTTCTTTCTTTGAATTTTGAGTACACAAGTGGCCAGCACCTCAAAAAGACTTTGGAGTAGAGAGGTAGAGTAGAGTAGAGTAACTTTATTGATCCCCGGGAGGAAATTAAGGTGTCTGAGTGTCAAGTAGCTTACATAAATACACACAATGTCCACATGGACACACAAGACACATGTATTACAGGTAATAGCCAGGGAGGGAAGAAAATAAAGACTACAGAAAAATAAAATTAAAAAGGCAAATATGCAAAAATGTATTGGTGTGCGATACCTTCTTTGTTTCTTAATATAGGCTATGTTTAATTGCCATAAAAATGTGTGTGTCTGTGTGTGTGTGTGTGTGTCAGGATCCTGCGTATCAAAAAGGAGCCCCCCACCCTGCAGCCCAAGGAGCCCCCTCCCTCCCTGCTGGAGGCCGACCTCACCGAGTTCGATGTGCAGAACTCCAACCTACCCTCCGAAGTGCTCTACATGCTCAAGAACGTCAGGTGTGTGTGTGTGTGTGTAAATGCTTGTGGGTGCACTCTGACTGCCATGCCAACCTGGGTGTTTGGCGTAGTGGTTAGAGCTGTTTTTGAGCCCTAGTAGCTTTGGGCCCTGGTGGGAAACTCTGCTCTCTTTAATTAAATTAAATCCTACATAGAGCCCCTTTAATCACTGTACCGAGTCAGCCAATGCTTATTTGAGTCATTAGTAAGTGAACGATGATTCTCCTCATCCTACATTGTGCTCCTTTAACTACTCTATGCAAGAAATGCATTATTGCTCTGCTAATTCTGTCTCTCTCTCTCACACAATCTATTTCACCTCCTCAATTTCTCTATCTTTCTCTCTCTCTGTCTCTGTATCTCTCTCTCTGTCTCTCTCTCTGTCTCTCTCTGTCTCTCTGTCTCTCTCTCTCTCTCTCTCTCTCTCTCTCTCTTTGTATCTCTCTCTTTCTCTGTATATACCTCTCTCTGTCTCTCTCTCTCTCTCTCTCTTGCTCTCTCTCGCGCTCTCTCTCGCGCTCTCTCTTGCGCTCTCTCTCGCGCTCTCTCCCCATATGTTTCTATGTGTTGCAGGGTGCTGGGCCACTTTGAGAAGCCGCTGTTCCTGGAGCTGTGTCGCCACATGGTATTTGTGGAGCTCCAGGAGGGCGAGGGGCTGTTTCGGCCCGGAGATGACGACGACAGCATCTACGTCGTCCAAGATGGCCGCCTGGAGCTCTGCATCCTTGAGAATGTGAGAATGTGCAGCGTGTCGCGTTTACACACACCAAGGGTGGATTCCAATATGCGGACTCCCGTCCTCGGTCTGTGCTTGTGGCCTCGCGTTTCGCTGATGCCCCGCCAGTTTTCTCACTGTCAGCCTAGCATTATTATTAACAACTTTTGGGGGACTATTCTTCATTCACCCTCCTGATTGCAAATGAGAAAATGACATTAAAGTTGAGCTTTTGTAAGATATTGAAATACAATTCTGTTGACGGTGACGTCATCACATGGCCACAAGGAGGCAAATGAGCAAGTGAGGATGGGAGTCTGCCTATTGGAATGCACGCTAAGACATAGCTCTCAGCTCAATTCACACGTGGCGTCACTAAGAGGGCGTGGCCTGGCTATCTCATTCCCACATCAGAATTAGAAAGGAAGCAGTCTGTCAGAAGAACAGATTAAATGTCTTCAAGCTCTAGTTGTCTACAATCAAACTCTTCTAAAAGGAAATTTACTTTTTAAAATGACATGAAATGCAATTTTTTGCATCTTTGTTTAGGTTACCCTGCACATGTTGCTAAGGCAAAGTGCAGTAACTACACATTTTGTCAAAATTGAATTTAGACTGAAAATGGCCTTCCTAACACCTCCTTTAGCTTGTGACAAAACCTTATGCTCCAAATGTGTCCTGTTTTAGAGATATTATGTCCAAATTTACAGAAACTACAACCTAATACCAATAATTTGAAGTCCTTTTACGCTGTTTCAGTATTGGCGTAGTTACTGCACTTTGCCTTTGGAGGGCAGAGCAGTGATCCAAATGGGGTGTTGTGCATCCGTAGCTGACGTGTGTGTCTTTATAGGATGGCACTGAGGCGGTGGTGAAGGATGTCCACCCAGGAGATAGTGTACACAGTCTACTCAGCATCCTGGACATCATCACAGTGAGTACTGCCTGTCTGTCTGCCTGCCTCTCTGCCTGCCTGCCTGTCTGCTGTGAGGTCTGTCTGTCTCCCTGTCTGTCTGCCTGTCTGTATGTCTGTCTGTCTGTCTGTCTGCAGTAGGTACTGCCTATTTGCCTGTCTGTCTGTCTGCCTCTCTACCTGCCTGCCTGTCTGTCTGTCTGTCTGCAGTAGGTACTGCCTATTTGCCTGTCTGTCTGTCTGCCTCTCTACCTGCCTGCCTGTCTGTCTGCTGTGAGGTCTGTCTGTCTGTCTGTCTGCCTGTCTGTCTGCAGTGAGTTCTGTCTGTCTGTCTGTCTGCCTGGCTGTCTGTCTGTCTGCCTCTCTGTCTGCAGTGAGTTCTGTCTGTCTGTCTGTCTGCCTGTCGGTCTGCCTCTTCCTCTTTTCCATCTTAAACAGCTGACTAGGCACTTCCTGGCCACATCCCTGTCACACTGGCATAATCCACCGACTGATCTCATTGAGTTTGCATGGAGCGATCTCCAAATGCATTGTGGGTCTGTTCTTTCTGCTGACTCTGTTTCCTCCGCCGTTTAGAAATGTTGACGGATCCTGTCCCACCGCCTGTACGTATACATGTAACATTTGTAATGTAATGCAATTTTATTTGTATAGCGCATTTCATACACACATGCAGTTTAAAGTGCTTTACATTTACCAAAGAAAAACCATGGAAAGACCATTCCACTGTGTTCCAAATGGATGGAGGCAGTGTGAAACAGGCATTATTCCTGCAAAAGTAAAAAATCTGCCAATATCTGTCAACATTCGTCACAATCCATGCACAATTTGGTCAATATTATTGACTGTACCAGCATGCCAGAAGTTGCCTCTATTGTTGGTCATTATTAATTCAAGTTTTCAGTTAATCTTTTCATAAAGAGTGAAATGTTCAACTTAGCTTTTCTTTGTCTAACACTTCCTTGTCGTGTGCGTGCGTGCGTGCTTGTATGTGTGCGTGTGTGTGTGCGTGTGTGTGTGTGTGTGTGTGTGTGTGTGTGTGTGTGTGTGTGTGTGTGTGTGTGTGTGTGTGTGTGTGTGCAGGGCTACCCAGCTCCATATAAAACGGTGTCCGCCCGCGCTGCCTCCCGCTCCACCATCCTGCGCCTGCCCGCCTCGGCCTTCCAGTCCGTCTTCAAGAAGTACCCCGAGACCCTGGTCAGGGTCATACAGGTGAGACACACACACACACACACACACACACACACACACACACACACACACACACACACACACACACACACACACACACACACACACACACACACACAGGGCTCTAAATTCACACCAGCCAACTGGCTAAATCCGGGTGAAATTTCAGTTTGGTTGGTAGGTAAGACCGACGTATTGGCCACTTTGACCTATTGGTGAATGTGTGTTTGGCTAGCAAGATTAACATCTACTAGCCATTTTGGCTGGTGATGAATAAAGTTAATTTAGAGCCATGCACCCTCCCATTTACTCCTATTATAATCAAAACTAAAGATTGTTCAAACTGTGCCCAGATCAACCCCATCCCTAACCCTACCCTGTCAGCAGAGTATTCTCCCCAACAAAATCATCAAGAAAAACAAAGTTTACCACAAGTTGTTCCCCACAAATAATTTGTATTTGTTGTCAATCGGAGGGACGTTTGTAAACTCAACAGAACTATTTTATTCTGAATTACTAATCATTCAAAAAACATCATGTAAACATAGTGAATGAAGTATAACCAATTTCTCAAGTGGCTTAGTACATTTTGCCATGTACTGTATTTCTCAAAGGCTGTTAAAATCATTTCGCCGCCCTTTCCTTTTTCCCCTGGGCCTCTTAAATGGCCAGCCCACTACTCCTCTTTGAAGTCATGTGACACCGTCTTAATCCACCTGGAGAAGATTAAGCTGACAGCTACATTAGGAATGCATGAGAATTTTCAGTGGTTTAAAGGTGCGTGTGTGTGCCCGCGTGTGTGTGTGTGTGCCCGTGTGTGTGCCCGTGTGCGTGTGTGCACGTGTGTGCGTGTGTGCATGTGTATGTGGGTGCATGTGTGTGTGCGCGCTTATTTCAGATTATCATGGTGCGTCTACAGAGGGTCACCTTCTTGGCTCTGCACAACTACCTGGGGCTAACCACAGAGCTCTTCAACCCAGTGAGTTATAATACATACTACACACAGACACACTTTTGCACATGTGGACATAAATGTACACACAGACATTTACATATGTGCACATTCAGACATAAGCACACACGCACACAAAGACACAATACGTATGTACACGGTTTTAAAAAAATGCGTCACTCCTTGCAAATGAGCTCTGAAACCTTACAGACTCTGTTCATCCTCCTTTTTCTAAAATGTATACTAATACTTCATATTCAGTGTATATACACTTGTGTATATACCAGTGTTAATTTCGTCAACCATGACTATGACTAAAATATTTCGTCAATGCCCTTTTTCGATTTTCGTCATTTTGACTAAGACTAAGACTAAATTGGAAAGGCAATGACTAAAATATGACTAAGACTAAAATTGATTTTCGTCATTGTGACTAAGACTAAGACTAAATTTTAAAAAGCTGACGAAATTAACACTGTATTAAATAAAATAGAGAAAAAGAGAACCAGTGTGTGAAGAAGTTTTATTCTATATAGTGTGATATATGTTAAAAAGAGAAGCAGTGTGCGGAGAAGGTTTATTCTGTACAGTCAATGATATATGTTAAAAGTGTGTGGAGAAGTTCTGTTATGTACAGTGTTGACTAAAATGACTAAAATGACGAAAATGACTAAAAATTGACTAAGACTAAAATTGATTTTCGTCATTTAGACTAAGACTAAGACTAAATTGGGAAGGCAATGACTAAAATATGACTAAGACTGAAATTGATTTTCGTCATTGTGACTAAGACTACGACTAAATTTTAAAAAGCTGACTAAATTAACACTGGTATATACTGTATACTACAGGTACACGTATGATACAATTCCAAGCGGCTCTTTCTTGTATTTGAAGTAGATAGACATTGCGGATGATTCTATATCTTTGCCCCCTTACCCCTATATATTTGTTTCTCTCTGTTTCCTCTCTCCATCGCCTCCATCCCTCCGTCGCCTCTCTTCTTCTCCTATTTACTCTCTTCTCCCACTCTTCTCTTCTTCCCCGGTTCACCCTCTTCTCTCCCTCCCTCTTTTCACCCTCTTCTCCTCCCTTCTTCTTCTTCTTCTTCTATTCACCCTCTTTTCTCTATCCATCTCTTCTATCCCTCCCTCTCTTCCCCTTTTCACCCTCTCCTCTTCCTCCCCTGCCGCTCTCCTCTCTGCCACATATGCACACAAACTGATTTCATGCAACATTAAGCGCCGCATTATAATCACTTCAAGGTAAGTATGACAAAGGCGTTTGTGTGTGCGCGTGTCCGTGTGCGTGTGTGTGCGCGTGTCCGTGTGTGTGTACGTGTGTGTGTGTGTGTGTGTGTGTGTGTGTGTGTGTGTGTGTGTGTGTGTGTGTGTGTGTGTGTGTGTGTGTGTGTGTGTGTGTGTGTGCATGAACATGCTTTATGGTACCGTGGGAGTCGTTTGGAGGACAGTTGGTTGTGTATACCCCACAGGCCTCAAACTCCATCACATGTAGAGCAGCGCACTGCCAGGCTGTCACTGTGTCCTTGTACACACACACACACGCGCACTCATTTTCTCTCTCTCTCTCTCTCTCTCTCTCTCTCTCTCTCGCGCTCACTCTCGCGCTCGCTCTCTCTCTCTCTCTCTCTCTCTCTCTCTCTCTCTCTCTCTCTCTCTCTCTCTCTCTCTCTCTCTCTCTGTCTCTCTCTCCATTCATACCATTGCAGTTGTTGATGGTGGGATTGTTTGAAATGGCTGTCTGAATGGTTGAAAGTCTGGAAGCATTGCGTTTTGGCCTGGGAGTCTTGCCGTTTTGGACTGGGAGACTTTCTAGTGTTCAGGAGTTCAGTTCACTGTACCACACTGTACTCAGCCACCTGGCCATCTTAACGATAACGTACTGTGGGAAAACCCCTGTATTATTTGGTGTGCAAAGTGCTGCAAGCACCTGCAAAAAAACACCTGCTGAATGCCTAAGCCCTTTTTGGGAAAAGGTGCCCTCTGCCTATTAAAACCTAAATATATCTCAGCCTGCGAAGTACATAAAAACATGAAATAATGACAATTTATTTCGCATTAGAATGTGTTCATTCAGCTCTAACATCCCCACATTTTTAATACAAACAATGAAATCTGAAGAGCCTGAATGCAGCGTGTATGTCGCTCCAGGTGCCCATGGTCAAACAACGGATACGCAGCACCAGGCTAAAATGGATTAGAGTAGAGTAGTGTAGAGTACCGGTACTTTTATTAATCCGGAGGGAAATTAATGGGCCTGACATCTTGCATGGATACATAGATACAAGACATATATTAAATACAAGACATACGTACACAAAGACCTTTGCAAAACATTATTGCACGTTGCAGTAAACATATAAATACCTACATATTAAAAAGCATGTGTGTACTGTATGCTGTGGTAGAAGAGACAGACGGTTTAAAAGTGTGTGTGTGTGTGTGTGTGTGTGCGCGTGTGCGTGTGTGTGTGTGTGCTGTGGTAGGAGAGGCAGGCGGTGCCCCTGACGGCGGTAGCCAGTGTGTTGGGAGAGAGCAGTCCGGCCCGGATACCTCGCCGAACACACTTCCAAACCTCCCAGGATGAGGACAGCGCGGCCGGCCTCTCAGAGTCTCCATCAGACACAGGTTAGAAACACCACCCATCCATTCATCATGTAGACAGTCCACACACACACACACACACACACACACACACACACACACACACACACACACACACACACACACACACACACACACACACACACACACACACACACGCGCGCGCGCACACACACACAGGATGAATAAGAATCTTTACAGACATGGCACATGACCTGCTTGGAATTCCTCACTGTTTTAGGGATGTGCCTAATGCAGTGGTTCCCAACCTATGGGCCGTGGCCCACTGGTGGGCCCTGAAGGTATTCCAAGTGGGCCTTGAAATCATTTTCCAAAAATATTAATCATATTTTGGTGTGTGTTGCTGTTGATTTATTTGAGTTTTATTCTTAATTGGGTCAGAGGTGGGCCCCGAACATTTTTGACAATTTTGAGTGGGCCCCAAGTTGAAAAAGGTTGGAAACCCCTGGCCTAATGCATGTTTCATGTCAAAGGTGTGTTTAAAAAAAGAGTCTGAATGAGGGTGTTCAACCTGAAACATCACAGGAAAAAATACATTAAGGGGGAGCAGAAATTTCTGGTTGAAGCGGACTTTTTCTCTATTTTATCTGGTCATTTGCTTGACTTGCTCCCAGGTCAGAGATTTGGATGTGCAGACTTTTACAGTCATGGGCAGTCATAGGTGTTAGGGAATCAGACTTCAGCCCAAAGGTTGCCGGTTCGACTCCCGACCCGCCAGGTTGGTGGGGGGAGTAATTAAGCAGTGCTCTCACCCATCCTCCTCCATGACTGAGGTGCCCTGAGCATGGTACCGTCCCGCCGCACTGCTCCCTTGAGGCACCATTGGGGGCTGCCCCCTTGCATGGGTGAGGCATAAATGCAATTTCGATGCGGACAGTGTGCAGTGAACACTTGTGTGCTATGGAGTGCTGTGTCACAATGACAATCATGGGAGTTGGAGTTTCCCAGTTGTGATTTCTAACCGACTGTTTGATGATGTTGAATGTGTGCCAGACTCGGGTAAGGCAGGAGGACTGGGGGACCATGCAGCCTCATATAGCCAGCGCAGGATCCGCTCCCTCTCCACTGAAGCAGCAGGTATGTTCCCAAATACACACTACACACATCCGTACTATACACATCCACATTACACACACATCCACATTACACAGGTACTGTATGGATTCACAGGGTGCGATGTGTCAAAGCCAGAGAGTGGGATGTACGTTTTTGTTTTATGTATGCACCTTCACATTGCATTCTAATCATTAGGACATGCTTGTTTGATGTATGGGCATGCACACGCACGCGCACGCGCACGCATACACACACACACACACACACACACACACACACACACACACACACACACACACACACACACACACACACACACACATACACACACACACACACACACAAATGGCATGCACATACAGACAGCTATCGATTTATAGGCCATGGCCACCACACCCTCTCTCACACACACACACACGCACACACGCGCACACACGCACACGCACAAAAGGCCTCAGTGTGTGATGTGTTGTGAGTAATATGGTTGTGACACATGCTTTGGCTGTGCTGTGCTATGCAGGCTGGCCTAACTCTACGACACACTACAGGAATGCAGGTATGTTTGCAGTGGATGCCCAGTAAGTGTTGCCAGATTCGGTGGTTTCCCGCCCAATTGGGTTGCTTAGGATAACTGCCTGCGGATAAAAAAAGGGTAAAAATGGCATTTGGGAGGGTTTTTTCTGTCGATTTATGGCCATAGAAAGCAATAGAATTCATTTCAAATTGGGCAGGATTTAGTCCAGCATTTTAGAGCATTTTTGGGCTGAAAAGCATCAGTCTCATCTGGCAACCCTGTGCTCAGTATGTTTCAGCAGGTGTATTTAGTGTGTGTGAGCACTGCTGTTGGGTGGAGGACAAAACAAAACATACCTGCTCACGATGTGCACGTTTCAAAGGTGCTTTTTGTCTTTTTCTGTTGTTCACTGGGTTGTGCCTGGTTATTCCACCACTAACAGTCCAACACACACATTACAGTCATAAACCTGTAGGGGTAGCTGTGGGGCAAGTTCTGGACAGTCACAGTCACAGTACCCACGTTTGAATTAAAGCGTGAGTCTTGACACTTTAATCACTCTCCAGCAGGGACATATTACTGCACGGGCCTACCGTGCTTAGGCCCAGGGGCCCAAGAGTCAAGGGGGCTCTGAAGCTCTTGCCTCTATATTTGCATTCTCGTATTGCGTTAAAATCACACTTTCTCAACTGTATTTTCACATTTTCTCAGTGGACAACATAGCCTCTCACACCTGGCCTAAAACTGTGAATCATTTTGTAAACTAGAAACAAAGGTTAAGGGGGGCCTTTCTTGTTTTCTGGCCCAAGGGCCCATGGAATGATCATCCGTCCCTGTTCCCCAGCCCTGAATTAACCCATTTAAGCCTAAGGCACCTGCAAAAAAACGCCTGCTGAATGCCTAAGCCCTCTTTCGGAAAAGATATCCTCAGCCTATGAAAACCTAAATATCCCAGCCTCCAAAGCACATAAAAGCATGAAATCGGTTGCATTTAAAAGCTAGGACCCTCAAACTGGAATGTGTCCATTCAGCTCTAACATACCCACATTTTTAATAAAAAAAGACCCCCTCAAATCTCAAGAGCCTGAATGCAGCTTCTATGTTGCTCCAGGTGCCTCGGTCAATGCAACATATGCACAGCATCAGGCTTTAATGGGTTAAAGCAGCCACCTTGACAACAAACACCTGTGCCACTATCCTCTGTTTTCTATTGTGACTTGAAACTAACCCTAATAAATGTTCTGTAAGAAACACTGACAATTCTTTGGAAATCTTTGTACCATTTTCTTTCTCTGCAGCTGAGCTAACCAAATGAAGAAGTGGGAAAAAAACCTGACCATCATTCAAGTGATTTTGCCATGCAACAAGGTTTGATTGCTCCAAATGCATACAGACATTAAGCGGTTGCTCTCCTCTCTCACGGCAGGAAATGACATGAATATGGCGTATGAGCGAGCACGGGTAAATGTGGAAGACATGCCATCCAGCCCAGTCATCCATAAGGTACAGGTTACCCTTTGAACATTTAGTGCTTGAAGTTTTCAACTATTGTTGTGTTGTGACTGGAATTTTATCATTGATAGGACACTCTATCATTAATACGACACTATGTAGCCATTCTATCTATTTTTCTCAACATTATGATATGCGTTGGTTTTATTTTTTCAAATGATTTTGTAATATTTATATTTACATTTAGTAGTATTAGTAGTAGTCGTCGTAGTTTTAGTTTAGTTTTCATGTTGTTTTCATGTTGTTTTTAAGCACTTGAAGCATCTGCACTTTACAGATTTCATTGTACATGTATAATGACAATTTAGACATTCATTCATTCATTTATTCATTCATTGATTGATTCATTCATATTTATATTTCTTTGTTTCGTATGATAGATTGTGCATTTAGTGTTGTGAGATTTTAGTGTTTTAGTGTCCGGTAGCCCTCCTCTCCCGAGTCCATCCAGAGTGTTGTGAGGTTTTAGTGTTTTAGTGTTTTAGTACCACTCCCCTCTCCCTCCTCTCCACAGTCCATCCTGAAGAAGAGTGTGTGGAATAAGGTTTTAGTGTTGTGTAGTGTTGTGAGGTTTTAGTGTTTTAGTGTTTTAGTACCACTCCCCTCTCCCTCCTCTCCACAGTCCATCCTGAAGAAGAGTGTGACCATGCAGCACACCCCGTCTGCAGTCTTCCACTACAGCGAGAGCGGCGGCTGCCCTGACGTGCACCCCAGCAAGGTGGGGGCCATCTTCCAGGCTGCCAAGAGGGACCTCCTGGGCATCATTCAACTGCAGGTGAGCCAGCCGTGCATGGAGACCCGGGTTCGAATCTGTCCAGGGACATTTCCCAGAACCTGCTCTATTTGCGAACATTCTAAATTTCACTCGTAAGACACAATTGAAAAGACATTCTACGAACTTATGATAAATGAGGCCCCATATGCTTACAACTAGCATCTGATTTCAAGCTAGGTAGTGCTGTGTCTGCGAGGGAAAGGATATACAGTTGGTCTACTGCTCTGAGGAGGTTAAGAGGAAAAGCTGGTCATTGCTGGTATGTTGTTGACACAATGTGTTTTTCCTCAGCCCTGCATCCACAGACAGAAGTGGCGCAACTGGCTTGTGCACGTTAGAGTGCATTCATCTCGTATCATACAGGACATATCATGCCACGCGGCATCTCCTCTCCTCTGCTGTTTACATGGATGATTTCACTAGTTAGATGAAGACTGAAAATAAAGTCCGCAACACCAAGCTCCCATTTCTCTTAGTTTAATTTTGTGGGGCATGCTGGGCAAAACCTCACAATAGTAATATTATTGGTAAATCATCTAAAAGAAGAGCCTAGAAAAAAGTCCTTTTTGTCTTAACCAAATTACACCTGTGTGAAGCCAGATTTATCACTTAACCATGTTATTGGACTACTCCCCCGGTATAACGTGTTGTTGTTTTTACATGTTAGCCAACTCCTTTACCCTTTTGACCTCCCCATTGCACCACTACCACCTCTGTTCCACCAGGATGCCAGACAGGAAATGAAATATGGCTCCTACTCGCTGCATGTCACTGTGCCATGCTGTGTTTTGACACCAGGGTTGCCAGATGAGTCTGATGACTTCCAGCCCAAAAAATGCTCAAAACCCGCCTGGGAGCCCTAAATCCTGCTCATTTGTAACTAAATTCTATTGATTTCTATGGCCATAAATACGTATGTGCAGAAAACCCCGCCCAATTGCCATTTTTTAACCCATATTTACCCGCAGACGACCATCCTAAGCATCACTATTGGGCGGGAAAGAGCCCAATCTGGCAACACTGTGGTTAGCTTTGGCTTCCCGCCATTGTGAATTCTTGCCGACAGTTGTTTACATAGCTCTTGTGCATTCTTCGTCCAATGTTACAATCTTGCCATATAGTGCCCCTTAGTGTCCAAAGGCTATACTGTCTAGAATAATCCCTTATACCAGTGTTTCTCAACCTTTTTTGTCTCATGTGCCCCCTAAGCCTTTTCGTTGTGCCATGAGTACCCCCTAACTTATGTTTTACATCGCCTTTTCTATTCCAGTGTGACTATGCTCCATGCATTTGTTAAAATTACATTTTCCCAAGTATCATACAGTGTATGGGCCCAGCCGTGGCTTATTTGGTTGTGCACTGGACTGCTACGCGGGCGACCCGGGTTCGTTTCCCGACCCTCCCCCCGTATTTCTCTCCCACTCGCTTCCTGTCCCACCCTTCACTGTCCTGTCTCAATGAAGTTGACCCCCCCCCCCCAAAAAATAAAAATAAAAAAATAAAAAAATAAAAATCTGTGACGTTGTCAGACCAAACATTAGTGTTGTTGCAGCGTTATGTTATTACAACACCACTCAAACATGCTGTTAAACACAAAGCAGATGACGGTGAAGAAGTGATGAGTTGTGAAGGGATGACATTCATTATGTTTCATTATTAAATCAAATCTTTACGATTTCTTTTGCGTGTGACGTGTAAGCGTTTTTTCCTTTACCTGACATGTTTTGACAGTGAGACTATGTTAGGGTAAAAGTATTTTTTTTACATCTCTGAACCAAAAGAAAACCTTAAGATTTGGTGGATTTATTGTTTTGATTTCGAACTCCAGTATTGTGTGTATGTGTGTGTGTGTGTATATGTGTGTTGTAGGACCCGAGTCTTCTGAGGGTGACTCCAGTATTGTGTGTGTGTGTGTTGTTTGTAGGACCCGAGTCTTCTGGAAGGCAGGGTGACTCTACATCAGGTCAAAGCAGGGTCTGTGGTGGCACGACAGGGAGACCAGGTGAGATTTCCCCAGCACGCACGCACACGCACACAAGCACAAGCACAAGCACACAAGCTCGCGTGCATGCAAGCACACATTCACTTCAACCAACACTACAACTTTCATGTCACATACTGCTGAAGAGCCACCTACGAGACATGTGCAGCACAGCTTGCCTGAACTGGAATTGAAAAAAAGAATGTGACTAAATGCAATTGACTGCAGTGCTCATTGTTTTTACTTATTGTGTCAGTTTTTCAAATGTCTGTCTAACGAAAAACTTCTACATTTCTACAGTATTTATCAAATGACTGAATTATTATTGTTTTTTTTAATGAAGTGTGTGTTTGTGGTGGTGTGTTGTGTGTGTGTGTGTGTGTGTGCAGGAAGTGAGTGTGCAGTTTGTCATCTCAGGGTTGCTGCATGTGTACCAGCGGATGATCGACCGTGAGGAGGTAATGGAATAGAATGCACAATATAATATCATATCATATCATATCATATCATATAATATCATATGATTTAGTAAGTTTTTTTGTTTTTCCTGAACATTTTGGGGGAAAAAATCCTTGTGATTATCTTATGGAAGTGTTGGTTTGTAACAACAATATAAAAATATGATATCAAAGTATAATGCAACAAAGGACACCTGCCTGATCATGATGATCATGCATCAATATAATAATATTGTATGATAACTTTCTAAAGAACATATCAGTCATAATTGTCATATTAATATATTAATCTAATGTAAAAACTCTATATAATGTAATATAATAATGTAATGTAATAACTTTATATAGGACACGTGTCTGTTCGTGACGCACCCTGGGGAGCTAGTGGGCCTCATATCACTATAATAATGTAATATAATAATGATGTAATGCTATATTGTATAGGACACATGTCTGTTTGTGACGCACCCTGGGGAGCTGGTGGGGCCTCATATGTGTAATAATGTAATATACAGGGTTCCCACGGGTCATGGAATTTCTGGAATATCATGGAATTTCATTAAAGTTTTTCCAGTCATGGAAAGCCATGGAATTTTACCATTTTGCATGCACAGTCATGGAATATCATGGAATTTTCTCATCAGTTGTGTAAACCAAAAACTTTTTTGTTTGGTGTATAACATTGTTTCTTACTGGTAATACTAAAATGCTTCGCCAGAGACGGCTTGGTTTTGCGCTTTATTGTGCAACATTCTATAATGCAATGAGCCCACTGAATTCTGGTGGTGGCTGGGCATCTACTCTAGGGGTGAAGATAATCTTCAGTTTTCACACTTTTAAGAACTTTTAAATGTCATTTCTTTTTTATGGAAGTGGTCATGGAAATTCTGTTTTTTTGGGTCTAGAAAGTAATTGAAAATCATGGAATTTTATATCTCAATTAGAGTGGGAACCCTGAATATAATGCTATATTGTATTGTAATGTAATGACTCTATATACTGTAGGATATGTGTCTGTTCGTGACACACCCTGGGTAGCTGGTGAGCTTCATATCAGTATAAGAATGTAATATATTGTAATATAAGGCTATGTTGTAATAATAATGTAATATAATGCTATATTGTAAGTAAGGGATAACGGCAGACGAGTTGACCGGTTATACGAAATTAATGGCGAGGCGGCGGCTCCGAACTTTGGTGACGCGCGCAGCGTGGAGACAAAGTTGCCTCCGCCAAGCCATTCATTTCTATAACCGGTCGACCTCGAAGGCCGTTATCCCGCTTATATCTGCCGTTATGTTGGGGTACTTTTTAAATCTATTATTGTCTGTACAGTTGTAGGAACCATGTTCTATCAAGATAGAATGTTGCTGTGCGGGCGTCCAACTTGACGCGCCTATAATTTTCGTTTGGTAGCCTGCCGACGCTGTGATTATTAATTTTCCCTTGGCCATATACCACGGCGGGATGGAAGTTTAAAAACAAAAACTTGCGAAGCATTTCTACATGCTGAATCGACACATGTTGCATCACGCCTCTATTTCCCCCTGCTGATCATCACAGGCTTGTGAACTTCGTGCGAGAGAGAGAGAAAGAGAGAGAGAGAGGGGGTCTAGGATCATTTTTGATAACTCTCCCTTCCCCTTTCACACGTGTTCCTTCCCCACAAGAGGAGAGTAGCCTAATTTTTTTTAAAGCATGTTTTCAGATCAATAACAAAGGGAAGGCAGCGGGAAATAGCCTACATTTTAAAAACCATGGGAGTGGAGCAGATGACGAGGTGACTCGTTTCGATACAATTGATGGTGAGGCAGGTGCTTAGAATTTCGGTACAGGGTATTTTTGTCATCTATTGCTAGGCCTATCTGTAAATTTGTAACCAATGAATTATGCCAACTGCAGAATATTTAGTGCGCACGTAATCAGGCACGCCTCTATCAGATGCATGTAGTAGAACTTTTAAGGCGACAGACTTGACAACCAAATGCGATAGAACTGACGACTGGCTCTTGGCTTGACAACCAAATGCGATAGAATTAACGACTGACTCTCGACTTGATAAACAAATGCGATAGAACTAACGACTGGCTTTTGGCCATAGCAACCTGCAGTTTAGAATTAGTAGGGCCTAACCTAACTTAGTCGCACGTTTGACGCCTGACAGGTTATAGGGAATTAGTTGCAACCCCATCAGCCAATCAGAAACGAGGATGCAGTTGCGTAGGCAGATAATAATAATGTAATCTAATGCTATATTGTATTAATAATGTAATTATGTAATATAATATATACTGTAGGATACGTGTCTGTGTGACGCACCCTGGGGAGCTGCTGGGGCTCATCTCAGTATAATAATATAATATAATGCTATATTGTAACTTAACATTACATTACATTACATTTGGCAGACGCTTTATAACCAACGCGACTTTCAAAAGAGGACATAATCAAGCCAACATCACAAGCAAATACAAAGTGCTCAGGAAATGAACAGTCTTGACTGGGAGTACCTAGAGCGACTGGATGGTAGAGCCAGATGGCTTGTGCTGGATGAGCGCAGTTCTCTTCCAGTAACATAAGGCGTTAGTAGGTTAAAAGCTGGGGCCGTTCCTGCGATGGTTTTGTAGGCAAGGGTGAAAGCCTTGTGCTTGATCCGGGCGGCAATCGGTAGCCAGTGCAACTCAATAAACAGAGGACTAACATGGGTCCTTTTGGGTTGATTGAATATCAACCGTGCCGGCGCATTCTGGATCATATGCAGAGGTTTTAGCGCACAAGCAGGAAGACCTGTCATGAGTGAGTTGCAGTAGTCAACGCAGGACAGGACCGTAATAATGTTGTATAGGACACGTGTCTGTTCGTGACGCACCCTGGCGAACTAGTGGGCCTCATATCAGTATAGTAATGTAATATAATGCTATATTATAATAATAATGTAATGTAATGTAATATCTCCATATAGGACACGTGTCTGTTCGTGACGCACCCTGGGGAGCTGGTGGGCCAGCTGGCTGTGCTGACGGGGGAGCCGCTCATCTTCACAGTCAAGGCCCTGAGAGACTGCAGCTTCCTCTCCATCTCCAAAACACACTTCTACGAGTAAGAAGACACACACACACACACACACACACACACACACGCACACGCAGACACACACACACACACACACACACACACACACACACACACACACACACACACACACACAGACACACACACAGACACACACATACACACACACACACACACACAAGCAGACGCACACACACGCAGACACATGGGCGAGCACACACACCCTCCCACACCCACTTATCATACACACGCACACGCGCACGCGCACGCACGCACACACACACACGGTGTCACATCTTCAGAGTCACATCATATGCACACAATGGACACACACAAATTGCACCCACCCCACCGCCCCCTCCCTTAAAAACCATTCTACCATCTGAACACTGAACTGTAATATGCACACTGAACCGCTCCTGGGAGACATAGTTTAATCCCTTAAAGGGGTATGCCACTATTTTGGGGTTTAATACAGTTGGCTGGGGTTTATAAAGGTGGTAAAGTGTCTTATTTTTCATGTTAAGCGTTGTCTTGCTTTAAGACAAGTTAATAGAGGGAGTATGTCGCTAAGCTAGTGAAAGTCAATGGATCCGTGTAGCATGCTACAATGCTACACGGATACATTGACTTTCACTAGCTTAGCGACATATTCTCTCTTTTAACTTGTCTTAAAGCAAGACAACGGCTTACATGAAAAATAAGACACTTTACCACCTTTATAAACCCTGGCCAACGATTTTAACTGTATTAAGCCCCAAAATAGTGGCATACCCCTTTAACCCATTTTAGTTTAAGGCACCTGCAAAATATGCCAGCTGAATGCCTAAGCCCTTTTTTGGGAAAATGTGCCCTCTGCCTATTAAAACCTAAATATCTCAGCCTCCGATACACATACAGTACTAAAAACATGAAATTATTGTATTTAAAAGCTGGGAACCTCATTTGCATTGGAATATGTTAATTCGACTGTATCATACCCACATTTTAAATTGAAAAAAAGCTCTAATCTCAGCACGCAGCATCAGAGCATCAGGCTGAAAAGGGTGAACTAGCATTTTAGGAGTTCATCATGTTCCCGGATCACTTTGAGCCATCACCATTGTCACCATCTGTCTCCCTCCGATGTCATTGATGCATCTATTCTGTCTCCTCCTCGTTTATTAGGTTAGGTGACTTTAGACATTCCTTTCCGGGAGAACATTTGTCTCTGAGACGGATGAGGAAAGTTAAGTTATTTATTTATGGCAGTTTATTTTTTTATTAGATAAATATAGCCCTCATACTCATCTTTCACTCAACTGAAGAGGAAAAGCAACAACCACAGCAACTACTATACACAACTATGGTAACACTTTATAACAATGGATGCATAAAAAGCATTATAAAGACTTTGTAAATAATTAACAACATTTTTGTAAATGTAAATGTTCATGTTAAATGAGTTGGAAATGTTATGTTAATGTGTCATATTTAGCAAACATTTACAATTACTTTATTAATTAAACAAATGATCTGTTTAAAAAACAATTAAATCTTTATAAAGTCTTTTATAATGCTTTTTATGTATCCATTATTATTATAAAGTGTTACCCTATCATTTTTGCTGTTCCATGCACATAGTGCCATGCAACGTCCATGGGACCTCCGAGGTGTTTCTAGCTGGACCTTGTGTAACGGATGCCATTCCAACTAGCAGAGCCTCATACAGCATCAGTAGCGCTGAGCTATCGGTCGGGATCGTACTGTGCCTCCTATGCCCAGACTGAAGCGTTGTCTGGTAGGTTGCCGGTTCAAGCCCAGAGTGGCGAACTACTGCATATCACTTCAGTTACATTGCTGCCATACACCCGGATGGGAGGGAGGTTTGGGGAGGATGCCAACTTGCAGAGTTTGGCTTAGAACGCTAGTAAACCTCTCTCCCAAAGCCTCATGCAGTATCGATAACGCTGATCTATCCGGTCTACACCTTTAGCTCAGCGGTATCGTGCTCTGCCTCCCATGCTGGAACTGGAGCGGTAGGTTGCAGGTTCAAGCCCTGATTGGTGAATTAGTGCAGATGACCTCAGTTACACTTGCAATATTGACCAATAATGGTGCTGCAGTCAAGACAACACAAATTGCCAAAAAACAGAGGCTCATGTTGGAGTAGAGTCGAGTTTGAGTCGAGTTTGAGTCGAGTTTGAGTCGAGTTTGAGTCGAGTTTGAGTCGAGTTTGAGTCGAGTTTGAGTCGAGTTTGAGTCGAGTAGAGCAGAGTAGAGCGGAGTAACTTTCTTGATCCCCGGGGAGAAACTTGGGTGTCAAGTAGCTTACATAAATATGCATAATGCCCACATGGACATTTAAAGACACATATAACACGGGTAACAGTCGGGGAGGGGAAAAACGCACACACGCACACACTACACGCATACACACTGCACGCACACACGCACACTACACTACACTACACACACACACACACACACACACACACACACACACACACTACCCACATGCATACACACACACACACACACTACACGCATACAAACTACACACACACACACACTACACGCATATACACACACACTACACGCATACACACACACACACACACATATTCACACTCACACGGTCCTGAAGGTCATCAGATAATATTCAGCTCTTCATCAGGAGACCAGAAAACATGCCAGCATAGCATACGAGGAGAAACATGTTTACCAGTTGTGTGTGTGTGAGTATGTGTGTGCGCGCGCGCGCGCGCGTGTCCCTTTTTGATAAATGTTCCTGTAGACACGGTATGTGACATTTTCACCTTGTGTTTTGGGGTGGACAGGGGAAGATGGGACATGTAAAAGCTGGCATATTCCACTTTGCATAACTTGCTGGAAATCAATTTAACTCAAGAAGTGTATCTAATCTGTGTTATGGTTAGATTAGGTTAGGTTAGGTTAGGGTTCTTAATTAGTCTCCACTAGGGAGAAATTTGTCTCGGAGACAGGGACGTTGCAGCACTACAAAAAGACATAAATGGACAACGCCAACAAAAACAAAGCAGATAAAAGTAACATTCAGAAGATGTTATGAAGCGATACAATGGCAGGAGCCGGTGTTATTAACGTGATCTGACTTGTCACAAAGGGACCTTAATTGCCAAAGCATTACTGTATTACCCCTCTAGCACTGAGGAAAGAAATGAAGACTTTAAGTCACACTGAAATCTTCATGCACACACTTCCATCTGCTTACTCCCATCTGGGTGCGTGTGTGCGTGTGTGTGTGTGTGTGTGTGTGTGTGTGTGCGTGCGCGTGTGCGTGTGCGTGTGCGTGTGCGTGTGCGTGTGCGTGTGCGCGTGTGCGTGTGCGTGTGCGTGTGCGTGTGTGTGTGTGTGTGTGTGTGTGTGTGTGTGTGTGTGTGTGTGTGTGTGTGTGTGTGTGTGTGTAATCCTGTGCCTTAGCTAGTCATGTCTGCATGACTTTGTTTCTCTTGCACTACCGACCGTATACTGCGGCTGGCTGTTTATTCCCCCAGAGTCCTGTATTTTGCTGGGCAAAATTCCCACTTGGATAAAAGCATGCTAAATGTGATGTGATGTAGTGTAATGTACTGTCTGTGTGCGTGTGTGTGCATGTGTGCGTGCGTGTGTCAGGATCATGCGTGCGGAGCCCACGGTGGTGTTGAACGTGGCCCACACGGTGGTGCGCAGGATGTCCTCCTTCGTCAGGCAGATCGACTTCGCCCTCGACTGGATGGCCGTGGAGGCAGGAAGAGCTGTCTACAGGTCAGGCACAGAGGACAGGCATCCATCTCTCTATGGATCTCTCTCTCTCTCTCTCTCTCTCTCTCTATGGATCTCTCTCTCTCTCTCTCTCTCTCTCTCTCTCTCTCTCTCTCTCTCTCTCTCTCTCTCTCTGTGTCTGTCTGTCTCTCTCTCTCTCTGTCTCTCTCTCTCTCTCTCTCTCTCTCTCTCTCTCTCTCTCTCTCTCTCGATCTGTCTCTCTCTCTAGGCATATCTCTCGCAAAGGGAAAACATGAAATAGCTGTCTACAAGTCAGACACAGAGGCATCCCTCTCTCTGTGTATCTGTCGCTTTCTCTCTGTATCTCTGTATCTCTCTCTCTCTTTCTCTCTCTCGCGCTCCTTTTCATGTCTCTCTTTATCTCTCTGTGTCTCGGTCTTGCATCGCGTCTCTCTGTCTGTCTTAGGCCAACTTGCACTTGGATTTGTTTCAGTTTTATTATTTTGTTAGAAATCTCCACTTAAATCTCCACTTAAAACTGTATGTTAACAAAAAATATCTGCAATATGTAAGAGAATGTCACAGAACATGTACTATATGTGTATTTGAAAGCACTTTGAGTCAACTGTATAGTTGTGATGTTGTGCTATAGAAATACATGTTATTGTTGTTGATGTTTTGGAATTTGGTATTAGGATCTCCATCAGCTAATGTGCAAACTGTATCTTATAACGAACAAGAAATAAACATACAAGACTACAGCTGTATATAAAAGCAGGAAAAGAAGAAATTCTTTCCTGGAGTTCATACAATAGGCACAAACACAAATGTTTTTACATTACATTAGACTTAACCCAGGCATACACTGTGCGATATTTTCAGTCATGGGTATTAAGCTCCTGCTCACACTGCACTAGGAAATTTCGCGATTTAAAAGTTCATATCTCACGACTCACGTCCTCACACTATTCGAGCCAACAGTCGGATGCGAGCAGAATGGTCCGACTGTGCGACACGACACACGTGTTTCCCGGGGCTGCAGAGGAGGGACAGCGCACCTGAGGTGGAGATGAGGAAGCGATCAAGAGCGAATCGCACGGCCCTATTAACTTGTGCATGTGTAGTGTCTAATCGGGTCGTAGCACTGCTTTAACTGTGCGATTTAGTCACAAGGCACGACCCGGATTTCAAACCATTTTGATTTTCTTGCGCGATCGTGAGGCGAAATTGCTTGTCGTTACCCCATGTACACTGCACGATGCGAGACTCACGATTGACCTGCGATTGAGCAAGAAATCGTCCCGACTCTCAAAAAGTCGTGAGAGTGCCAAATCGGGGAAAAATCGTGCCAAAAGTCGCACAGTGTAAGCCCAGCTTTAGCTGACGCTTTCATCCAAAGCGACCTACAGATATTACTGGATATTGGTTACAGTCCCTAGAGCAGTGTGGGCTCAGGTGCCTTGCTCAGTTATTGTGACACAGCACTCCACAGCATGCAAGTGTTCACTGCACACAACGAAATTGCAACGAACTGCAAGGGGGCAGCCCCCAATGGCGCCCGAAAGGGAGCAGTGAGGCGGGTCGGTACCATTGAATTGGATTGAACCTGCAACCCTGTGATCTACAATCCAACTCCCTAATAATTACACCACGGCTACCCCAATGTCTGCTGTCGTTGTTGTCGTCATTGTCGTCAGGGTGGCCGCGGGTCCTTAAAAAGTCTTAAAAAGTCTTAAATGTCATTTTCGCCAAATAAGGCCTTGAAAAGTCTTATTTTGTCTTAAATTTTCAACCCAAATGTCTTAAATTTGTGGAGCTTAATTTAGGGAGGAATAATTATGTCAGCCATGTGATGAACTTCGCGACGGAAATCGGGAGTTGTAGCCATGTAGTGTAATTTAGAACGCATTATTGAATTTTATTTAGTGTAAAGTTTCATTGTGTATAGTTTTTTGTTTTCAAACGGCTACATTAATGTAAATAACCAATTGGTTTTTGTGCTTCATTTGAACCTGTGTATGATCTTGCGAGTTGGTCCTAATTTCATTTGGAAAATGGTATTGAAAAGTCTTAAAATGTCTTAATTTTGACTTGCTAAAACCTGTAAACGCCGCAAGTTGGTCTTAATTGTATTTGGAAAATGGTATTGAAAAGTCTTAAAATGTCTTAATTTTGACTTGGTCAAACCTGTAGACACCCTGGTTGTTGTCGTTGTCGTCGTCGTTGTCGTCGTTGTCGTCATTGTCGTCATTGTCATCATTGTCGTCATTGTCGTCGTTGTTGTTTTCTGACCTCCTCTGGGTTCTCTCTCCTCAGGCAGGACGATCGGTCTGACAGCACCTTCATAGTGCTGAGCGGACGGCTGCGCTCCGTCATCCTGAAGGAGGACGGCAAGAAGGAGCTGACGGGGGAGTACGGACGAGGAGACCTCATAGGAGTGGTGAGAGAGAGAGAGTGTGTGTGTGTGTGGACGAGATGTCATAGGAGTGGTGAGCGAGCAAGCAAGCGTGCGTGCGTGCGTGCGTGTGTGCGTGTGCGTGTGTGCGTGTGCGTGTACGTGTGCGTGTAGGAATTATGCCAAAACAATGGAGTTTAACAATGCTTCACCTCACCACTAAGATGTAGAGCAAGAGACTTGATAGAATGTTACAAGTATGTATCCATTTTTTTTTTCAACGTTGCCTCCTCGTTTTTTCCACCTCGTCAATATGGCGGTGGTGTTGACATTCACACGGAAATTCCCAGATGTCCAACTTTGTGTCTGTGTCTGTGTCTGTATATGTGTGCCCTCTGCTGGGCCACTAAGGGATAATTCCCTACAATGCATGCAGCTGGCTGTTTGTCTGTCTGTCTGCCTCTCTGCCTGCCTCTCTGCCTGTCTGTCTGCCTGCCCCTCTGTCTTTCTGTCTGTTTGTCCATCTCTGCCTCCCTGTCTACCTGCCTGTCTTCCTGTCTGTATTTTTGTCTGCCTGTCTGTTTCTCCATCTCTGTCTCTCTGCCTGTCTTTTTCCTGTCTTTTTGTGTGTCTCTCTGCCTGTGTTCCAGTTGAGGTGCTTGAGAAGGGAAAGAATGGGAGAAATCCCTTTAAATCCGGAGCTGTGGGCAGTCACATCCATGCATTGGCAGTAGGAACTGAATTCACAAAATACCCTCCGGATTGCGTAAAAAAAAGAAAGACAGAAAGAAAGAAACTGTTCGGTGGAAAATTCTGGGAGGTGAACATGGGAAATCTCACTTCCAAAAAAATAATAAATATGTCTTTCCTGTTCCTGCATTGATGGAGCCTGCTGTGGTGTGGTGGTGGGTATCTCATGAGCGACTAGCTCTGGGCATTGACTCCCCAGCGGTGACCTTGACTGTAAGCCTACAGGCTGGGAGAAGCGTCACGGTGGCTTGGTCACCACTTGGCCGCCATTTCACCATTTCACTCACTCACTCATTCGTACGCACACACACACATGCGCAGAAACGTACACACACCCACACACACACATACGTGCACACATGCGCACACACGTCCACACACGCGCGCACATGCCCACACACTCTCACACACACACACACAAAGTGCAGCCCGTCACGTTCATTGTGCTCGCCCGTTACGGTGGCTTGGCCGCCACTTGGCCAGAGCTGCTTACCTCTGAGTGGCTGCTGCTGTAGGGGGACTGTTACATAACGCCAAGATTGAACAGCCCCCCACCCCAGACCCCTATTTCTCACTCTCTCTCTCTCTCTCACACACACACACATACTGTCACACACACACACACACACACACACACACACACACACACACACACACACACACACACACACACACACACACACACACACACACACACACACACACACACACACACACAATGTTCAGATTGGACACCCCCCCCCCACACACACACACATCTCTCTCTCTCTCTCACACACACACACAACCCTTTCTTCCACCTTCTCTCTCACCCCCTTCTCTCTCTCTCTCTCTCTCTCTCTCTCTCTCTCTCTCTCTCTCTCTCTCTCTCTCTCTCTCTCGCTTGTTCTCTCTGTGTGTCTCTCTCTCTCTCTCTCTCTCTCTCTCTCTCTCTCTCTCTCTCTCTCTCTCTTTGTGGTGACAAAGCCCTGTTTTTTCTTGTCTGACCATCTATTGATCTCTCTGCCCCATTGTGGTTGGTGGTTGTGGTTCGGTCGTTAAGGGGTTTGGTCGGCAAGGGGTTCGGTCGGCAAGGGGTTTGGTTGACTATTGCTGGTTGTGGTTCGGTTGGCAAGGGGTTTGGTTGTCCTCAGCTGTCTGAATAGTGCTGTAATTAGCTCGAGAAGCAGAAATCAGGACAATGATGAATTCTTAAAATAAATAAATCATACGGTAAATGAATGAAACAAATGAAAGCATGTTTTACTGTTTGCTTCATGTAGAGATGTGATAAAACCCTGAGTTGGAGGCTAATATACCCAGTGATAAACGCCTGTGTCTTCTGCGGTTTTGGGTGTGTTGAAGGGAGGCCTCCTCAATGCATCCTGCATAGCCACATCCACACTGTGTAGCGCACTGGACTGTGGATGACCCTGCTGGTGATTCTCTCTCTTTCTAGGTCGCCCTCAGACGAGTCTTCCATCATTGCTTCCAGTCATCCCGATTCTCCATACATCTTTTCAATTCGCTGGTACTCTGGGTTCCTGCGTCCTTCATGAGTATGTCCACATATGTTAGTGTGGGACATCCTCTTAACCGGCACCCACACGACGGTTCCCACAGCACCAGTTTGCTGGCTGGCAGTTCTGGGTGCATTTGGCAATGTCCTGCAAGTCTCATTCTCCTTACAACAATCTTCTCGATCACCCTTGGTGTTCCCTCATCAGTCCCACCAGGAAATCGCGGGCATTTTCTCAAAAAATCGCGGTCGGAATTGCCAGATGGTGCACGAGGATTTCCAGAAAATCGCGATAAAAGTTGCGGAGCTTCTTACTGTGTTGTTGCGATTTTGTTGCGGCATGAAGTGAAAGGTGCGATTTTTGTTAGGCCTACTATTTTTAATGTGTTTCCCCACGCTTGAAAGTAAAGGACACTGCCACATTCCAGTCCTCTGGTGTTTTTATATTATTTCCATTTTTATATTATAATTTTGGTTCTTAGGCAAAGCAGGGAAGCTGCCAGGGCGAGTTTTTAGCCAGAATGTCGTCGTGAAAAGTTCCATCTCTTTCATGCTGCCATTACGACACCCTTCATTACAATGCTGTTTATGGCCGTTTGACTCTGTTTTAAATGTCATCACCGTTTCAAATTGTAAGCATACCAACTTCGTATCATGTCGATATCCATTCCTGACTAGTGGATACATAATTAACTATAAGTAGGCGGGCGGAATTGGGCATGTCCACCCAGTTGAAGAGGCTGAGCGACAGGAACTCTTGTGACTGAAATCCTGGTTAATGTGAGTCGTCTGCTACACATAGCCTGCCTGTGTCGGCGTTTAATTTTCAAGCTTGTCAAAAGCAACACAAATAAAAGCAGAGAGAGGGGTCGCTTTCGAAAGAAGGCATAGCCTAGTTTTTTTTTTGTTCTCCAGCGCCATCAGCCGGCTTTAAATTAACGGCTGATGATCATCATTCAATGTAACGAGGATGGAGTTCACATATCCTTTTGTGAAGGGTGCTTGCTGAATAATGCTCAGAAATTGTATTAATTTTGGTGCTCTTGTGAATATAAAAGACGACGACATTGTTATCTATAAAACACCACGTCGCCTGCAGAACGGAGGTCTCAGCTGTCAATCAATAGGCCTACCGTCAATCGTGCAAGGAAGAGAGAAGGAGAGGGAGAGACAGAAAGTAGTTTTCCAACTTACTCCCACAGCTTTCCAACGTGTCTGCTCTGGATTTATTCATGTTCAGTGTTCCTTGTCCGTTTGACCGCGCCAGGTTAAAAGAAAGTGATTTCACGACACGGTCACCACGGTCACCAAGTGCTCGTATACCAGCCATAGCCCAATTTGCGCGAAAGAGATTACTATATCGGCCAGGCACGCACGCAGCATTCACAATGAAGGATGGAAATTACTGCTTTGTTGTGGACAAGGCATTTGCGCATCCCAATTCGGAGGGAAAATGTTGCCTTCTGTATGCGCACAGGTCAAACACCAAGTGGTCCAGCAGGTGGACCGCTTTAGAAAAAAGAAAACACATCTTGTTGTAGGAGCCCTATAGGCTACTTGGCATAACGTAGATGACTGTCATGAAGTGTTAATTATATATTTATGTAGGCCTACCACATTTTAAAAATGTAGGCCTATTGGTTATGCCAGACTAGTCATACATTTTCCCTCCTGTGACCATGCGAGCAGACGCGCAATGAGAACATGGCGTTTCCTACATTCGTATTTATTAGTTTTTTCCCCCTCACCGACAACTTTGTACATGCAGTAAAGTGCTGGGACTGATTGCTAGGTTACTTTTTTATTGTATTTTTTTTATTGTATTATCCTTTTTGAAAGGAAGTTTGTCGACGTCAGTGAAGTCAGCGCAACATGGATTGGTTCAAAGTGTTCAAAGTTGCGGGAAATCGCGGTGATTGGTTAAAGTTGCGCTCTCGCGCAGAATTCGCGGGAATTCATTGAAGTTGCGAAAAACGACGCGATCGCAACATCGCGATTTCCTGGGGGGACTGCCTCATACAGGATTTCGTTGGTTACTGTACATGTGCACTCTTACTGATGTTAAGCACTGCACTTTCATACATGTCCGCCATTTTGAATGTCCAGGAATACACATTTTTAGCTGCAAACGTACTGAACTTTGGTCATATTCATGAAAAGATCAAATATGGTAATATGCAGCACCGTTTCAATGAGAAGCATAGTTGCAATACTTACTCTTGCCACCATCCTACACAAGTGCGCCTTTAACTCGTTTGTAGGACCTGAGATTTGATGATGACGCACCCTTCGTGCACATTTTTGAAGACCAATGCGGGCTTTACGCTTTTGTAGGAGGCAAGGTTTATTGATGACTCACCCACATTTTTGAGTACCAGTACGTACTGTACTTGACCCTTGGTAGGAGCTGCAGTTTGACAGTTGCGCACCCTTCATACACATTTTTGAGTGCCAGTGCACTCTTCACCCTTTCCTAGGAGACGAGATTTGATGATTATGCATCTTTCATTTCCAAGGTTTTTTTTAATTACCTCCTGTTTTCGGTCGCATTGGTTTGTCTTTCTCTTTTTGATTCATCCTGCTGGGAGACAGACAAAGTAATGCACGGATTTCAATTAAATTATATATATATATATATTTTTTTGTTGTTGTTGGAAATGACAAAGGAAACAAGAGATTACATTTTGGTGGTGATCCGGATCCAAGATTTAAAAAAAAAAAAAAGATTCTTCACCATAACAGCGAATTTTGTCATTCCAGTTTCAAACTCCACAAAAACAAGACCTCCTTGCCGGAGGTCTGCACTCTGAGTGCATTTCGGAGTATTTTATTTTAATATATGAGTACCAATGCACCCTTTGTAGGAGCCAAAGATTGGTGATTACGCAATACACACAGTTTGTGCACTTTTCTTTTGGAGTGTCAGTGCCAGTTCAGCCTTTGTTAGGAGCCAAAAGGTTGATGATTGCGCATCTTTCATACACTCTCTGAGTGCCAGCAGACCTTTCACCCTCCTCTAAGGAGCCGAGGGTGGTGATTGGGCACCTTGTGTACGCAAGTTGATTGTTTCTATGGCGCGCGGCGCCAGTTCTGGGGGTGTCGTCTGCTGTGTGATGTCAGAGCAGGTTAGGTAAGCTGTCCACACCCACCTGGCCCAGACACCTGCTCTCCTCTCTCTCTCTTTTGTTCTCTCTCTCTCTCTTTTGTTCTCTCTCTGTTTCTCTCTACCTATCTGTCTTTCTTCCACCTTCTCTCTCTTCCCCTTCTGTCTCCAGCCACATTTTTACTCTCGCCCATGCTCTCTCTCTCACCCCTGCTCTCTCTCTCTCTCTCTCTCTCTCTCTCTCTCTCTCTCTCTCTCTCTCTCTCTCTCTCTCTCCTCTCTGACGTATGTGTTCGTGTCTCCACGGTGACACCCACGCTGTCGAGAACCTCTCCTCTCCTCTCCTCTCCTCTCTTCTCTCTCCTCTTGCGCTGGCTGCCCATGCCCATGCTGATGCCATGGTTACAGAGCTCAGGAGATGAGACGAGAGATTTACACGCCGTGACTTATCCCCTCGTGTGTGTGTGTGTGTGTGTGTGTGTGTGTGTGTGTGTGTGTGCGTGTGCGTGTTTCTTTCTGTGTGTGCGTGTGTGCGTGCGTGTGTGTGTGTGCGTGCGCGCGTGTGCGCGTGCGTGCGTGCGTTGAGGCCACGTGGGGATTGGTGAGATATTCTGAGGCAGCCGATGGTACGAAATTAGCAGCAGCTCTCCTCACCCACGTCATCCTCGTCTCCCAGCACAGAGCGTCCTCCTCGTCGAACGCCTCACTTGCGGAGGCCTGCGACTCCCAAAGGGCCGCAGCCAATCGAAATGAAGATGCCAGTCAAAGTTTGCAAACACAGGAGAGGCAGGAGAAGCGCTCGCTAGTTGTACTACACGCACAGAGGGATTAGAGTCTGGAATACATTTTGATCATATATCGCATAATTTATGCGATGTTGGTATAGTGGGTAAAAGGAAGCAAGGAGTCGCACACAAGAGCTGAATGCCAAAATCAAAACTGTATTAAACAAAGCCGAAGAAAGTAAATAAAACCGACAGACAAGGGACAAACGTTTCGGGTCTAGCCCATCATCATTGTTCCCAGTTTTTCCCCGAAATGTTTGTCCCTCTTCTGTCTGTTTTATTTGTTTTATTTACTTTCTTCAGATTTGTTTAATACAGTTTTCAGCTCTTGTGTGTGACTCCTATCTTCCTTTTCGCCATACTGTTGGAATTTCACACCGAGTGAAACGTTCAGAAAAAGACATTGGCATGGACGCCACCCCCAGCATGGCATAGTGGGTATGGAAGGATGTGCGGAAGAACGGAACATCAAAAAATGGAATATATATTATATACAGTATATTACTAGTATAGTACCCCCACCCAGTGTAGCACCCGAACACTTGTGCAGAATGCCCACAGAACGCAGCCACTGAGCGGGCTTTGATTTGTATGGAGCTTTTGGACCTTTTTTATGTGTTCGTGCGTGTGTGTGTGTGTGTGGTTATACGTGCATGCATGTGTGTGCTGATATAGACCCTAACTTGTGCATTCTTTTGTTATAACTTACCATACTGTGTGTGCGTGTGTGCGTGCGTGTGCAAATGCAGACCCTAACTTGTGCATTCTTTTGTTATAACTTACCATACTGTGCGTGTGTCTGTGTGTGTGTGTGCGTGTGTGCGTGTGTGTGTGTGTGCGTGCGTGCAGGTGGAGGCCCTGACTCATCAGAATCGAGCCACTACGGTGCATGCTGTGCGGGACTCTGAGCTGGCCAAGCTGCCAGAAGGAGCACTGAGCTCCATCAAGAGGAAGTTCCCCCAGGTGGGCCACCGACACTAACCCCCCTCACAACACGCCACCTAACACTAACCCCCCCCCCTCACACCCCTCACAATTTTCACAGTCGTATTGAATACTTATTTGTTAAAGTATTTGTTAAAAAGGTAACATTTGTCAATGGGCAGCATGGATTCTGGAAACGAACTACTAAAAATATTACACAGTGCACCTTTAATATCAGTTGAAGACTGCAAAGTGTACACTCTCTCCTCAATCCTCAGTGTTTTGCCACCGCACACCTATAAAACTGTTTGAGGACTATGAAGTGTACACTCTCCCCTGTGTGCCTCACACCTAAAATGCTGCTTGCCATCAGTTAAGGTATGCCTTTCAATTTTGTGGTAGGCTACTCAGGGTCTGAAAGTAAGGCAAGGCAAGTTTATTTGTATGTACAGTAGCACATTTCACACACAGAGGCATATTGGTGTGTGTCTGAGAAAATACAAGCACGATAACACTGCACAGTTAAAGCCCGGCCACATGTTTTACTACAGTAACTGGCTTTACTCAGTAGCTGGTCTATTCGCCCTTCAGCTTTCAATACCAATTCAATTTGCAGATTAGGACATTTTTGATTAGGGGTTAGGATTGCGCTGGATGTCATTTTGTGGCAGGATTTTTAACTTTCTGATCCAGGGATTGACTCTCCTTCACTCAGCACTGTACCTAAACCTCGAGCGCAATATATGGAATACCTCAAATTGAGTCCTCGTGTATATACACACATTTCTGCGCCTGTGGTGAAGGTTATCATGCAGAGGGAGCGGCACAGGCAAGGCAGCACAGCGGTGGCAAGAGAGGACTGAGTGCCCTGGTGCCAAGGTCACCCAAGGACATACCAGGAGGAGGCCAGGAGGAGGAGGAATACTCTAGTCTCCCAGGAGGAGGAGGAGGAGGAGGAGGAGGAGTACTCTAGGCACCCAGGAGGAGGGGGAGGAGAAGGAGGAGGAGGAGGAGGAGGAGGAGGAGGAGTCTAGTCACCCAGGAGGAGGAGAAGGAGGAGGAGGAGAAGGAGGAGCAGGAGGAGGAGGAGGAGGAGGAGGAGGAGGAGTCTAGTCACCCAGGAGGAGGAGGAGGAGGAGGAGTCTAGTCACCCAGGAGGAGGAGGAGGAGGAGGAGGAGGAGGAGGAGGAGGAGTACTATAGTCACCCAGGAGGAGGAGGAGGAGGAGTACTATAGTCACCCAGGAGGAGGAGGAGGAGGAGCACGAGGAGGGGGAGGAGGAGGACGTGTACTCTAGTCACCCAGGAGGAGGAGGTGGAGGAGGAGGAGCAGGAAGAGGAGGAGTACTCTAGTCATCCAGGAGAAGGTTGAGGAGGAGGAGGAGGAGGAGGAGGAGTACTCTAGGCACCCAGGAGGAGGAGGAGGAGGAGGAGGAGGAGTACTCTAGTCACTCAGGAGGAGGAGGAGGAGGAGTACTCTAGTCACTCAGGAGGAGGAGGAGGAGGAGGAGGAGAAGGAGGAGGAGGAGGAGGAGGAGAAGGAGGAGGAGGAGGAGGAGGAGTACTCTAGTCACCCAGGAGAAGGAGGAGGAGGAGGAGGAGGAGAAGGAGGAGGAGTACTCTAGTCACCCAGGAGGAGGAGTACTCTAGTCACCCAGGAGGAGGAGGAGGAGGAGGAGGAGGAGGAGGAGGAGTACTATAGTCACCCAGGAGGAGGAGGAGGAGGAGTACTCTAGTCACCCAGGAGGAGGAGGAGTCTAGTCACCCAGGAGGAGGAGAAGGAGGAGGAGGAGAAGAGGAGGAGGAGGAGTAGTCTAGTCACCCAAGAGGAGGAGGAGGAGGAGGAGTCTAGTCACCCAGGAGGAGGAGGAGGAGGAGGAGGTGGTGTACTCTAGTCATCCAGGAGGAGGAGATAAACTCTAGTCCCCCTTTGGTAGATTGACAGATTTACGACCTCAAGCGCCTTTCTCCCTCCTCATTCCATCTCAAGTCTTAAATTGTGTCTTGAAATGGCAAGAGTTTAATTACCTGTGCTGTGTGCAAACATGAGACCCTAACTGTGTGTGTGTGTGTGTGTGTGTGTGTGTGTGTGTGTGTGTGTGTGTGTGTGTGTGTGTGTGTGTGTGTGTGTGTGTGTGTGTGTGTGTGTGTGTGTGTGTGTGTGTGTGTGTGTGTGTGTGTGTGTGTGTGTGCGTGTGTGCGCGCGCCTCCCTACGTCTCTGTCTGTGTGTGTGCCTGCGTGTGTGCCTGCCTGCCTATGTGTGCGCGTGCATGTGTGTTTGTGTGTGTGTGTGTGTTCATGAGTGTGTGCGTGCTTGTGTATGTTTGTTTTCAGGTGGTCACTCGCCTCATCCATTTATTAGGCCAGAAGATCCTCCAGCAAGTCAATGGACCTTTATCAGGTGTGTGGGCGCGCATGTATATGTGTGTGTGTATATTCTAATAAAAGCTGTCTAAGCAATAGTCACACTCATTCTAAAAATGGCAGCACTCACAATAACAATGCTACTAATAAAACTATGTGTAAGTTTAATGCAATTCAAGTCTCTGTTCTGACATGCTGACATGTCCAATGCAAGCAAGATGGATGCAACTCAAACTATCAACAGTTTGGTTATTGAAAAACCAGCCACGTCCAGTTGTCATCTCTGTTTTGACATGGTTGTCGTGTGGCCTTCCCTTGGTCGCTACTGCATGTTCAAAATTCACTATTTAAGAGTTTTTATCAAAATGTTCTTGCTTATCAATACCATTCCCCTTAAAGCAGCCAATTCCCCCCCGTGTAGTCTTCTTTTATATGCACATCCTGAGGAGTATACTAAGAAGCTGGTTCAGTGGTAAAGCAGGTTAAGTTAACCTTGTGGTAGAAGTAAATGATCTAATAGAAGAGCCTGCAGTCTTCATTTTCTTAACTAAATGATGCCTTCAGGTACATATATTAGAAGGTTTACCACTTCCTATAGATTAACTGAGCCTGGTTTACTACATTAACCAGCTTCTTAGTATAGCCACTGACCTTGTTCTCAGTGTTGTCATCTGACTCTTTGTCTCTGTCATGGTCTCTCTCATGGGCACTGTATCTGTCTCAGACTTCCACAGCAGTATGGCACAGTACAGTATGGCATGAATATCATTCGGAAAAGGGGAATCTGAGCTTTCAAGCAGTACCCCATTTAAGGGACACTCCACCCATTTGCATTAGGCTTTCCATTGATAGACACCCAGTTATACTTTTGAATGGTCATGCAACACTCTCTCAATTCCCCCTGAGACAGGAGAAATCCGTATTCACCTCTTAACACTTCCTCCTACAATGATGTAAAAATTGTCATTTTGCATCATAGTAGGAGGAAGTGAAAAAGACGTGGATTTCTGTTGAGACTACAAGCCTTTTTCCCCCACCCTTTCAACCCTGCCCATAGGGTGTTGGACCTAATGCTCTAACAGACCTATCACAGATCAGTGTCCCAGTGCTTTTGAAATCACTGGCAATGAGGCTCCAGTAAGTAGTGTTGCCTGATTGGGCTGTTTCCCGCCCAATTGGGCTGCTTGGGATGGCCGTCTGCGGATAAAAATGGCATTTGCAGGAAAACTCGCCCAATCTTTCCCATAGACATCAATAGAATTGGGCGGGATTTAGTGCTTCCAGGCGGGTTTTGAGCATTTTTTTGGGCTGGAAATCATCAGCCTCATCTGGCAACACTGCCAGTAAGTCACTGGCATAGCTGGAAAGGAGAAGCTGGAGCACACTGCAGCTTAGTTTTCAAGACTTTATTTTGTGCACACACCCGACCAACGTTTCGGTGTTGCTACACCTTCTTCAGAGTCAAATGATGGCAAGAGAGACAGACACATTTCAAGACTTGACATTCACAGGTGATCCCACTTGGTTTGGCTAAATTGGTCTCATCTCATTGCAGGTAATTGACCCCATTAACGAAGAACATTCTCGTGCGCTTACAAACGCGCTTCTCTGCAATATGTCTTATGCAATGGGAACTCGGCCCTTTTGTATGACAGTGGTTTCTCTTATTTCGGATGTGGAGTGGAGGCTTTGAAATTTGAATGGAGAGAGAGCAGTGAATTATAGTCAACGAATGTCTGATGTCACACAGGACGTGAACTTCAGCCGTTATGGTAACGTGCGCAGGAAAAAAATTAGCCTGCTTTTTTTTAGTTTGAGGAACGAAATAAAACCGGTATTGACCAGTTACCATTATTTTTCAATAAGTGTTCCTGTTCCAGAACATAAAAATAATAACGCTTCCGATTTCGTTTCTGTTCCCTGTAAAATACAAAAAGTTCCCGGTTTTCGGGACTCAAAAAATTATGAACGGATTTGGATGACACTTTGTGGAGTTGTTGGAAATGATCAAAGGAACAAGTGATTACATTTTAGTGGTGATCCAGATCCCGATCCGGAACCAGAACTTTTTTTTTTAAGATTCTTGCGGGACAGGGTGAATTTTGACATTCCAGTTTCTAAAAAGAAGGCAGACTGTGACAGACTTGTAATACAAATATGGTGTAACAAAGTCAAATGTTCTATCAAACAGATTCCTTGGTGGAGGTTTGCACTCTCTGAGTGCATTTCTAGTTTTATATTTATGTCCCTCTTATATTTATGTGCTCTTCCTCTGTTGTCTGTTAGTTTTTAAATTAAATATATGCATGTCCCGTGATCTTCCTCTGTTGTCTGTAAGTTTTTAAAATATAGTTTTCCTCCTCCTTTTATGATGCTGCTAATGCACTTTTTTACCAATGCACTTTTTTAGTAATGTACTTGTTTTTAACAGAAATATCTGCTTTCATAACATCTCTATTTGTATCTATTGTATATCCTTTTAAATCCTCCTGGTCCTATGTCTGTATGTGTGCCGTTTGCTTTTTGCACATCTGTATGTATGTTACTGCTGCAACGAATGAATTTCCCCATTGTGGGATAATAAAGGGCATACTTATCTTATCTTACCTTATCTTATTTTATATTTCTGCCCCTGTGCTCTTCCTGTGTCCAGCCCGCAGCCTGGCGCTGCACACCCCGGGCAGCAAGTGGGACACGGGGAACCCTGCTGCCAACCTGTCCACTGTCACCGTGCTGCCCGTCTCAGAGGACGTGCCCCTCACCGCATTCACCCTCGAGCTGCAACACGCCCTCATCTCTATTGGTAGGTACCCGCCGGAGATCACACATGCAGGCACACACACACACACACACACACACACACACACACACACACACACACACACACACACACACACACACACACACACACACACACACACACACACACACACACACACACACACTGTCAGTGTGCCGTCCGTTTGGGGGACATGCTGCTCATTGTCTTCACCCTTGAACTGCACACATGCACATGTGCATGTGCACACACACACACACACACACACACACACACACACACACACACACACACACAGTGAGAGAGACAGACAGACAGTACACCTGAAGCCTGGTGGTGACATCCAGGCACAATAGAGACAGGACTAACAAAAGGATGTCACCCATCAGATTTGGTGGAACACGCTAGCACACACACACACACACACACACACACACACACACACACACACACACACCTACACACACACACACCTACACACACACACACACACACATACATACTCACGCATGCACACACACACATGCACACAAACGCACCCTCACACGCACGCACGTGCTCACACACACACACACACACACACACACACACACACACACACACACACACACACACACACACACATATACGCTCGCTCGCGCGCACACACACACACACACACACACACACACCTACACACACACACCTACACACACACACACCTACACACACACACACACACACACACACCTACACACACACACACACACACACACACACAAACTGACTCCGGATTCAGCACGACCTTTGTGGTCAGTGGCTCATTGCTAAAGCCCTCACGTCACGTCAGCTGCACGTAGGGGCCGGGAGATGGCAGCGACCAGCCGTCTGGATGGGAAAGCAAATTAGGGCACGTCAGAGTACGCTTTTTTAAAAGTATTTTTGGGGGGGATTTTCAAGCCTTTTTTTTTGCGATAGGATAGTGGAGGACAGACAGGAAGCGAGTTGGGAGAGTGAGAGGGGGAAGGGCCAGTAAAGGACCCAGGCCGGAATCGAACCCGGGTCAGCCGTGTAGCAGACGAGTGCCCTATCGTTTGCTAGCCTGATCATAATCGACTTTCCAAATCTCTTCGAGATTTGGTCTGACCAAGACCATAGCAATTAATGTTTCCCAAATGGCATGGTTGACATGCCTCCCTAGGTTTGCTACTGGTTGACCTGTTTCCAACAAAGTGGGTGGAGTTCCCGAATTTTCCGGAGATCAGAAACGATACTTACATTACTGTTGGCTTGACTAGAAGCAACGCAAAAGGTGTATTGTGTCATTAGGAGGGCACGGCCTGGCTAACCGTTCCAATATGTGACCTTGTGTCCTCCCCTTGTGCTTGCGGCCTCATACCAGGAAGTAATATGTCATGATGACATCACTGACAACAGTATTATATTTCAATATCTCGCAAAAGCTCAACTGTCAAGTCATTTTCTCATTTGCAAACTGGATGGTGAATGAAGAATAGTCCCCCAAAAATTGTTGTGGCTAGGCTGACAGCGGGGAGACTTTATCATTTTCTCCACAGAGGAGGGACCAGGAGGCAGGGCGAGGCCACAAGCACAAGTGGAGGACGGGAGGTCGCATATTGGAACGCACCCACTTTTAATAATCTTTAGCTGTGCACCAGGCCAGGCAGCCACACAGATGCTCTGCTTTACAAGCACACAGGGCAGGGCTGGGCAGGGCTCTCTTCTCTTCAGCTCCACACTTATTGCTGTAGTATTGTAGTAGTGTTGTAGTATTGTGCTGTAGTATTGTAGTAGCCAGGCCAGGCACTAGTGTTGCAACACCTTCAGCGTTGCTACTAGTCAGGTCAAGAGCAATGCAAGTACTTTCCGAGTTCCCGAAAAATCGGGAACTCTTCACACTTTGTAGGGAAGCAAACGACCATTAGCAAACCAAAGGAGGTGGTCAACCATGCCTTTTGGGAAACGTTAAGTGCCATGCTCTTGGTCAGACCAAGTCTCGAAGAGATTTGAAAGGCGATGATAATCAGGCTAGTGTTGTAGTAGTGTAGTATTCTTCCCGTTTTTATTCAGACTAATTTACCTTTAATTTATTTTGCATACTAAATTACTATTTATTATTACTTTAGTCCATTCCATGTAGTTCACAGTGTACAGTACAGTGGTTGTGCTATGTATATATGCGGACCACCACAGCACCCCCACACTTTTTTTTTGTAAAAAAAAATCTGTTAAATAATAGAAAAATACGGACTGTGATCACATTGAACACCTTACACCTAGCTTTGTATAGTGCCTTGTTTAATGGTTTCAGTATACTACTGTAGAGATTATCGTCATCTCATCTCCTCTCCTCTCCTCTCATCTCGTCTTGTCTCATATTGATGTCCTCAAATTAGTTTGTGTACACTTCAGCCCTCTCCATCGCCATGGAGATTGCATAATTGATTCATGCTAATTAAACCGACTCAAACAAGCTGTGGTTAATTTTAGACTTGTTGTCCACTTCACCACATGCGAGGCACGTTTTATGTTGTGTACGACACGTCATTGCAGTTGTCTTTTGTTTGTTCTTTGTTCTTTATTTGTTTTTGTTTTTGTTTTTCAGGACCAACACTTCTCTTAACCAGTGACATCATCAAACAGCGCCTGGGGTCTGCAGCCCTGGACAGGTG
>NC_085867.1:23253342-23255842 GCF_034702125.1 Engraulis encrasicolus | reverse complement strand
TAGAGTAGAGTTGGGCGCAGTAGAGTATAGAAGAGTAGGGCGCAGTAGAGTAGAGTAGAGAAGAGTAGGGCGCAGTAGAGTATAGAAGAGTAGGGCGCAGTAGAGTACAGTAGAGTTGGGCGCAGTAGAGTAGAGTAGAGTGGGGTGGGCTGGGCTGGGGGTGCCCTTCAGAATGCTTTTCCACTATACTTAAGTTGCCAAATGTTGATGCATCAACTGATTGATACACTGACTTCATGGTCATCAGTCAAAGTACATTGTTGTCTTTGTCCAACGGCAGATATGCCTTTATTCATTCAGGGTGACTCATGAAAGGGAGGGGGTTGCACTTTAGAATGCATCTCTGCATACTCCGTCTGGCAAACGATGCCACAACTAATCAATTGAGGACCAATAAGTTATTGTATCAAGCACGTTGTTACATCCCCTTCTTTAAAGGCAGAAATGTGTATTCATGCAGAATATTGTCAATAAAGACCAAAACTACCAAAAAATGTCTATTTATTTTTAAAGGTACACTGTACAGGAAATGGTCAAAAAAAGGTACTGCAACTAAGCTGCTCATTGAAACTGGGTTGCCTATAGACCCGTTCAGAGTCGACGTGGTCATGAATGCGTGTGCATCGTCGACTCAAACACACCAGAGATATTGGAAGGATATTACGAGAGACTCCACTTTTCTTGGTGGTATTGCACTCTAGGGGGAGTGCAGACTCCAGTCAGAAAGAACGGGCTGCTGCGCTCAGAGCCGTATCTCGACAGCGGCCACTAGGAGAACAGCAGGTATGGGTAAAATCGGGAGGGGTGATTCTGTATTTAATACTGGGTGATAGTGCAGACACTAAAGAGAGAAAAACTGCCGTTCTGAAGCGTGTACGTTGATAAAAAATAGAGATTCCAAAAAGTACACTTGCTATGCTATTTTGAGAGGGAAGAGGCTGTTCCAGAAGCATAAGAGATGTTTGTTGTTACAAGACATTAAACTACTGACTGGACTGATGACATCGCCAGGAATACCGATGTCCGTGGTGCCCGCTGCATATCTGAGGTTAGCACGAGCATCCGTTATCTTATTTCGAAAAAAAAGCACCTGTCGAGTCTCTGTACAAGTGAACGGCGCATGGACGATTTTGAGGCAGCGGTGCGCACGCAGCCAAATTACGTCATACCTGTTTACAAACTCTAAAGGGGTGTATAGCCAAATTTGATCTTTTCATGAAAGTTTACTAAGTAATGAACTAATATTTTTAGTATGGCCCAAATACAGTCATTTTTGCAGTTAAAATGGCTATTTCTGGAAATTCAAAATGGCGGACCATGGAGAAGATCTCCCCTTTTCATGTATGAAAAGTGCAATTTTTCCAGTCATAATGAATACTTAAAATTTGGTGGTGTTAGTAGTAAGTATTCATGAAAAAGGTAACATTAGTGAATGGGTAGCATGAATTCTGGAAATAAACAACTAAAAATCTTACACAGTGTACCTTTAAGTGTTTTTCCTGTATGTTGCATCAATAGTGTTGTTTAGACACATCCATCAGAAAGTTCTGTCGGGTGGTGTGGGGGTGCACTGCCCTTCAGAGTGCATTAAGGCATACTCGAGTTGGCAAACGTTGATGCCACACCTGATTGATTGAGGACCACAAAGTCATTGTTTGAAAGCACGTTGTAGCATGCCTCCTACTAAAGACAGAGATGTGAATATCCATTCATGCTGACTCATTGAAGACCAAAACAACCAAAAATTGATTTATATTTTAATTGCTCCTTCTTAGTGTTCAGTGATGGGCAAAATGGATTCATTAGTTTCAATCCAGTGCCACATATTCCAATGACTTGATTTTACCGGTACCAATTCAGGGAGTTGATTGGCTCGTTGAATGATCACCTACTTGAATTGGACAGGTAAGGTAAAACAAGGTCATTTGGAATATGTGGCCCTAGATTGGAAGTAGTGAGTCCATTATGTCCCTCTCTGTTGATCTTACATCAACAGTGTTCAACTGTATCCATCAGAAGGGCTCTGTGGGGTGGAGGTGGATGGGGTGCCTTTCAGAATGCATCCTGCCATACTGAAGTTGGTTACTGTTGATGCATCAACTGATTAATTGAGGACCAAGAAAGTGAAAGCCAAACTGGGGAACTCCAACTCGTCATTGTGACACAGCACTCCACAGCACTCAAGCGTTAACTGCACATTGCACACAACGAAATTGCATTTCACTCATGCAAGGGGCCAGCCCCCAATGGCGCCCCAAGGGAGCAGTGCAGTAGGATGGTACCATGCTCTCAGGGTACATCAGTCATGGAGGAGGATGGGGAGAGCACTGGTTGATTACTCCCCCCACCAACCTGACGAGTCGGGAGTCGAACCAGCAACCTTTAGGATACAAGACTGACGCCCTAACCGCTTACCCATGACTGCCCTGTCAGTGTATGAAATGTATTGTTGCATGTCTTCTTCCAGTGGCGAGATGATGTGTGTGTATTCCTTCAGTGT
>NC_085867.1:23238342-23248342 GCF_034702125.1 Engraulis encrasicolus | reverse complement strand
AATTTAATTGTGCGTAAATGGCAGATGAAAGATTCCACTGACTAACATTAACTTATCAATTTAGACAAATATGTATTATATTACATAATTGATTTATAATTCATTTATCAGCCACGTTTCCACGGCACCCCTGTGGGGGGCCTGTTGCCCCGGCACCCCTGTTGAGAAACACTGCCTTATACACCTGTGTGTGTGTGTGTGTGTGTGTGTGTGTGTGTGTGTGTGTGTGTGTGTGTGTGTGTGTGTGTGTGTGTGTGTCTGTGTGTGTCTGTGTGTGTCTGTGTGTGTCTGTGTCTGTGTCTGTGTCTGTGTCTGTGTGTGTGTGTGTCTGTGTGTGTGTGTGTCTGTGTGTGTGTGTGTTATGTTGCAGCTGGAGCGCATGTTGGAGGGCAGTGCGGTGCGTGCCCAGAAGCAGCTGGTCCTGCTGCACCGTGAGGACGGGCCGCCGCCCAAGGGCACCGTGGAGTGGCTCAATATGAGAAGCTGGATCTCCAGACACCTGCACCTCTCCTGCCCACGCCGCGTCTTCTCCAAGAGGAGCCTGCCCAAACTGGTAATAGCAATAATAATAATAATAGTAATAACAATAATAATGATAGCTGAATTCATTTGGGGTGGTTGAGATGAGCTCGAAGGACTGAAGTAGATATAGTATAGGTCAGACCAGGTTGGATTTCAAGACACTCTCCCGCCCACGACGCGTTTTCTCCAAGAGGAGCCTGCCCAAACTGGTAGTAACAATAATAATATTAATAATAATAACTAGAAGCACTCAGACAGCGCAGACGTCCACCAAGGAAGCTACTTGACTATGTTTAGTCTTTTCTCCTTCTTTTTGTGGAGTTCAATTTCTGGTCACTATGGGCGTCTAGATTTCTAGGTCAGCAATGGTGAAGAATCTTTAAAAAGGTCCTGGTTCTGGTTCGTGCTCCGGATGACCACCAGAATTGAATCACTTGTCCCTTGGGTCATTACTAACAACTCCACAAAGTTTCAGCCAAATCCGTTTGCAAATTTTTTAGTTATCCTGTTGACAGAGAGACAAACAGACAAACCAACGCGACCGAAAACATTACCTCCTTGGCTGAGGTAAAAAAAAACGCACGCACACACACACACACACACACACACACACACACACACACACACACACACACACACACACACACACACACACACACACACACACACACACACACACACACACACACACACACACACGCACGCAGGCAGGCCAAAAGGGGGTACTACCCGTGCATAATCCTCTTGGGCCCCTCTCAGTCCTTTCCAAGGCAATCATATTCTCTATCACTTCTCTAGACCTTGTTCTCTCCTGCAGAGTGACTGTGTCTCTCCAGGGACTTCATGTCTGGCACTACTTTATATACTTCACGTATATCCTTGTGTTCTGCCTTTATTAATGTCTGGCACTACTTTATATACTTCACGTATATCCATGTGCTCTGCCTGTTATTAAATTCTTTTTTTCGGCGTGTTCCTCTTTGTCATTTCTCCCTTCTCTTATTATCACACATATTTGATCCATTCAGTCGGTCGATCTGTCTGTCTATCAAATGCATCCTCTTTTGAAAGTCGCTTTGGTTATGAAGCGTCTGCCAAATTCAATGTAATGTAATATCAGTTGTACTTTTGCCTTTAGACTTGAGGAAGCTGAAAAAGTCCAGCAGTTTTTCCTGATCACTCAGGGGTTCTGGATTATTTTTTTTAATACAACCCCTTTTTGCAGAGCCTTTATTATAACTTTATTGTGACCAGAATTGTAATGGCTATGTATCTTAATCTGTCTAGGTAATGTCATAGAGATGTTGTTATGATGTAGTTGAGTATTGTTAGCAAGTAGTGAATAGGCCCGCTGGCGACGGCACAAAGAGGGTACGTAATGCACATATAATGCACAGAAAAAAAACCATACACGAAGAGCCTGTGCTGACACTGGCTTTGAACCATTTGTTTTCTGTGACAGGTGAGCGATTCCACTTTACATATATTTCCAGAATGTGTGCCACGGGCAGATGGTGGCTTAGAGGCAAGACGACCTTTAAAGCAATACAAGGCAGACCTCTAAATGTAGTCTTGGATGCCAATGAACATTACAGCCTTGTTAAACCACTCACTACTAGGGGTGTAAATAACGATCGGAATGTATCAATATATCGGGATATAAACTGACGATTGAATCGAATCGCATCGTATCATGGTGCATTCTTAAGTATCGAAAATAATCTAATCGCTGGCCCCTGCCCAATGCCATAACATAATAGAAGTGGAAAATTAATTTGAAAAAAGTCTAATCGAAACGTATTGTATCATATCATGGGGCATTCTTCAGTATCGAATCGCATCGCATCGCATCGAATAATAAGATATCGATATTGAATCGTATCGTCTTGGAGGCTGTGATTTACACCCCAACTCGCTACTCACTCTGTGCCAGCCCCTCACATACTGTATGCAGCTCACACACTGTGCATAATCCTCCATTGTCACAGCCCACGGGTGTCTGTGGCAATGGCTAAACATATAAAGCACTTCACATTTTAAAAAGACCTCCGTACTATGAACACAAACCAGGATTTCCCCCTGCACTTTAGGCCTTAATTGAAGGCGGCCACCTTTTACAACAGATCCCACCTTCACAAGGTCCACTGGAAATGTAACATAATTGTATTGAAAATTGTTATTTCTGAGGTTTCTTTACAAAACATGTCATATTTCATGTGCAACTGCTGAACATTAAAATTATATCGGGGGCTGGATAAAATGGCCTCAAGGGCAGTAAAGAGCCCTTGTGACATAGGTTACCCACCCCTGATATAAAGTGTAGTCTATTCATACTAATGTTATGCATCCACAAATGCGGGTATTACACTCCCACGTGCATCAGATGGAGCTCTAATGGGAACTCACGTTGGAGGACATCTGTCAGATGTGTTAAAAATAAAATAATATGTGGTTCAACCATAACTCTCACAAACCCACCGTTAACTCCCAAACCCTTACAGTACTTAATTGGTAGTCACCACAATATTTTTAAATAAATTGACTATAAATAGACGTTATGTGACAGCCAGCTGATGGCAGGCTCTTCTGCATGTTGGTTTTTTAATGATGTGTGTAGCTAAATAACCCACTCAGCCTGCCCACCCCTGACCACAACACATCTCATCTCATCTCACCAGGAGAGAATTTAGAACAGACATCATCTCTAGACTAGCAGCCTCCTCCACACCTGTGAGTTTCTCTCTCCCTCTCTCTCTCTCTCCCTCTCTCTCTCTCCCTCTCTCTGTCCCCTTCTCTCGCTCTCTGTCTCTGTCTCTGTCTCTCTCTATCTCCCTCTCTCTCTCCCTCTCTCTCTCTCTCTCTCTCTCTCTCTCTCTCTCTCTCTCTCTCTCTCTCTCTGTCCCCTTCTCTCGCTCTCTGTCTCTCTCTCTCTCTCTATCTCTCTCTCTGTCTCTCTCTCTCTCTCTCTCTCTCTCTCTCTCTCTCTCTCTCTCTCTCTCTCTCTCTCTCGCTCTCTCTCTCTGTCTCTCTCTCCCTCTCTCTCCCTCCCTCTCTCTCTCTCTCTCGCTCTCTCTCTCTCTGGACTGACTGCGTAAGTGGCCAAATGGTGTTCTGTAATTGGATTGATGCTGAATTGGAGGCAATTTCTTCTGTTTTTATTGTACTCATTGTGTGTGTGTGTGTGTGTGTGTGTGTGTGTGTCTGTGTGTCTGTGTGTCTGTGTGTGTGTGTGTGTGTGTGTGTGTGTGTGTGTGTGTGTGTGTGTGTGTGTGTGTGTGTGTGTGTGTGTGTGTGTGTGTGTGTGTGTGTGTGTGTGTGTGACCCATCAGCAAGAGATGTACCAGCGTGTGTTCCAGAAGCCAGCAGACCGTCACTCGGACTTCTCCCGACTGGCTCGCATTCTCACAGGCAACGCCATCGCACTGGTGCTAGGGGGAGGGGGAGCCAGGTACACACACACACACACACACACACACACACACACACACACACACACACACACACACACACACACACACACACACACACACACACACACACACACACACACACACACACACACACACACACACAACGCCATCGCACTGGTGCCTGGGGGGAGGGGAGCCAGGTACACACACACACATACGCATACACACACACACACACACACACACACACACACACACACACACACACACACACACACACACACACACACACACACACACACACACACACACACACACTGCCAACGCCATCATACTGGTGCTGGGGGGAAGGGGAGCAAGGTGTGTGCACATCACACGCACACGCACACACATGCACAGTATGTACAAAAATATACACGTTTCAGGTGGGCACATACACACAATATGCATATGGCAATAGGCACATGTCTCAAGTGGACACACACACACACACACACACACACACACACACACACACACACACACACACACACACACACACACACACACACACACACACACACACACACACACACACACACACACACACACACACACACACACACAGTATGTACAAAACTATGCATATGTTTCAGGTGGGCACACACACAATATGCATATGGCAATATGCAATAGGCACTCACATGTCTCAAGTGGACACACACACACACACACACACACACACACACACACACACACACACACACACACACACACACACACACACACACACACACACACACACACACACAGTATGTACAAAAGTATGCATATGTTGCAGGTGGGCACATACACACAATATGCATATGGCAATATGCAATAGGCACTCATATGTCTCAAGTGGACACACACACGCACACGACACACACAGATCACCGCGTGTAGGCAGTCCTCCACTTCTCCCTGGTGTTAACCTTTATTCCGCTCTCCACTGTGTGATGCTGCCGCCCACACCTGATGTGGTGTGTGCATGTAATAATGCTATATTTGTGCACACTTTTATTTTTAACCATAATATGCCCCCTCACACTGGCACACATCGGTCCCTAAGTACACACACATGCACACGCCAACACACACACACACACACACACACACACACACACACACACACACACACACACACACACACACACACACACACACACACACACACACACAACTACCCAATTACGCACGCACACACACACAATCTAATATACACGTGCCCAATTACACAGACATGCACACACGCAAGTGTGCATGCCATCACGCACACACGCATGCACACACACACACACACCAACACAATCTAATATACACATGCCCAATTACACACAAATACATACACACAAGTGTACATGCCAACACACTATGCACGCACACACACACACACACACACACACACACACACACACACACACACACACACACACACACACACACACACACACACACACACACACACACACACACACACACACACACACACACAAACACACACACACCCATTCCCCTAATTGCATAGTCTCTGACTCACCCACAGTTCCACTGGGCTTGTTTGAGGGGGGAAATGGAATTGAGCTAATATGCTGTAATATGAGGCAATATGTTGTTGAATTGGTAAATGTTATGTCTGAGTCATTACTTTGCTGTACTATATGTTCCACTCAAGGCCTCCTTTTCCTCTCCCTTTCTCCTCCTCCCCCTCTTCCTCTTCCTCTTTCTCCTCCTCTTCACCTCCATTTTCTCCTCCTCTTCATCTCCCCTTCTCGTCATCGTCCTCATCTTCCTTTTTCACATTCTCTCTTTTCACATTCTCTCTTCCTCCTCTTCCTCCTCATTTTTCTCCTCCTCTTCATCTCCCCTTCTCGTCATCGTCCTCATCTTCCTTTTTCACATTCTCTCTTCCTCCCCTTTTCTCCTCATCTTCCTTTTCCACTTCATCTCCCCATTTTTCCTCCTCTTCCTCCTCCTCTTCCTTCTCCTCATACTGTCATGGGATCTTCACACTTGCTTCACCTCCACTGCCATCTTCTTTTCTTCACCTCCACATTTTTCACCTTTGCATCTTTCTATTTTGTCATTCCTCTCTTTTTCCCCTCCACGCTCCCTCCATCTTCATCCTTCATTCCTGCTGCACTTGTGTCTTCTGACAGCATTTTTTCTTTCTGTCTGTCCCCTCCCTTGCCATGAGGAAGTTGAAAGGTTGGTTTTTCACATCTCTCTCTCTCTCTCTCTCTCTCTCTCTCTCTCTCTCTCTCTCTCTCTCTCTCTCTCTTTCTCTCTCTCTCTCTCTCATGCTTTTCTAATGTGTCAACTCTTTCTTTCTTTTTTTCCATCCTTCCATTTAATTTCTTCATTTTTCCATCCTCTTGTGTTTTACTTCTATTCCACTGTCTGTAACTACGTCTGTCTCTGGCTAGATCTGCTTTTGTGCAGAGGAAAAATACCTCGTGCTTTCATGTAAAAACCTTATAGAAACCCATGCAACTTTAAAATGCTTGCTTGCATGTAGATTTCTGATATGACCTGAATGACCTGAAATATGAATGTTTACACATAGGAGTGTTGCCATTTGCTTTTGAATTTATATTACTTTGGGATTTCCCAAATCACTATTACTTTCAGAGAATATGAAAGAAAATAAGAATGAATGGATACACTTCATGCAGTTATATGGTTGAAGGGGAAGATTGTGCATGTCCTAGGAAAAAAAGGTGCAGGACAAAGGCTGACTGTGATTTTAGAGTGAGGAGTCTGCACGCTTCCTTTTTTTTTGTTTCTTTATTCCATGGCAAGGTAGGGTGATGTTTCGACTGTTGTCTTCATCTTCTGATAAAGAGAACAGTCGAAACATCATCCTATCCTTCCATGAAACAAATTAAAAAGGGATTTTAAGTCTGCGCACTCCAAACTAAAATAAAATTAATGTATGTCCTGATCTCTCCCACCCCTCTCCCCCTCTGCAGGGGTTGTTCCCAGGTGGGTATCCTGCGTGCCCTGAGTGAGGCGGGCATCCCTGTGGACCTGCTGGGGGGCACCTCCATTGGATCCATGATGGGGGCGCTCTACGCAGAGGACCGCAGCCACAGCCGCCTACGCATACGCGCACGGGAGTGGGCCATGGTGAGACACACACACACACACACACACACACACACACAAACACACACACACACACACACACACACACACACACACACACACACACAAACAAACACACACACACACACACACACACACACACACACCTTCATCAGGCAGAGTGCATGTTACGAACAGTGCCTCCCTACAGTATCACCTACACGCAATCACACATATACAAGCACACACAGTCACACACTGAAGTCTGCACAAAAATATATTGTGCCATTTTCTCACGCAGGCCTACTCATTGAAAATTATACCAAGAAATCGTTCATTGTAAATATAATTTTATTCATGAAAAATAAAAACTATTTGTGGAATTGTATTTACCAAACGCAATTTTCCAAATTTGTTTGTTGCATAAAAAAGTAATGCCATGTACGTGTAGATGTACCTTTGCCCAAGGACTCTGTCTGTAGTACCCGTCTGTAGGTATTATTAAAAACACAAAGCAATGCCATCTCTCTTGAAAAATAATGGGAACGCAGAGACCAAGGACTCTGTTGGCCCGCTGGACTGTCTGTCTGCCTGCCACAACAGGACCGCAGTGATCTCATTGTCTTTCTAAGAATGAATCACCCAGCATGATTCTCAGTCAACAGACCAGACCCACAACCACTCAGATTCTGTGTGAGGTCATTTGTTCATGAAGGCAAAAGATGAACCGCACACTGATGAGCTCCCATTTAATCCATTTTCATTTGTGTGACGTTTCGAGCCACCCTGGCCCTTCCTCAGACCAGGGTGGCCCGAAACGTCACGCAAATAAAAGTTGATGAAATGGGAGCTCATCGTTGTGCGGTTCATCTTTTGCCTTCATGAGCTTTATACTTTGACCCTGCACCCGGCAAAAAAAGGATCTGGATGTGCATGAGCTCTGACTGGGAGGTAATTTTTTTTGTGAAACAGCCTTCATCACCCCCACCCCCACCCTGCCTGCATTCATTCATCCACCAATCAGTCTCTCTCTCTTTCTCTTTCTCTCTTTTTCCGTCTCTCCCTCCCTCTCTTCCTTTGTCATGCTATCCCTCTGGCTCATCAGTCCTACAGCTAGACATTAACCCATGAATCTCTTTCCTCTCTTGGTCCATCGCTCCCTCTCTCCCTCCCTCCCCATCTCTCTCTCTCTCTCTCTCTCTCTCTCTCTCTCTCTCTCTCTGTCTGTCTCTCTCTCTCTCTCTCTCTCTCTCTCTCTCTCTCTCTCTAGGAGATGACCTCGGTCTTCAAGAAGGTTCTGGATCTGACCTACCCCATCACCTCCATGTTCTCCGGAGCTGCCTTCAACTCCAGCATCAGCACCGTCTTCAAAGGCAAGCAGATCGAGGTCAGAACGCGGGCGCACACACACACACACACACACACACACACACACACACACACACACACACACACACACACACACACACACACACACACACACACACACACACACACACACACACACACCTCTGCCTCTTTCACTCTCTCTCTCTCTCTCCCTCCACACTCCTCCATTATTTTTTCCATTCCCTTGTTAACACCATCTCACCTTCATAAAACTGAGAGGCAATAGTGATGCTCCATATTCCCTCTATACTGTGTATTGCTCCGGGATGCTGCCGTAAAGGTGGGGTAGTGGAGGGCTGTTGAAAGGGTTGTTGCCCTCAGTGGCATGAGGTTAAATGGGGCCGTGAATTAATGCCATAAACATGTCTCTAGCTGTCCAATAGAATCTGTGTATTGATGTACTGATGTCATGAATGTGTCTGGTGGTCGTCCAATAGGATCTGTGTACTGATGTCATAAACGTGTCTGGCCGGCCAATAGGATCTGTGTACTGATGTCATAAATGTGTCTGTGTCGTCCTATAGGATCTGTGGATTCCGTACTTCAACATCACCACTGACATCACCAACTCGACCATGAGAGTGCACACAGATGGTGAGGCACACACACACACACACACACACACACACACACACACACACACATTCACAATCTGCCAATCTGGCTGGACTCTCAGTCATATTATCACTCATATTATCTGGTTTTGAAAGCTGGGGACAACTGCACTCTATTCTTTCTTTTTTTAAAGTATTTTTTTGGCCTTTATTATCATATGACGGTGTGAGAGTAGACAGGAAATGACTGGGAGAGAGATATGGGGCAGGGCCGGGAAATGACCCCGGCTGGACTCGAACCGGGGTCCCCGTGGGCAATGTAAGCCCAAATGTGGGGGGCTTAGCGCCCGACGCCACATCGCCCCCCGCACTATATTCTTTCATTTTGTATTTGTGTTTGTTACTTTCTCTGACACTCACCCCCTTACTTCTCAACCTCTCCCTCTCTCTCTCTCTCTCTCTCTCTCCCTCTCTCCCCATCTCTCTCTCTAGGCTCTCTGTGGAGGTATGTGCGTGCCAGCATGTCTCTGTCTGGCTACCTACCCCCGCTGTGTGACCCCAAAGATGGCCACTTGCTGATGGACGGAGGCTACATCAACAACCTGCCAGGTGCCTTACACAGCCCTTAATTCCTCACTTTTAAAGGTGCACTGTGTAAGGCCCTCGGCATGCTTGCTGCAGGAGACACCTGCACGGCCACAATTCGTTCATGAACGCGTTAACATGCGCATTTAATGTCAATTTCACGCGTGTTAGACACGGCAGCCAAACGCGTGCGTTAGGTGCAATATCTTCAAAGTCGCTGGGGGCGATCGTAAGAAAGACTGCACAGTTCCATGCGAGTGTTTCTGGTGAAAACGACGCTGGCAGCCACTTTTAAGAACGTCTCATTGAGCTTGTCCGAAATTACAAACTTTTGAAATCATACTTCCCCATTGCACTTTGAAAAAGGAGCGTGCAAATATAAGAGCAGAAGCAGTCTCCTTTTCTGGGGAGTCCTTTTTGTTTTATTTTTTTCTG
>NC_085867.1:23218342-23233342 GCF_034702125.1 Engraulis encrasicolus | reverse complement strand
CTTCACTCTTCAATATACCCGTAGATTTCCATGCCACGTTTAGGTGCTTTTGAGGTGATGACATTCTAACGCACCAGACATAAAACCCCATTGAAAATGAATGGGATGCTATGTCTGGTGAGTTAGAATGTCATCACCTCCAAAGCACCTACACGTGGCATGGAAATCTACGGGTATATTGAAGAGTGAAGTGTGGGTCACCAGACCAAACAAACAAAAACAGCTGAGAGCAAAGCATCAAGGATATCTGGGCTTCCATAACTCCCATGCAATGCCCTGCCATTGACTTCAATGTTAAACGCAGCATTCCAGTTACAGCTTATGACCAAGTTTTGAACATCGAAATGTAATTTAGAAGGTACCAAATGCCAACTGTTTTGATGTAAATGGGAAAAAAAGAAAGAAATTTGTATTACAACACTACAAAACTGTTTTGCGTAATAATTTGGAACAGAGCATTTTGGGCATTTTAAGTTTTTTGTTATTTAAAAAAATACCGTTATCATTGGAAGGTTCATTCAAAAACTTTTGAATTGTACTCTAATGGCCGATTACTTGAAAATTATGACGACTGTCATTTCTATTGATTATTTAGGAAAACGGCAAAAAATGTCATTTGCGTAATAATGTGAAATGCGGTGTATGTGCACAACTCAAGTAAAATCCACCTGCCCTTTGAATGCTTCGAACTTCACAAGATCATTATCTCTGCCTGTCTGTCTGCCTGCCTGTGTGTCTGCCTTTCTCTCTCTCTGCCTGCCTGTGTGTCTGCCTTTCTCTCTCTCTGCCTGCCTGTCTGTCTGCCTGCCTGCCTGTCTGTCTGTCTGTCTGTCTGCCTGTCTGTCCTTGCTCCCCTCTTTATGATGAGACCCTTCGGGCAGAACCAGCCCAGTGTCTATTGATTACATGGTGGCTCGTGTGTTTGTGGATAGAATGTAAATTTCAGGCAAAATTGATTTGGGAACGGGGATAGAAAGTTAACGACCTGTGAAACGCAAACACTGTCTGTCTGTCTGTCTGCCTGGTTGTCTGTCCTGTCTGTCTACCTGCCTGGTTGTCTGTTCTGTCTGTCTGCCTGGTTGTCTGTCTGTCTGCCTGGTTGACTGACTGCTTGTTTGCCTGCATGTCTGTCTGTGTTGATGCGTGCATGCAAGGATAGTGTTTGACATGTTCTCGCTCCCTCTCTCTCTCTCTCACTCTCTCTCTCTCTCTCTCTCTCTCTCTCTCTCTCTCTCTCTCTCTCTCTCCCCCCATCTCTCTCTCCTCATCTCTCTCTCCTCATCTCTCCCCCCCTCCCCCCTTCTCAGGAGGTGGGCTACCAGCATGGTAAGACGGTGTTTGACGTGTGGTGTCGTAGTGGAGTGGTGGACAAGATGATGAGAGATTGGCACCAGGAAGAGTTCCACAACACACAGACCAACGTGAGGCGCCATGTACACACACACGTGCACAAACACGCACACACACACCCATGCATACACACACACTCACACACGCACACACACACACATGCACACGCACACACACGCACACACACACACACGCATGCATACGCACACACACACACACATGCAAGCGTAGACACATGCCAACAATGTGCATTTTGATGTTCTGAAAATACCAAATGTTATTCTTTTTTTCGTAGTTTTAACTTTACACTGACATTGTCCTTAAAGATGGCCTGTTAACGTCATTTCATTAATTTTGCTGTGTTCTCCATTGCTATTGAATGTGTTAAGTGTTGGTCCTGTTTTAAAAAACGTTCAGGGGTCCGTTTCTCGATTCTTGTTGTTGCTAACCGTCTTAAGACCGTCTTAAGACCGTCTTACCATTCCCTTGGATTTAATGGTTAGCTTCGCTGTCGACAGAGAGTTGAGTCGCTCATACGAAGGACTTTGCTAACGACGATAGTAAAGACGCTTTGGAGAAATGGACCCCTGGTTGCTTTGTTTCAAGCCGTTTTTGCAAGCTAGCAAGGTGGCTTGTGGAGAAACGAGAGGGTGTTCCAGGTTTGTCGTGGAAATGCGTCTCTGATTGACTCAGTCCTCCTGTTCTCGTGGAAATGCGTCTCTGATTGACTCAGTCCTCCTGTTCTCGGAGAGATTGTAATGGGAAACAGAGTCGCCACTTCCCCGGGTGGTACTGCACTATAGGGGCGCCAACGGAGGCGTGCAGGCTCCATTCAGGGCTGTGCTCTTTCGACAGCGACCCCTAGGCGAGCTGCAGGCACGGAGCAACCAGAGTGGGCATACTGTATGTATGAGGCTTTGTGCTGTGTGCGTATCTGAGAGTAGCAACCAGCTGATAGCTAAGCTAAGCTAGGTTTAGGGCCACCAGACGTTGCTTGTTTTGAAAACAAGCAGAAAAAAAATTACTCGACATTTTTTTAGAAAAATGGATCGACATAAGGGCCAAAACATACCAAGGCGGAACGGAACGGCCGCGGGACGAACGCAGTCTTTCTGCTTAGTTTCGGCCAGCATGTTTTTCTCTGCCTTTCACACTGACAGAGTCGGCGTGCGCGGCCAGTCCTGTTCAAAACCCTCCCCACAGCCAAAGCTAGCATGCTACTCTGCCATTCATTTGAATGAGACACCGCCGGTCGCCGGCGTGAAAAATACGCTCGAGTTCTATTTTCCAAATGCAGCGCGGTGCGGAGCCGGCTCCCGCGCCGCTGACGCTCGACTACCGCCGGTTGGTGTGTAAGGACAGATACAGTATGTTTCAATGTATTTTCACCGACGCCGGTAAAAAACGCGGCCGTTCCGCAACGCTTTACCGCCCTGATGTGTAAGACCCCTAAACCTTTGTGGGCAACGCCGTCTTTCGACGTGACGCAACACAGAAAGGCTTTCGTGATTTGCTCCTTTCTCTGCATTATTTATGTCAATTGGGAAACACCGGGAAACACAGCCAGGCGAGGTGACGCACCGCTATGAGAGCCTTGCATGTGAGTTTAACGGGGTGACCGTCCGATTTTCAAAAGGAGTGAGTAAAACTGTGTTTATCGGAAGTTGGCCTTTAACTTTACACTGAGATTGTGGAAAAAAGCAAAAGTTGTTCAAATTGAAAATATAGAGGAATATTATAATAGACAAAGGTCTTGACTGTGCAGTGAATGTATTGGCCAAGCTCCACAAGTTTTACATTTTTCATAAAATAGGCTCTTACTTGGTTTCGTCAGACACAATTAGAAGAAGAAAAATATGTTTTCTCTATTAAAGTGAAGAATTACTTTAATAAGAGACCAAGTCTCAAAGTCTGAATGTCGATGATAATCAGGCTAGCCTAAAACCTAGATTTTCCTCATACAGTACTTAAGCCATGTAAATGCTTTATGTGTGTGTTTATGTGTGTAGGTTTTGACCTGTCCTAACGCCTCCTTCACTGACCTGGCTGAGATCGTCTCTCGCATTGAGCCGGTCAAATCAGCGATAGTGGACGGTGAGTTTCCAACACCACCTTTAATGCTGCTCCGGTAGAAGTGGGTTTCTGTAGTATATAGGAACACTTTATATTGACAGAGATAAGAAAATGTACTGAATATTTTCAGAATTAGTCTGAAGATCATCTTACCCTGTTAGGGTAATAAAAATAAATTGTGCCAATCAACAGATCTAGAAGCTGTGAGTGTGACAATCCTTGCAAGGTGCAAAATGACTTTGGCTTTCTGCAATGGTAGTTGAATTGTTTGTTTTTGATCCCTACATGTTATGTCACTGAAGGGTGTAACCTGAAAATAGACATTTAGATGGTAACAAATGCCTTGTTTTGAATTTGGATGGGGGTGGGGGGGCTCTTCTCCAGATGATTGTCTTGTATTGAGAGTGTGAAGGAGAGGGCTCCTCCCTTCTCATACAGAGGGGAGATGTTGTAGGGAAAACTATATATGTTATGAACTGGTGATGTCCAATAAATGAGTTTTAAATATCTCTCTCTCTCTCTCTCTCTCTCTCTCTCTCTCTCTCTCTCTCTCTCTCTCTCTCCCCCCTTTACAGAGGAGTCTGACTACCCTACTGACTACGAGGAGGACCTGGTTGAGAGCGCCCTGTCGGACCTGGAGTTGGCTGGTCGCCTTAGTGATCCCAATGAGGAGGAGGTAGCCGACACGGTAAGGGCCTCCGCACATCGGCTCCGATAGCACTGCGGAACACTTTCGCTTCCGACACAATTCTGACCCCCAAACCCAATTTCACACAAACATAGCATGGATAGTCAAAGGGCGGCTCCGACAAAATAGAACTGGCCTCTAATCGCTTGCCGACATCCTCGGACATCGGTGCCGGTGTGCAGGGTTGTATTGACAACAATGGAATCGAACTTTGGCGGATCAGTGCTCCGCACTTTGTCGGAGCCGATGTGCGGAGGCCCTAAAGCTGCATGTAGACCAGAAACGACCTATGCGACCCAGGTAACTGAGGAGTTTTGCCATTAATTCACTTTATTCGCTCTGGATGTGATATTGACGTGTTTGATTTACTAGCTAAGCAAGCCAGCGGCTCTGGCTTGACAGCCTGGGACATTCGGAGATATGAACATTCCAATTGGTTTTCGCCGTTATAGCTCATTTTAATATAAGCTTGACTTTAATCGCTGAAATTCACTCCTGCCGAATTCGCTTTGGTTGCTTTAGTAGATGACCCTCCATAGAGAAATAAAGACTTCCGTCGCTCAGGTAGTGTAGGTCGCGCTTAGTGTAACATAGCTTAAAGCGGAATTCACCTTTCAAACAATATTGTGCCCTATCTCTGTATTAGACCACATTATAACAGGGGATTATGTAGCCTCTGGATATAATACCTTTATATTAAACATAAAAGCTATTTATTGTTTTAGTAATGGTGATTTCAAGCCTCATCAAATCACCGGAAGAAAAAATAACGACTACAATGCCATTAGAACGTTGCTGGGTGATTTGATTGGACGCGTCATCAAATCACCTCGGCATGACAGGCGGCATGGAACAGAACAGCAGGCAGGCAGATAACACATTTCGAGGATGGAGATATTTACATTGTCCGGATAATAAGCCTACTTCAAGTAGGCCTATAGGTTACTGCACAATGGTAAAAGCCTTGGTGCATTCAATCCAACTGCTTAAAAAAAGTTTTGTCCGAATTGTTAATATGCGCTCATTGTCATTACAAATCACCTACAGTAGGCTATCGGAGCGCACCAGTCCACGATGTCTACGCCTGCCAGGTGTAGCCTATTAGGCCTGCAAGTTGTAATAACACATGGCCCTCACGTTTTTTTTTTTTTTTTTTGCTTTGTTATTAATTTTAATATGCTATTAATATATATTTTTAAAAGCTTCCTGAATTATTTGAGGTCCAGATCACGGTGCAGCGGCCACGGACACTCCGAGTCCTAATGGGCTAAACAATAGGAGCTCGACAGTGAAGTTGTCTTTAATTGAATCAGGCTTTATTTTAAGATTATTCAAAGTTATTTGATGGATTGCTGAAGGAGGCTGCGACCATTTCTATCCTCAAACGTGGCGTCCTCCTTGCACTGCTGGCGATGTTCATGCTCCTCTTACGCAGGTTGCAAACAAAGTAGCCATAAATGCATGCGCTGGTTATCATTACTGCACTTGGACTTGATTGCATTTAAACAACACGAGCAAGAACAAGGCACACTCAGGCAGGCTACTGAAATCTACTGTCAAGTCATTGTAGATTTCAGCTCACTCCCCAGGCAGTCAGGGCCGCCTATTTTGCATAAATTATAAACACAGACTTCCTCTCGAGGGACAGTTGAGACGCGAACGGACAAATCAAATTAAACACTTGACCAAAGTAAGCGACGATAGCCTACATCTTCAAAATGCAGGTCTAACCCAACACCTCCCTCAAACTGGCGAGATGGAGACGGTGGGGTGTCCCGCGCTATTTAGGCCAATGGGGGTTTGTAGGCCTAAGCTATGTTTCACGCAAGTCATTTCTCATCTTCTAAAAACAGATAGCATAACCTGAACAGCTGAATGCCCAGAAATGGTGAAACGGTGCAACTTACCGGGGGCGATTTTCCTTCATGTTGCACTTGCATTAGAGTCAATGAATGGGATGAAGACCATTTTTAAAAGGCAGCCTGCACATTTGTTTTATTTAGGCCTATAAATGATAAATTCCCTCTGACTTGTCGGCCTATTTGTTAGGGACCAACAGCAGAGGTCCGGATGAAACGGCTTTTGGTCAAACACCAGCACGAGAGAGAGAGGGCGAGAAAGCGTGCGCTCTTTGATAAAGTTGGTTGAACGGAGACAAGTCCGCCTCGCCTTTGGATTTGATGGGATTAAACAGATAGATAGAACATGAGCAGAGATAGACAGGCTACTTCCTTCTTGAATGAGTATTACATTTATTTATTTTTTCAAAAATAGGCTAAATGTAAGGTTAGCCTAGCTTTCTCATTTTCCGTTTCAGCATTAATCTGAGGACAGCAACAGTTGCGACACGAGCTGCACTTCTCAGCAGTTTGTTTTTCCATTCGCTTTTTATTCGCTGTTAGTAGCTATAGTTTGCGCAATGAGACCCAGTGAGGAAAATGCATGATTGTTATGTTTTTCAACAGTCTACATTAACAACATCAATCTGTCTCGGATATCAGCCTACATTTGCTGGCAGCGAGCACTGAGCAGCCAGAACGCAAGATTCCTTCGAATTCGGTGACGCGGTAACCTGGCAACGATTACTTAGTTTCCCGCAGTGCATTCTGGTTAACTGAGTCCGTTGAAATAGCTTTGTCAATCGCTTCAGCACATAATTGTATTAAATTAAACGAAATAATGCAAATTACTTTATTTTTCTCATGTAAAATTCAAAATGAGGATGAATTACATGTGATAACAGCACACATTGCCCAGAGGTGAATTGCACTTTAAGGCTCCACCCCACTGTCCCTACTACCACACAGTAATGCTGCCTCCCCTCTGTCCCTACCGCCACTGCAGGCCTCAGAAGGACAGACTTACACAAGCTGGCTTCGATCTCGAAGCGTAACCTGGTTCTTGACAGATCCCTGTTTCAGCATGTCGAGCTACTTGTGGATCTGGGAGGATTTTCATATTTTCGGGAGGATTTTGGCCTGTATTATTATTAGGACAGCCCAGTGAAGACGGGGACAGGAAATGAGTGGGGGAGAGAGAGAGAGATGAGGAAGGATCGGCAAATGACCCGGCCCAGAGTCGAACCCGAGTCGCCAGCATAGCAGTCCAGTGCTCTACCGTAGCCCGTAGACAGGGCTGTATATTCTCTCTATATTTCTCTCTGTAGAAATCTTTCAACACACACATGTGGGCAGCCGTGGCCTAGTGGTTAGAGAGTTGGTCTTTCAATCTAAGGGTTGCAGGTTCGAATCCCTCCTGACCTCTCCCTACATCTCCATCCATGGCTGAAGTGCCCTTGAGCAAGGCACCTAACCCCACATTGTTCCAGGGACTGTAACTAATGGTAAATGGACTGCATTTATATAGCGCCTTTCCACTCCTTCGAGCACTCAAAGGGATTTACATTGTATGCCTGACATTCACCATTTACATTCACACACTGGTGGCAGTGGCTGCCACGCAGGGTACCACCCTATCACCAGGAGTAACTTGGGGTGAAGTATCTTGCTCAAGGACACAACGCTGGAGTCAGGCCGAGCTGGGCTTGAACCGGCAACCTTTGGGTTGCCGAACGGCTCCTGTACCACCTGAGCTACTACCGCCCCCTGAAAATACCCTGAAAAAATAATAACTGTAAGTCGCGTTGAATAAAATGAAAGCGTCAACTAACCAACTAACAGCTTAGGAAGGAGGAAACAAGTGGTCAGAAATAAGGAAAGAATAAAGGGAGGGAGGAGAAGAGATGGGAAAAGAAAGTAATAGAACATTGCATATCAAGCCCGCACCGCACACCCTGTGCGAACGTCCCTTTCTTCCCCTGTCCTCCTCCCCCGGAGTGCTGTATGCGGTATCCAGGGATACTGACAGGATGGGACAAAGGGGTAAGTTGTCCCGGGCCCAGGGAGAGAGGGGGTCCCAGAAACGGGTTCTCATTCCATTGTATTTATTGATGAGGGGGGGCACATTCAGATGACTTTGTCCTGGGCCCGGAAAAAGCTGTCAGCTGCCCTGGCAGTATCCTATTGTGGGTGTGCAGCACAGTGCGATGCGATGCATGTTAAAGGAATTAAACTAAGAGGGGGTAGCAGGTGTTTCATTCTCATGAAGAGCTCGACTGGAGACCAATTCCACGAGGGGCCAATTAAGGAGTTGAGGCTGTGTAGTACTGGAGAGAGGGAGGGAGGGAGAGAGGCGTGGAAATTGATTACGCGCCAGGTGTACAAGTTTTGCTTGGTCAGTGCGGAAGAAAATCACAGCCCAGGATAATTGTAGTCTGATTTGTTATACACTTCTGTATATGCACGGACACACTTCTGTATGCTGTAGGTGGGACACACACGCCCACTACTATAGCACCCATATGGCGTGCCCATACACATCATGTCCACATCTCCATGCCCATACATAGAGTATAGTCTCTTCCTCTTCCCTTCTCCATCTTCTCCCCTCTTCTTTCTTCACCAAGTCTTTTATCTCTTCTCCTCTTCTCTTCTCTTGTTTCCTCTCCTGTCCTGTCCTCATCTTCTCTTCTCTTCTCTTCTCTTCTCTTCTCTTCTCTTCTCTTCTCTTCTCTTCTCTTCTCTTCTCTTCTCTTCTCTTCTCTTCTCTTCTCTTCTTTTCTCTTCTCTTCTCTTCTCTTCTCTTCTATTCTACAATCGCTGCTGCCTCTCCACTCCTCTCCTCATCTCTCCTCTCCTTTCCTCTCCTCTCCATCTCCTCTCCTCTCCTCTCCTCTCCTCTCCTCTCCACCTCCTCTCCATCTCCTCTTCTCTCCTCTCATCTGCTCTCCTCTCCACCTCCCCCTCCTCACCTTCCCGTGTCCTTCTCCTCTGCCCTACCTCACCTCCTCTTCCCCATGACCCCTCCCCCCAATCTCAACTTCATTCCATCTCCTCTCTCCTCCACCTCCTCCTCCTCATCCTCCCATCTCCTCTCTCCTCCACCTCCTCCTCCATTCATCTCCATCATCTTCCTCCCTTCACCAACGAAGTTTATTTTATTTTATCATTTTTTCCTTTGATCTTTTTCTTCATTTCAATATATTTGTTTTTAACATTGTTGTTAATCTAACTGTTGAGCTGCATGTTGTGTATGAATTGTGCTGTACAAATACAGTTATTATTATTATTATTATTATTATTATTATTATTTAGTCATCTCCATCCTTTTCCTCTTCCTCCCCTCTCCTCCTCCTCCATCTCCTCTTCACTCCCCTTCTCTCCTCTCTCTTTCCTCTTCACTCCCCTTCTCTCCTCTCCCCTCTCTCCTCCTCCTCCCATCTCCTCTTCACTCTCCTTCTCTCTTCTCTCCTCCTCCTCCCATCTCCTCTTCACTCCCCTTCTCCCTTCTCTCGTCTCTCTCCTCCTCCCATCTCCTCTTCACTCCTCTTTTCCTCTTCATATTCTCTTTTCTTCTCTTCATTCCCCTTCTTCCCTCTCTCCTCCTTCTCTCTCCTCCTCCTCCTATCTCCTCTTCCTCCTATCTCCTCTTCACTCCCCTCCCCTCTCTCCTCCTTCTCTCCCCTCCTCCTCTCCTCTCCACTTCACTCCCCTTCTCTCCTCTTTCCTCCTCCTCCCATCTCCTCTTCACTCCCTTCTCTCCTTCCTCCTCTTCATCTTCTCTTTTCTTCTCTTCTCTCCTCCTCCTCCCATCTCCCCTTCTCCCCTTCTCTCCTCTTTCCTCCTCCTCCAATCTCCTCTTCTCTCCCCTTCTCTCCTCTTCATCTTCTCGTCCCTCCTCTTCTCCTCCCTCTCTCCTCTTCCTCAGGATGAAGAGTTGGAGCCCCTGCGTCCCCCTTACCTCTCGTCTCCCCCCGTGGAGAACGTGGGGCCCTCCACTGCATTGCTCGGCCCTGCTGACCGCACCTCTCCTCCTGGCCTACGCGCCCGCAAGCCCAACGGACCCTGAGTGTAGACACACACCCACACACACACACACACACATACACACAGACACACACACACACACACACACACACACACAGACACACACACACACACACACACACACACACACACACACGCACACACACCAATAAGAAGGCACTATGCAATTTGACAATGTACACACTGACACCCCACCAACACCATTCTCTCTCTCTCTCTCTCTCTCTCTCTCTCTCTCTCTCTCTCTCTCTCTCTCTCTCTCTCTCTCTCTCTCTCTCTCTTTCTCTTAAACTCTCTCTCTCTCTCTCTCTCTCTCTCTCTCTCTCTCTAACTCTCTTATTTCCTTCTCTAGAAAACACTCTCACACACATGCTGCTGACACAGATACACACAACTTCGGCCACATTCCCCCTGAGTTCCTACCACGGCCTTACAGCACTCGGGTAGCTTTCACAGACTCATTGAAGGACACATTAACACAGAGCTAGATCGCCTACAAACCACATTTACATTCCTGTGCAGCTTGTATCATCCAAAGGACAAGAAGAGGATCTTTTTTTTTACCCATTGTGACTCTAACCTCTTTGCCTTAAACAGAGGCTTCATAGGCCAAAGCACAGTACAGGTCATTGGATGTCTGAACGGACTATCATTCTCTTGGTCCCTCAGAGTGGCCTGGGAAATACTGCCTTTAGTTCTACACAATCATTCCGATCTGAAAGACAGTATGGAAGCATTGCTCAGAAACTGATCATGGTCCCTGTCTCTGTCCAATCAGAGAGCGGGACGGGCGTGTCATAATGGCCAAGTATTCCGACCTTTACAGTGTCTCTGTCCAATCAGAGAGCCTAGCAGGGTTTCCTAATGGCCAAGTATTCCGCCCCCCTAGGGAATTTGCAGTAGGCAGGTCACCAGACCTAATGTAACTTGTGATTAGGTCTGGTGTTAACCAGGCAAACACCACACTAGCCTTAGGGCTTCCGCACATCAGCTCCGACAAAGAGCGGAGCACTGCTCCGCCAAAGTTCGATTCCATAGTTGTCAATACAACCCCGCACACCGGCGCTGATGTCGATTCGCGGATGTCTGCTAGCGGTTAGAGACGAGTTCTATTTTGTCGGCGCCGCCCATTGACTATCAATGCTATGTTCGTGTGAAATTGGGTTTGGGGGTCCGAATTATGTTGGAAGCGAAAGTGCTCCGCAGTGCTGTCGGAGCCGGTGTGCGGCCGGCCCTAGAGTACTATCCACAGGCTTCCTAGTTCCTGTCATGCGTCCAGAGTTTGGATGAGACATTAGGTCATGCTGTGCTATGGGTGGACTGCTGGTTATATGCTGTACCTCTAGCTAGTTTGATCTATGTTTGGAATTGTTTGTTTTTGTTTTGTTTTTGTTTTTTTTGTTCTTGCTCTTTCTTTTCTGATCAGGTGTCGGGAGAAGTAATTTATATGATGGTAGCGTTTCCTTTTACAATCAACGACCCTATGATTAGGGAAACTATGAATATAATTGTGCTTTCGTTTTTTCAAATCACTTACTAATGTAACTAAAAACCATCCACGGACAATCTGGTCTTTTCGGATTGTTTTTTAAACATACAGAATTAAGCTTGAATATTTACAAGATACATCATTTTTTTTTACATATGCAACGAATTATGCAAAGCAACAACCAGGGCATCTGGACAGTACATTTCAAGGAATGGCTCACTACAGTGACGAGAGAATGATTTTACACCTCTAACCTCCTAACACACACACACACACACACACACACACACACACACACACACACACACACACACACACACACACACACACACACACACACACACACACACACACACACACACACACACACACACACATCATGTACACACACTTTTTTTTAACTAATAAGCCTATCAATGCAACAGTATTTTATTGCAAACTAAGGATACTCTGTCGACCTTGGCCTCCAAAAACAATGCAATGTACCTAGCCTAGAGAAGTGCCTTTTTTGCATTTACACATTGAATGTTAACCAGTTAGCATTTCTAACCCTAGGTGCTCTAGAACTGTGATGTTTCATGTGATCTCTTTACAAAAAAAGGCATGAAAAAAACAGTAAATGTGTTACGAAAGAATCAGTCAGGCTTTTGATGTGAGCCATAAGAATGGATGTACAGTTGAGGACGATATTATTAGCCCCCCTCCTGAAATTAAACATATTTGTCAGTGAGAATGATGAGAATGACCATTATTAACACGTTTCTTTTATTCTGGAAACGATACTCTATGCAGATGTCCAATACATTGAATTTGAATGTTTCTATTGTTACAACAAGTTTAAACAAAAAAGGGCAAAAATGATTCACCCCCTGATCATTAATTGTCAATACAGTGCCATTTATGAACCAAAACTGACAACAGGCTCCTTGATTAGTTGTTAACTAGGTGAGCCTCTACTAGGGCAACCAAAAACACCAAAAGGCCTGTTGGCAGGAAGCTTGCAGTCATGCAGTCTAATGGGAGATGAGTATAAGGTCCATACGCCAGTGTCCATGCAAGCCACTGTTGACTTCCATTGATTGTGTGTGATTTGGGATATTTGACTGTTTTGAATGGTTGAGTTGTTATTATGTTTTGTTAGATTTGTGTGTTTGACATCATTGTTAAGGCCCCTTCTTTAATGAAGTCCTCCCCTGAACAATCACCATTCTCATCACTGTTACTGGTGATGGAAGGCCTCATATGATCTGGGGCCTATACTGCAGAGCTGGTTCAGGAGTAAACCAGGTTAACTTAAGAGGTAAATCATCTAATAAAGAGGCTGCTTAAGAAAATGAGGACTCCAGGCTCTTCTATTAGATTATTTACCTCGTAACTTAACCCTTATGTTGTGTTCGGGTCATTTTTGACCCGTTTTCAAGTTTTAGTGTGAAAAAAACACACTTTCCTTTATTTTCTTGGAATAAGGCTTCATCTAATCCTCAGTCACAATCATTGCAACACACAAAAAATATGTTTTATCATTTTAGTAAATTTTAAAGGTCCAAAAAAAAAAAGTTACATCTGTGGTGTTCAGGGTCAAAATTGACCCGGCATAGATTTTTGGCTGTTGTATGCATTTCTGAAAAGCTGTTGGTTGCCCCTTGTCTTTAGTTTGGTGATTTATGGTGAGGAAAATATATTTTTTGCCTGAATTTTTTTTTTGCCAGCTTTTTCATGTTCCAAATCCAATATGGCAGTCGGACAGTCCCATACACTACAATACGTCATATCTCCTGTTCTGAAAGGAGTACAGATGTATTTCTGGTGTCTACTCATATGTTTTCATGGTCAGGGAATCAATTTCTGCATTATATAATGAGATTTTTTGCACATTTGTTTGCGAAATACATTTATTCATAATGGCACCCAAACATGTAGAACTGGTCTTATATTTTCCATAAAGTTGATGTGGCAATGATATAATGGTCCATGTTCATGGCATAGGGGATTCAGATGAATAGTGTGACTTTTTTCATGTTAATTGATGTGTTCATTTCCAATATCTTTGCATTAGATTGGTGGAATAGCTGTGACTCGGACAGAATTGTTATTTTGTATATTTACCACACTAAAATCATATAAATATTGGAAAAACACCAAGTCAACATATTTAAACATTGATTTTATGCACTGAAAAACTAATTCAGTTGACATTTGGTCTTTATCCTGCTATAAATCTCTTTGGGTTGGTTTGGACCTCAACACCACAAATGCCACTATTGATGATATTTTTCAATATTAGAGAAAAACCAATAAAATAAATTTGGGGGTTGTTGTACTCTCATATCAGCTGTAATACATGGACAACATAATCACTAATTGTATCACTTTAGGAGGTATTAATAGTGAATTTATGCAGATTTTGATAGTTTTGGTCATCAAAAACGATTTGCATAATATAAGATAAAAGACCAGTAAAGTCAAAAAGATGAATACATAAAGTAATATTTCCATGGATATGAATACATACCAAGTTAGCCATGAGATGAAAAACAATATTTGATGATAACTAGTGTTTTTGGGTATTTTATGGCTGAGTTTTGTTAACACGGGTCAAAAATGACCCGAACACCACAGGTGTATGCAGCTTACGAACACAACACAAGGGTTAACCTGGTTTACTCCTGAACCAGCTTTGTAGTATAGTCCCCTGGACAGAGAGGGTTTCTTCAAGTGTCTTCCTGTTCCTCAGCTTAGAAACACCAACCTGTAGTCCTGGAGATCTGTGGAGGTGTTACAAGACAACACTGTAGGTTCATTTGCTAACAAAGTAACGTTTGTTCTGAGGGAAAATATGAACCCTGTGAACCAACGCGGCATTAATATTTAGGACGATAAAGCCTTACCTCACGAACACACCACACAAGTAATTGTCTTTGTATAGAGGTGCTGGTAACAAAAGATACAAAGGCAATTTGAGCGAGAGGTGCCTATTTTAGCGACACAAGCGACAGTTTGTAGTTGAAGTTCAGCAAATTATGGTCATGAGATATGATTCAGTTCGGCCACAGCCACCGCAGCCAATCTGAATGTTGGAATGCTAGTATTCTGCCATACACTTTTGTGTCTTTTGGTGTGTTCATGTGGGTAAGACTCTTCCTTTAGGAGGTTTACGGCTTGTTTATAACTAAGCACCTGTAGTGGTTATTACATGAAAGATGAATGGGAAAGACTTAACAGGTTTTGTGTTGTCGTACAGACTGGACCGTTACCATTGTTTGAAAGTAAAGCGGAAGACGTGATGTAATTGTATGAATGTGGAATGACATGAAGAGTTTGTTACTGAAGCACTTGATGTATAAAGAATGTGGCTATTTTAGTGGAGGAAAAAAACAGACATACATGAAATGTGCTGTTGTAATATGTTGTTTACTACCTGGCTGGTTAGGTGTAGAAGCCTTACCTTGTTTTGCCTTCTGTACTAATAAAACTATTATATAATAAAATAAAAAATATGTTATATATATGTCTCT
>NC_085867.1:23205842-23213342 GCF_034702125.1 Engraulis encrasicolus | reverse complement strand
GCATACGTTTAGCCTCCCCACATCTCTCATGAGCAGGACTGGACTGGCCATCTGGCATAGTGGGCATTTCCCGGTGAGTCCCGCACCCTGGTGGGCCCCTATTTTCAGAAATGTTTTTTTTTTCTTTTTAAATGGTTAAAAAAAATACATTTCTGAAAATAGGGGCCTGCAGGGGTGTGGGCCCACTGGTGAGTTAGTTCTGTGCCGCTAATTATGAGGGGCCCCATTAAGCCAAAAGTGCCTGGGCCCTATTTCTCCCCAGTCCATCTAATTATCAGGGGACCCCTTTAAGCCAAAAGTGCCCGGGCCCTATTTCTCCCCCAGTCCATCTAATTATGAGGGGGCCCCTTTAAGCCAAAAGTGCCTGGCCCCTATTTCTCCCCCAGTCCATCTAATTATGAGGGGGGCCCTTTAAGCCAAAAGTGCCTGGGCCCTATTTCTCCCCAGTCCATCTAATTATCAGGGGACCCCTTTAAGCCAAAAGTGCCCGGGCCCTATTTCTCCCCCAGTCCATCTAATTATGAGGGGGGCCCTTTAAGCCAAAAGTGCCTGGGCCCTGTTTCTCCCCCAGCCCAAATCTCTCATGAGTCACATCCACAGCCTTACATGATGAATGGCTGCCAATGCCACACTAAGCTCATTCTCACCAGTGATAAGCAACCTGGAGGATTCAGAGGCGACAATCCAGTGCCACATATTCCAAATTATTTTTTTATTTATTTATTACAAGGATAGCCCCTAGCCATCTCATTTCCAAGGGGGTCCTACTGACAGTACAGTACAATAACAGAAAAGAAAACAGACATTGAGTACAAACAGTAGACACAGACACACACTCACTCACTGACTTTGCTCTCCAAGCTCCAAATTACCTGGCCTTACCTGTGATGAGCAACCTGGAGGATTCAGAAGCGATAATCCATTGCCACGTATTCCAAATCGCCTTGCTTTACCTGTCCAATAAGGGTAACTGAACAGGTAAAATCAGGTAAGTTCAAGTATGTGGTTCTTGATTGCATCTTCTGAATCCAGGTTGCCCATCATTGGCGAGAGTCAGGGCAGATTTTTTTTTACAGGTGTGATGTAGTGGAAAAGCAAACGACAACAGAAAAGTCACACTGAGGAGTCGTGCTTTGATTTCATTGATTCTTCCACCACATTATTAGGACTAAGAGATAATGATTTTGAAGACAATTATTGTTAGCAATTGTGTTTTTGCTGTTCTTCCGACCGGGGACCCACCTTCTGAAATACATGCAGGTGTGATGCACAGCAGAATAATATGCATCACAGCAGACCTATGTGCACCAATGCACATTGGTGGTATGAAACCAAGAAGCTTTCTCTCTTTCACTCTTTCATTCTGCTGCTGTTCCTTTGCTCCCTCAGACATCACACCACCTCATCATCTCAGCATCCTCCCCAAAAAATGAAACTAGGCCACATCCCAGGCCACGGGGCAGAGTAACGAGGTCTACTTACAGCACAGTGTATGGTAAGCACTCCTCGCTCTCTCCCCGCCTCAATAAATAAATAAATTTCCTCTTTCTTCCCATCCTAAGCTTGTCTCTTGACATCTGTGTCTAATGCTCTGATAGCACAGTTTAGTGCTGATATGAGGCTAATGTCATAAATTGCTTTTTCCAACAGAACTTTATCTTCACCTGCGATCTAATGGCGGCAGCAAGTTTTGCATTTTTGATGAGGGGCTGAGAGAGACAGTTTTGAAGAGTTCCGGAACATCCATCTGTTCCGTTCTTAGAATGCTGATCATTCTAGAGATGAAGGAGCCCTTCAAGCCCATCAATCATCTGCCTTTAGGAGCTTTGTGAAGAACAATTATCTTGTTTCCACATCAGCTATTACATAATGGGAGATATATTTTTAAGATAACGGTAGTTTTTCCCTGCATCGCAAGGCGGTCTTTCTTGAGCTCAGCACCGAGATTCACATTCTTAGATTGTGACATCCTCCGTGTCACCATTTATGTAAGTCCTTTGTATAATTTTACACACACAAAGGCTGGTGTTTAAGTATACCGCTGTGTGAAAGGCTGGTGTTTAAGTATATCGCTGTGTGAAAGGCTGGTGTTTAAGTATATCGCTGTGTGAAAGGCTGGTGTTTAAGTATACCGCTGTGTGAAAGGCTGGTGTTTAAGTATATCGCTGTGTGGTCTAAAAATAAGTGATGGTTATCCCCACCCACTGTCTACCGTACTCTTCAGCACATCCTGGTTACACTGACGGGTCTCGTCCACCCACACTCTACAGGCATCCCGCTGCCTACACCACACACACACACTCTCTCTCACACTCTCTCTCTCTCTCTCTCTCTCTCTCTCTCTCTCTCTCTCTCTCTCTCTCTCTCTCTCTCTCTCTCTCCGAAACACACAGTACTATGCAGCAGAGAGATAGAGAACGAGAGAGAGAGAGAGACGGAAACACATACAGTACAAAACACATATAGTACAGTACATACATGCGTATATAGGCCCACACACACACACACACACACACACACACACACACACACACACACACACACACACACACACACACACACACACACACACACACACACACACACACACACACAAAAACACATACCAATAAAAACCCACCCACAATCCTGCACGTGCACGCACACACACTTGCACGCACACGCGCGAGCCCACACACACACACCAAGTCATTTGTTTTCCCTCTGTGACTCAGGGGACCCCGGAAGCATGCAGAGGAGAGGAGGAGGAGGAGGAAGAGGAAGAGAACGTAAAGGAGGGAGCATGCAGAGAAGAGGAGGAGGAGGAGTAGAGGATAGGAAAGGAGGAGGAGGAGAAGGAGGAGGAGGAGGAGGAAGAGAACGTAAAGGAGGGAGCATGCAGAGGAGAGGAGGAGGAGGAGTAGAGGATAGGAGAGGAGGAGGAGGAGTAGAGGATAGGAGAGGAGGAGGAGGAGGAGGAGTAGGAGGAAGAGAACGTAAAGGAGGGAGCAAGCAGAGGAGAGGAGGAGGAGGAGTAGAGGATAGGAGAGGAGGAGGAGGTGGAGGAGGAAGAGAACGTAAAGGAGGGAGCAAGCAGAGGAGGTGGAAAAGAATAAGGAGCAAGTAGAGGAGAGGTGGAGGAGGAGGAAATATAGGAGGAGTAGAGGAGAGGTGGAATAGGAAGAGAGCGTAAAGGAGAAGTAAGGGAAGAGAGAGGAGAGAAGAGGTAACTAAGGGAAGAGAAAGTAGAGAGGAAAAGAAAGAAGATGAGAGGCAGGAAAGATGAGGAGAAAGGAGAGGAGGAGGACTGCATGGTGGTGGGATTTGGAGAGGAGTTGGCAGATTAGGGGGAGAAAGGAGAGGAGGAGCCACGAACACCAATGTCGCTGTGGGGAGGAGAGGAGAGACCAGAGAGAGGGTGCTTTCAATAGCACCACCATGTCTCAGAGGTGTAGAGGAGAGGAGATGGCTCTTTCGGAAGCGGAGGAGAGGAGAGGGGAGGGGAGGAGGGGAGAGAGGAGAGGAGAGGAGAGGAGAGGAGGAGAGGAGGGGAGAGGAGAGGAGAGGAGAGGAGGGGAAAGCAGAGGATGAGATAGGAGAAGAGAGGAGAGAAGAGGGGGAGAGGAAGGCAGAGGAGGAGAGGAGATGAGCAGAGAGGATAGCAGAGGAGGGGAGAGGAGAGGAGCAAAGAGGAGAGGAGCAGAAAGGAGAGGAGGAGAGAGAAGAGGAGAGGAGAGAGGAGGAGAGAAGAGGAGAGGGGAATAGATGAGAGGAGAGGAGAGGAGATGAGATGAAAAGAGAGGAGAGGAGAGGAGAGGAGAGGACAGGACAGGAGAGGAGATGAAAAGAGAGGAGAGGAGGAGAATGGAGAGGAGAGGGGAGCGGAGGAGAGGAGAGGAGTGAAGAGAAGAGGAGGAGAGATGTGAAGAGAGTGGAGGAGAGAGTAGAGGAGAGGAGAGGAGAGGAGAGGAGAGGAGAGGAGAGAGAAGGAGAGGAGAGGAGAGGAGAGGGGTAGAGGAGAGGAGAGAAGAGGGGGAGAGGAGAGGAGAGAAGAGGGGGAGAGGAGAGGAGAGAAGAGGGGGAGAGGAGGAGAGAAGAGGGGGAGAGCAGATGAGAGAGGAGGAGAGGAGAAGGGAGGAGAGGAGAGGAGAGAGGAGGAGAGAAGAGGGGGAGAGCAGAGGAGAGGAGAGCGAGGAGAGCAGAAGAGAGGAGGAGAGAACAGAGGAGAGGAGAGGAGAGGAGAGGACAGGGGAGGAAAAGAGAGGAGAGGAGAGGACAGGAGAGGACATGTGAGGAGAGGAGAGGAGAGGGGAGGAAAAGAGAGGAGAGGAGAGGAGAGAAGAGGAGAGGAGAGAGGAAAAGAGAGGAGAGGAAAAGAGAGGAGAGGAAAAGAGAGGGGAGGAGGGGGCTCTTTCAGTAGCAGCAGCAGCAGGGGTATTTAAAGCACTGGCAAACAACACACAGATTATTGGGTACTTCTTTTCTTTTGTGTGTGTGTGTGTGTGTGTGTGTGTGTGTGTGTGTGTGTGTGTGTGTGTGTGTGTGTGTGTGTGTGCGCGTGTGTGTGTGTGTGCATGTGTGTGCATGCGTGTGCGTGTGTGCGTGTGTGTGTGTGTGTGTGTGTGTGTGTGTGTGTGTGTGTGTGTGTGTGTGTGTGTGTGTGTGTGTGTGTGTGCCTGCCTGTGAATCCTCTGGATTTTGTGTACCCTCTTCTCACCTCCTGCAGGCAGAGGGAGAGGAACACATGCTGTGTACGTGTTTTACGTATGTGTCCATGTGTGTGTGTGTCTGTGTGTCTGTGGGTGGTTGTTTATTTAAATGTGTGTGTGTATTGTGGTGCACAAAAAAATCCACTTGCTTTTTTTTCCTCTCTTTTCTCCTCCTGAAATTGATTGTTGGGTTTGAATTAGTCAAAGCTCATTGGCCACAGTGTCTCGAAAGAGAAGAGCCTCTCTCTTTATAAGCCTCAAGGGCACTCCACTCCACACGTCTGCCTTCCTCCCCTCCTCAGCCTCCACAGTCAAGTGCTATGACTGCACAGGGGCAATTCTAGGGTAAGTTGGGGCCCCAAGTGAAAATTCAAAAGAATGAAAAAATTGCCACTACTGTAGTTTTACATCTTAGCTGTTCTTCACCATCTACATATAGGCGTGGGGGCCCCAAGCAGCTGCCTGCCTAGCCTGGTGAAAAGATGCGCCTCTGCTGGACTGCAATCGGAGCTAGGCAGGTAATAACAGGTTGTCCTTAGACGATCATTTCAATCAGCTCCTTTCAGATGTGTCTGGAGATTTTAAAAAAAGAATTAATATTCCACTATTACTAAGTTCAATTACATAGGTACTTAAAAAATGTCTTGTGTGTCAGTGTCTTTATGTTTTCTTTGGCACATTGTGTCAGTGTGATTCTATGATGGGTTATCTGAGGTGGTTAAGGCATTGTCCTGTCCTGTCCTGTCCTCTCCTGTCTTTCTTCCTAATCTATAGAGGATGAATCTGAAACATGATGACCATGCAGCAATGAGACAGCAGAATAGCTGGATATGAGTTCCACGAGTGACCACCAGGGGGACCAGAGGACATGGAGCAGGGGCAACATGAACACACACACACACACACACATAGACAGACAGAGAGCGAGAGGAGGAGAGAAATGGTAAGATGAGGATAACAAGAAAAATGACAGAAATAAAAGACATGTGAATGCAGATACCCTGGTGTGAAAGGCAGAGCTGAATACAAACACAGCAGTCCGTTTTCCTATTCCACATCATTGACATTTTACAGTAGTACAACATGAGTGAGTATAACCAAACATCTTCTACTAGGGGAAGATGCATCAAATCCTGTCAAATGCAAATACCCCATGCTAAGGAGTGTGCTCAAGTTCGGTCTCCTAAGGGAGCGTTGTCCCCTCCCTCTTCTTCTCTTTGTGTGGCATTTGGTGGCGGCTTGAATAAGATGTGCCCTGCTACCAGCATCTACAGTGCAGCCAGCGCTAAGGCAACTCTATTTGTTGTCAACCTAAAGGCCCCCAAAGGTCCTCCTAACCCATGGATCCAGGAAAAGTACGAGCTTGATTTATCTTACTCTACTAGAAGATGTTTGGTATAACTACGTATGTGAGAGGCCTTATTCATCCAGATCATGGAGTCAAAACAATATGCAGTGTGTCCATCCCCCAGAGACTGTGTGCATGCATTGGTTATTATTGACCCATTGTGTCCTGGAGACACATATACGCTGCATTCAGGTTCTTGAGATTTGAGCTGTTTTATTAAAAATGTGGGTAAGTTAGAGCTGAATGAACACATTCTAAGGCAAAACGAGGGTCCTAGCCTTTAAATGTTACTCATTCCACGTTTGTATGTGCTTCGGAGGCTGAGATATTTAGGATTTAATATACAGAGGGCACCCATTTCCAAAAATGGTTTAGGACCAAATGGATTAAGTCCCATTCCTTTACACCAACCTCTGGTGTGTGCCTCTGCCTCTCTCCCGTCTCTCCCCTCTCCCCTCACTCATCTCTTCTCTCTCCCATCTCCTCTCCCTTCTCTCCCCTTCCTCTCCTCTCTCCCCTCTCCTCTCACTTCTCTCCACTTCCTCTCCTCTCCTCTCTCTTCTCTCCTCTCTCCTCCCCTCTCCTCTCTCTTCTCCTCTCCTCTCCCCCTCCTCTCCTCACCACTCATCTCTTCTCTCTCCCATCTCCTCTCTCGTCTCTCCCCTTCCTGTCCTCTGTGCCCTCTCCTTTCTCTTCTCTCTCCCATCTCCTCTCCTCTCACTTCTCTCCACTTCTTCTCCTCTCCTCTCCCCTTAACTCACCTCGGCTCTCTCTCCCCTCCTCTCTCTTCCCCTCTCCTCTCCTCTCACCTCTCTCCTCTCCCCTCTCTCTTCTCCTCTCCTCTCCTCTCTCCTCCCCTCTCCTCTCTCTTCTCCTCTCCTCTCCACTCTCTCCTCTCTCTCCCCTCCTCTCCCCCGTCCCCCTCTCCTTTCCCTCTTCTCTCTCCTCTCTCCCCTCTCCTCTCCCCTCACTCATCTCCTCTCCTCTCTTCCCTCTCCCGTCTTTCCCCTCTCCCCTCTCCTCTGTCCCCTCTCCTTGCTCTTCTCTCTCCCACCTCCTCTCCTCTCCTCTCCTCTCCCTTCCCTCCCCTTCCTCTCCTCTCCTCTCTCTCCTCTCCTCTCTTCTCAACTCCCCTCGGCTATCTCCTCTCCCCCACTCTCCTCTCTTCTCCTCTCCTCTCCTCTCTTCTCCTCTCCTCTCTTCTCCTCTCCTCTCTCCTCGTAGGGGAGGCTGCCGCTCCTCTCCTCCCCTCTCTCCTCTCTCCTCTCCCCTCCTCTCCTCCCCTCTCCTATCTCCCCTCTCCTCTCCTCTCCTCCTCTTTCCTTTCCTCTCCTCTCCTCTCCTCTCCTCCTCTCCTCCTCTATCTGCTCTCTCATCTCCTCTCTCCTCATCTCTGTCCCCTCTCCTCTCCCCTCCCCTCTCCTCTCCTCTCCTCTCCTCTCCTCTCCTCTCCTCTCCTCTCCT
>NC_085867.1:23190842-23203342 GCF_034702125.1 Engraulis encrasicolus | reverse complement strand
TTTTATTAGATGTAATAAAACCCGCCGGTCATATACAGGCCAGAGAGAGAGAGAGAGAGAGAAAGAGAGAGAGAGAGAGAGAGAGAGAGAGAGAGAGAGAGAGAGAGAGACACACACTCAGAGACTCGGTGTGTGTGTGTGTGTGTGTGTGTGTGTGTGTGTGTGTGTGTGTGTGTGTGTGTGTGTGTGTGTGTGTGTGTGTGTGTGTGTGTGTGTGTGTGTGTGAGCCTGTGTGAGCCTGTGTGAGCCTGTGTGTGGAATACAGAACAGGTTCCAGAGATGCTATCATGTCAGTAATAGCACAGGAGCATTAGGTGTGGCTTTAATAAAAGCTGATAAGAAAACAGGGGGAAGAGAAATGTCACAGGTGGGCTTTTTCTATTGAATTGTTACGTCAATGGAGTTATTTTTGTAAAATGCTAAGCAGTAGAAAGAAGATTTGATGTGGCATAGATACCATGAAGGTAATAGTTGGATCTCTTTTCTTTCCTGGTGAGAACAACACAAGATTAAAAAAAAATCTGAAATTAAAAATCAGGAAAGGCTGTATTTGAGAGATCTACCTTAGGCCACATATAAATAATATTAATTAAATACACAGTTTCTAGTATACTATACTATACTAGTATACTATACTATACTAATGCGTACAGTACATGGGTAGTCGTGGGCCCCTATTTTCAGAATTGTTATAAAAAAAATCTTCATTTATGAAAGTAGAGGCCCACAGGGGTGCGTGGCCCACTGGTGAGTCAGTTCTGCGCTGCCACTTATGAGGGCCCCCTTTAAGCCAAAAGTGCCCGGGTCCTATTTCTCCCCCAGTCCAGCCCTGCCTCTCTGTGCTGTGCCCAGGTCCTATTTCTCCCCCGGTTCAGTTCAGCCCTGGTTCTCTGTGCTGTAAAGAGTGCAATGCTCGCCAGGGCTGTGCTGGGCTGTGCTGGGCTGTGCTGTGCTGTGCTGTGCTCACCTGCTGGAGATAACATTATATTGTCTAGACTCTGACAGTGAGTTATTTCTGTGAAATTGCCGCTCGAGGTCAAGAGCGACGCTCCAGTTTCCAGGAACACTTTTAGAAGCAGGGAATTTAAAATGACCGTCTTCTGCATTTTGAACCCTCAACGTCTTCAGGGTTTTTTTCAGGCCCCTATGTCATCAAATGTAAACTTAAGCAAAACAAAATGAATGCAACAACATAAAAACAGTGCATGCAATGGAAGACAATGCCTTGCATAAAAAGTAGAATGAAGTGCATCTATCTCTCTCTCTCTCTTTCTCTCTCTTTCTCTCTCTCTCTCTCTCTTTCTCTCTTTCTCTCTCTCTTTCTCTCTCTGTCTCCGGCCATACAGACAGAGCAGGCTTCAGCAGCCTCCACCTTTAAATGCCCCCGGTGCCATAGCTTCCCCATCCGTGGTTTAGACTAGTCACTAGAGTAATGCATTTCAAAGAAGACAGCTGTTTTGACTACATGTACACTAGAGCATGATCACTCCCGTGACGTCCCATCCCGGTCCCAGAAACAAATCCCACCCCGTCCCATCCCGGGCAGGAGTAAAAGAAACAAATCCCATCCCGTCAACTCCTGTAAGAATGTCTCCCAATCCTGCCCACTCCCACTCAAAATCAATCCCACTCCCGTTTCGCCCAAAAAAAAAAAAAGCCTTTTTTTTTAATTCTGAAAAAATAAGCGACCCGCAGTAGTACATCGTATACGTGCATCAACAAAAGAGCGTCTCTCTTCTGATATGGCGTGTCAGCCCTCCCTCTGGCTGGGTCACCCTGGCGGTGGCCTCTGCAGCCTGTACCCAGTGCACAGCATGGGCTGATTGACGCCATTTGCCACTGAGGCAACGGCGGTGAAAGCCATGCAGGCCTGCGAGAGAGAGAGAGAGACAGTCAGGCCAGCGGGGCGGCGAGAGAGAGAGAGAGAGAGAGCCAGGCCAGCGGGGCTTAGCGGCAGCTGATGGAGACATCACATCAGGGTGGATGAGGACTACAGTGTGGTCTACAGTCAGAGCCGGATTAAGATGGCACGTGGCCCCTAGGCTAAAGGTTGCTGCGGGCCCCCCTGGATGGAAGCTAGGAATAATATGTGGATAATATGAAGGGTAATATGTCTGCCAGATTATGTAGTAACCAGATTTAAAACTGTACTCGACATTACAGATTCATTTTTCAATATTGCATCTTTTCACAATTATGGACTTTTTGACTTTTGGGCAATCGGGTTCTCCTGGCAGGTGAAGGCCCATAGGCTGTAGCCATATCTGTGGGGGCCCCTGGCAGGTGGGGGCCCTAGGCTGCAGCCATATCTAGCCTGTGCATTAATCCGGCCCTGTCTACACTGTCTGCTAATCCACTGATGAAAGGCAGTTTGCCAACAGACGCTCGATTGGTCCAGACACTCTTGGCTTGGCTCTTAATAGCTCTGTCTCTCGCTTGGTCAGCGCTGTTTTAGGTGGAGGAAATATCCAGTAGTCCATTAGTTTTGGGGATTTTGTTTGGATTTTTCGTCTATGGAAATGACAATCTTGTGGTGTCACTTATTCTTTTTTTCTTTTAGGTTTCCTAAAGATCTTGTTGAAGGTGAAGATTGTGCACATCCCAGCAAAAGGTGCAGGAGGACAAAGGCTGACTGTAGTTTTCGGAATGAGGATATATTTCTAAAGATATTGCTCAAAATTGCAACACCACTGCACAACGTATTGCTTCCCTTCAGTGGTTTTTAATGTTCTTTTGTTATAGATCAATTGATGCAATCTAAGTTCAGGTCTACAACAACTTTCGTCTTTCTTCACCAGCAGTGAAAACTCCTAACACTGTTTTGATGAGTAAACTGAATGTTATGCTCTCTCTCTTTCTCTCTCTCTGTCTCTCTCTCTCTCTCTGTCTGTCTGTCTGTCTGTCTGTCTGTCTGTCTGTCTGTCTGTCTGTGTCTGTGTCTGTCTCTCTCTCTCTCTCTCTCTCTCTCTCTCTCTCTCTCTCTCTCTCTCTCTCTCTCTCTCTCTCTCTCTCTCTCTCTCTCTCTCTCTCTCTCTCTCTCTCTCTCTCTGTCTGGCTGTCTCTGTCTCTCTCTCTTTTGTTGTCAATGCCAGTTGTCAGATCAAATGTATGACTGAAATATACTGTACCTTGACTTGACTTAAACCCGTATATTCTGTCTTACTACCTGACACACTAACGGTTTACAGGAAAGGAAGTCAAGTCAACATAAAAGTCTCCAAAGTCCCATCCCAGGACCGCAGGGGTTGTCTGACCGTGGCTGACCTTGTGTGTGGATGCAGTTGGGTCCTGATGCAGCTGATGTAGTGTACTTACGGGAGGCCGGAGTGGTCCTGATGCAGCTGATGTAGTGTACTTACGGGAGGCCGGAGTGGCCAGATACAGCTGATGTAGTGTACGTACGGGAGGCCAGCCGGAGTGGCCAGATGCTATGTGACGGCTCCTGTTAGCGTCTGCAGCACAGTCATGCTGAGAGGAGGAGGAGAGCATCACCTTCACCTGACGACCCTGCCACACAGTACAATACAGTAGGCCCTTTTCTCCTGCTCGTTTTCTACCCAGTACAGCTTGACACGTCACGTCTTGGCCGCCGTTTATTGTGTTTCAAGTAGTTGGCAGTACGGCACAGCACAGTTCAAAAACATTTTTTCGGCCGGCTGAACCGGGCTGAGTGGGTTCTATTGCTGCCTACTGAATACCGTGCGTCAGCTCAGTCTCACCGGTGATTAAAAAAAACAATCATGTCGGCCATCTGACCAATTCGACTTCTCTTTAGTTTGACACTTACTTTGATATTACGTAAAAAGGAACAGTCCACCATGTTTCAATAATACGTTCTTCTCTGACCTGTGATGAGTTTGTCCCGACCTGTCTCGTTTTTTCGGACGCAGCCCCAGTCAGCAACGTGCACAACACCAACTCGTTAGCATTAGTTTGGCTAAGCTTTGCTTTGGGGAGTATTGGGTGCTTTACAGTTTTTCTCGATTGGTTTGGCTAATTTCTTGAAACCGAGATGACATTTCTAAAAATGTTGGGTCATTTGGCTAAACATTCTTACACTTCTGCACAACAGATCAGATAACTAGCAAAATGTCATGTACCTCCCAAAACAGCTCATTCTTGAATCAGCACTAGACCTTCTCCCACATAATGGTCAGTACCATCAAAATGGCACAGACCCTCCTCAATTGCTTTGGCTCATTTGCATTCATTTAGTCCTTCTGTCAAAATAAACTGGAAGGTTCAGCATAACTACATGGATCCTCATGACTTGCTCATATCACTCCAAAAACAGTTTACACGTGTGTCAAAACTAAATTCCTTCCCCACATATATCATCAGTATCCCCAAAATACATTGTCCCTTTGCCATTGTGTAAGCACTGCAAGTCAAAATGGTTAGATGCTTTGTCTACGTTCAACTAACAGATTTCGACTATTAGTCAGCCTGCCAAGACCCTAAAATAAATGTTTGATGGCATTTTCTGTTAAAAGTTGGCAACCATGCCAGAAGTTATCAGCATGGGCTAAGGTTTCAGAATCACCTGGTTGCCAACATGGAACTTGACCTTTAAGGTCAAATATGAAGGTCAAAAGGTCAACCACGGTCAAATAACAGTGTTATTATTATTATTTTTTTTTACATGCTGTTAAAAGTGGGAAACCATGCCAGAAGTCATCAGCATGGACTAAGGATTCAGAATCAACTTGTTTCCAACCCGGAACTTGACCTTTAGGGTCAAATCTGAAGGTCAAAAGGTCAAAAACTATGTATTTTCTGGTTAGTCTATTTTGGGAACTGTATATTCATGGAATTCTTTTTCAAATGTCAGCAACCATGCTAGATGTTATCAGCATGGACTGAGGTTTCAGAATCACCTGGTTGCCAACATGGAACTTGACCTTTAAGGTCAAATTTGAATGTCAAAAACAATGCATTTTCTGGTTTGCCTTTTTGGGAGGGGCTTCATATCCATGGAATTCTTTTTCAAAAGTTGACAATCATGCTAGAATCAGCAGGGACAAAGGTTATCAGCAGGGACAAAGGTTTCATGGTCCATGGTTGCCAGCATAGAACTTGACCTTTAAGGTCAAATTTGAAGGTCAAAAGCTCAACCGAAGTAAAAAATAAAAATGTTTTGGGTTTTTGTGATGTGCTTTCATAAAATACATGTTGTTTGCATGATGTATTGAATAATTAGAACCTGGAGGAGATATTTCTCATTATTTAAATCATTTTAGGTGAGTGAAGTTATTGGAACAAATAATATTAAAGAAAATAAAACACTGTTTTGATGAGGTTTCTCCCGAAGCGGACAGCGCTGTCAAAAGCTGCATTTGGGGTTTTCTGACAGTGGACTGTGGAAGTGGTCGTGAGAGTCACCCTTCACCTACTAATGACTCAAATAAGTATCAGATGACTCTGGACAGTGATTAATTAACCTTTTAATTAGAGCCCATTTAAAGCCAAGTCTTCAGTGAACAACAAAAACAAGGAAATTTGCCTTTCTGTTCCAATACTTTAGGGGACTGTATATTTATAAGTTATATAGTCTTTATTATTAGGGTATGAATGAAAGTGATTAATGCAAATGGTCAATAACAAGAATGTAATTCATCATATTGTTTCTGTACTTCAATAATAATTAAAACGATAATTAACATTCAGGATGTCAGAACATACTGAATATTTATGTATTTGAAGGAGCTATTGTTGCTGTTATTACAAAAAGGTTGTGTCATCCAGATCATGTTCTATCCCTACAGCGTTTAAACATTCTACATTTTAATCACATGCAGGTATACAGGGCTGTCCATTCCTCAGGCAACTGCAGGCATGTATTGGCCACTTGGTTCTACAACCACATCTTATCAGTCCTATCATCTTAATAAGCTACTATGTGGAACAGGAGGTTTCCTTTGCCACACAGCCATCAAGTGTTGGTCTACAACTTTCCAACCACCTGCCTCCTCGGTGTCTTTGTTAATATGTACTTTGTCAGACTGCAGCCATACATTTGCCTGCTGATTTGCTTATGCAAGCTGCAATCCATATGCATCAATTAGTGGTATATCAATTGCCTTTTTGTCTTTCTGAAAAAAGTCATGTCTAGACTGATCAATTTCCAAAGATAAGCATGTCGCTTTGAACAGTAACACAAAAACTCAAGCCTGGGAAATTGCAACGGAACATTCTACAGTAGTTGTGAGAACATCAAGAAAAATGTGCAATACTTGATCTACTCTTACTGTAGGTTTTATTTTCTAACCATGATATGACATAGCAAATCAGCAAGTATCCTTCATTGCTATAACCATTTGAAACACATTAGAAATAACAGAAGTCATTATTTTTTCTATGGAAAGCCTGTGAATTGATGGGGCAAAGCAAATTCACTGGTGAGCCAAGGCATATCCCATTTCATATCTGCAGCTCAATGTGCTTCACAAAGAAGAGTAAAGTAATTTAGATGACCAGAGTGAAAATACAAGTTTAAGTTAATTTTATGCTAATGAGCTATGATTAATGTCTGATGACTGGCCAGAGCCCCTCCATGATAAGCCAAATCAAACATTAAATTATAGGCCTACTAATTATTCAATATACAGTACCATGCAAACAACTTGTATTTTATGAAAGCACATCACCAAAAAACAGATTTTTTTATTGACCTCGGTTGACCTTTTGACCTTCAAATTTGACCTTAGAGGTCAAGTTCTATATGGTAACCAGGTGATTCTGAAACCTTAGTCCATGCTGATAACTTCTAGCATGGTTGCCAACTTTTGAAAACAAAAATTCCATGAATATAAAGATCTCCAAAAAAGACTAATCAGAAAATGCATTGTTTTTGACCTTCATATTTTACCTTAAAGGTCAAGTTCCATGTTGGCAACCAGGTGATTCTGAAACCTTCGTCCATGCTGATAACTTCTAGCATGGTTACCAACTTTTGAAAAAGATTTCCATGAACACAGTCCCCCAAAAAGTCTAACCTTAAAATACATAGTTTTTGACCTTTTGACCTTCAAATTTGACCCTAAAGGTCAAGTTCCATGTTGGCAACAAGTTGATTCTGAATCCTTAGTCCATGCTGATGACTTCTGGCATGGTTGCCCACTTTCAACATCTTTTTAACAATGTTTAACTAAATAACACTGTTATTTGACCGTGGTTGACCTTTTGACCTTCATATTTGACCCTAAAGGTCAAGTTCCAAGTTGGCAACCAGGTGATTCTGAAACCTTGGCCCATGTTGATAACTTCTGGCATGGTTGCTGACTTTTGAAAAAGAATTCCATTAATATACAGTTCCCAAAAAAGACTAAAACTAGATTTATGCTTCTGACGCAGAGCCTCTGTGTCCGTCCGTCTTCTGTCTGTGCGAGTCCACACCCCCCTCGCAGAGGCTCTGCGCCCGTCGTCGAGCGCCTCGAAAAAATTCTAACTATCCGTCGGACGGACGCGGAGGACGCAGACAAAAAGGCACTATGATTGGTCGTCTCGCCACTTCCTTGTTCTGTTCTTGTGGCAGCGCAATGCCAGTAGTTTGCGAGAGCAGAGCTGTATTCTGTTAAAAACGATATTAATGCCTTGTGCGTAAATGTGTGTAAATACACAAAGCTACAAGCTAAGTAACAAACAATGCATCAGTTAAACACTTGTGGCACAATGCCTGTGGTTTTAGCCTACTACCATAGCTTTCTCCACCGAATGTAAACACACATCGTCAGAATCAACTGTCTTTACATGCTTGCATTTTCTGCTCGTGAAAACAGACTGGGTATGTCAAATAATGATACCAGTGCATTGCCTTTGCAATTTGTGTGAAAATACCTAGCTAACCGGGCTAGAAAGCAACATTGCTTAAGAATGACCGCAGTGCTTACAATGCAGTGAAAGTAATCGCGCATTTTCAAATGTGTCTCGCGACGAGACCTCGGACCTCGCAGAACTCGCAGATGCATGAATACAATGTTGGTTCGTGGCCACTCCCACGCGACTTTTGACGAGCGCAGTTGCAGAAGTCTAATCTGACCTTAATAAGAAAATACCCTGTTTTTGACCTTTTGGCCTNCAAATTTGACACTAAATGTCAAGTTCAGTGTTGGCAACAAGTTGATTCTGAATCCTTAATCCATGCTGATGACTGGCATGATTGCCCAGTTGTAACAACTTTGTAACAATGTTTAGCTAAATAACACTGTTATTTGACTGTGTATGACCTTTTGACCTTTAGATTTGCCCTTTAAGGTCAAGTTGCATGTTGGCAACCAGGTGATCCTGAAACCTTAGTCCGTGCTGATAACTTCTGACATGGTTGCCAACTTTTAACAAAAAATGCCATCAAAAGTTTATTGAAGCACCTTAGCTGCTGGTGGCAGGCTGACTATTATGTATAAAAATGAAAAAGTGAGTGAAACCCAGGTGAAACCACTGAAGTTTGACAACACAGACAATTTACCAAGGACATTTATCAGTAACTTTCTTTACTGTAAATTCATATACAGAAAGTAATGCACATATATTACAGGTTTCTCATGGGTTTGGCTCATTTCTCAAAACAAATCCCAAAACAACTTGCAATTGTTCAAAACAGAATGTCATTTGGAAAAATGTCAAGAAATTAGCTAAATAACAGAAGAGATTGTAGTATACACGGTTGTAAAATCATTTTCTACAAACTAGTTAAGTTACAATATCATCTGGCCTGTTGAACACTGTCATGAATTTACTGTTTAATGAAATTCTTAAAATATTATGTCCTTGACTGTTTTGACAATTGTGTAGACTACTTTGCATATGATGACTTACAAAATGAAATCATGCTGACATGTTTTGGAGAGGGCAACCGTTACACTGAGAATTGTCTAATTCGTTTAGATAAGCAAGATCAATTTATTTGGAAAATGTGCTAAATGTATGCTCAATGTGTCAACTGTAGGGTATCTGTACATAGCCATATGCAGAGATGTACTAATCATTTGAGACATGTACAAAGCATTTTATATTTGATGAAAGCAATGAGAAATGCCATTCTGTTTTGGAAAATTGCAAGTTGGTTTGGAGATTTGACTGTGTTGTTTTGAGAATGTCATCTCAGTTTTGAGAAATTAGCCAAACCAATCGAGAAAAACTGTAATTCATTCCCTACTTAAAAAACCCTTGCATGACTAGTTAACCGATCCAATAGTAGATGCACCAAGTGAAACGTGGCAATTTCCTATCTGGATAAGGAAATGGCACTGTAATGAAAGGCGTAGTAACACATTCTGAGCACTTCGACTTTGGCGCATTGCTATCTTCACTCCTAGTTCCCCCCTTCCCCCTCCCCCTCTCCCTTTGTGTTAGAGGACTAGGAGTGAAGATATCAATGCGCCAAAGTTGAAGATACATATTGACTCTTGCCCATGCCATGTTAGTTCCACAGCCAGAGGGAATACATGGTGGGACTTTCAGAACCGGAGGCACTTCTGACACATGAGAGAACGTCTGGGTCTTGATCCTCAGTTTTGTTTTCCTGTGTGAACTGCATTCCATTTAATTCAACAGGGCAGTTCAGTGCCAGGCCAGAGAGGCCATCAGTCTGAATCAAAACAGATGACAATGTGATCTGACATCCACATGCCAAATGCTCATCAATCATCCTGGACTTTGATTGGCACAGAAGCCAACCTCCACCAGCCCCACACACTTCTGGATGGATACATTTATGGATGGATGGATGGATGGATGGATGGATGGACGAATTTACTGTATGGGTGAATGGATGGATGAATTTATGGATAAATGAATGGATGGATGAATTTATCGGTGAATGGATGGATGGATGGATGAATTTATGGGTGAATGGATGGATGGATGAGTGTATGTGTTTAAGGGATGCCAACTAGCAGAATTCCTTGGTGCTAGAACATTAGTAAAACCTTCCTCTCTATTTAGTGGTTCTGTGTTAGTCTCTAGCGAAAAGAAAGCCGCTGCTTAAAACTATTTGAATCTACGTGAATCATGCCACCAACCAACTTCCTGTATCCAGGTTGTCACAACTCTGGCATGCCTCTGTTCCTACTTCCTACCTATGCTGCCATGATGAATAGTTGCTGTGATTTGGGAGGTTGCGAGTTTGAGCTCCGAGTCAAACTAGTGTGGACGAGTACCATCTCATAGAATGATAGATGGATGGACTGACTGGCTGATGGATGGATGGATGGATGGATGGATGGATGGATGGATGGATGGATGGATGGATGGATGGATGGATGGATGGATGGATGGATGGATGGATGGATGGATGAATTGACTGCCAACCCACTGCACTGTGCCCACTGTCACTTTCTTCTTTTTCTTCCGCTGCCTGGCTGGACGGCATGCTGAGTGCCTGAGCCAGATCTCTCCATTCTAATCTCCATCAACCCCAATAAACCCTTCAGTCTCTCTCTCTCTCTCTCTCTCTCTCTCTCTCTCTCTCTCTCTCTCTTTATCTTGCTCTCTCAGACTCACAAGTGGCACACAGTGAAATGCTGTCAATCAGGCCCTGCATGTTGCATATGTGTGTGTGTGTGTGTGTGTGTGTGTGTGTGTGTGTGTGTGTGTGTGTGTGTGTGTGTGTGTGTGTGTGTGTGTGTGTGTGTGTGTGTGTATGTGTGTGTGTGTGTGTGTGTGTTTGCGTGGGTGTGTGTGTGTGTGTGTGTGTGTGTGTGTGTGTGTGTGTGTGTGTGTGTGTGTGTGTGTTTGTGTGTGTGTGTGTGATGCTTCTGCATAGCAGTACAGATGATGACACATGCATACACACGCACACACACATACGCACGCACGCACACACGCACGCACGCACGCACGCACGCACGCACGCACGCACGCACGCACGCACACGCACGCACGCACACACACACACACACACACTGCTGTGAGGAAGCAGCAGGGGTGAGTCAGTTCAGTTCTGCCCACTCAATCAGAAGCTCCTCGGCCAGACTGTAGTGCATTGGCAATAGGCAGCACAGGGATCGACTGTGTAAGTCAAAAATGGCAGAATTGTGATGAGGTGTGATATGGAAAATTGCATTTGTCGTGTCAAGTCCAGTTTTAAATCATATTAATACTCCTCTTCATAGTTGGCAGACATATCCTTAAAGGGGTAGGCCTATGCCACTATTTTGGGGCTTAATACAGTTAAAATCGTTGGCTGGGGTTTATAAAGGTGGTAAAGTGTCTTATTTTTCATGTTAAGCGTTGTCTTGCTTTAAGACAAGTTAAAAGAGGGAGTATGCCGCTAAGCTAGTGAAAGTCAATGGATCCGTATAGCTTTGCTACATGCTACACGGATCCATTGGCTTTCACTAGCTTAGCGACATGCTCCCTCTTTTAACTTGTCTTAAAACAAGACAACGGCTTACATGAAAAATAAGACACTTTACCACCTATATAAACCCTGGCCAACCCTGGTTTTAATTCTGCTTTAATTCTCAGCACGTCATCATGACACTGCCTATGTAATTTGGAAGTAAATGTGCTTTCTGATAGCCTAGGGCAGCGGTTCCCAAACTTTTTCCCCTGCGCACCCCCTTCTACACTGCAATGCATTTCGCGCACCCCCTAAGCGAATGTTGCACAGCCGCACATTTTGGGCAATCCTCATTTCCAATCAACCTGACGTTTTTTTCTGCCATCATTACAATGGAACTTGTTGCATGACAAGTCTAGGAGTTATAAATTACACTTCAGATGGATCCTTCCAGCATACAATTATTAACCAAACAATTAAAACTACCCTGTGTTCATTAATGTTGGACAAAAAAAACACACATATCCTCCATTGCTCCATTCAGATCGTGCACGCACCACAGTTTGGGAAACCCTGGCCCCGGGCCATCTTAACCTGGCCCTGTAGGGGCCCACAGCAGCCTGTAGTCTAGGGGCCCCGGGCCATCTTAATCCGGCCCTGACTGTATAGTGGCATTTAGAAAGAAGACAACTAAGCGAAGCGATCACCCAGAATAATACTGTACAGTATACTCTCCAGCTACGTGTTAAATGACTCATTGGTCTGCATATAGCAACTTGCAGGTTTATTTAAATAGGACACTGAGGCTCGTCCGAAAAAAGAAAACAGTCACAAAAGTGCACAGAAGTGTGTGCGTAATATGGACCAAAAAAAACACCTAGCAGTCACCTTTCAGCATTTTCTGAAATAACACACAAGCCCAACCAACCAGTCTCATGTGGAATCCCTCAGAGCCAAGCCAACTCTGACATAACCGGCTAAAACGGCTCCCGCAGAGCTCAAAATACACTTCTAAAGTTCATCATGTTCATCATCACACAGCGCCGATGTCTGATCTTCTGTTTACTCTCCCCTGACAACTTTTTTTGACATTTCACAGGTGCACCTACTGACATTTCTTCCCTGGAAAAGAGTGTGAATGCGCACTAGTGGCAAAGCACACCGTTGCCAAGTGTTGCCCAGACTATGTTCAAACTGCTAACGCAAACATTTTATTTTC
>NC_085867.1:23175842-23185842 GCF_034702125.1 Engraulis encrasicolus | reverse complement strand
TCGATGATAATCAGGCTAGCAGGTAGTCAAAACTATTTAGTTAGCCTACTGTACTATACACAATACACTGTAGCTTGGGGAGAAAAACATGACTGCTAAAGCTTACTCTATAACATACACAGTAACCACAGAAGACCTAGTTAATGATGTAGTAGCTTGTCTTCCTCCAGCCAGGGAAGGAGAGAGAGAGAGAGAGAGAGAGAGAGAGAGAGAGAGAGAGAGAGAGGCTGTATATGAGAGTGTGTGAGAGAGCTACTGTAGGTAGGGAGTCTGGCCTACGGTGAGTGTAAGAGGGAGTGATAGTAAGAGGGATTGTGTGTGTGTGTGTGTGTGTGTGTGTGTGTGTGTGTGTGTGTGTGTGTGTGTGTGTGTGTGTGTATGTGTGTGTGTGTGTGTGTGTGTGTGTGTGTGTGTGTGTGTGTGTGTGTTTGTGTGTGTGTGTGTGTGTGTGTGTGTGTGTGTGTGTGTGTGAATTAATTGCCATCTCTGATGTAAGCTGAGTGTGTGAGGGAGAGAGAGAGAGAGAGAGAGAGAGAGAGGTAGTCTGGTGTGTGTGTGTGTGTGTGTGTGTGTGTGTGTGTGTGTGTGTGTGTGTGTGTGTGTGTGTGTGTGTGTGTGTTTGTGTTTCTGCATGCGCGCATGTGTGTGTGTGTGTGTGCATGCGTGTGCGTGTGTGTGTGTGCAGGCGTGTGTGTTTTTGCATACATGTGTGTGTGTGTGTGCATGCGTGTGCGTGTGTGTGTGTGCAGGCGTGTGTGTGTTTGTAATGAATTGCCTCCTCTACTGTAAGCAGAAAGAGAGACTGAGTGTCTGAGAGTGTCTGGGAGTGTGACGGAGAAATAGAGAGAGAGAGAGAGAGAGTGTGTGTTCAGTGTGTGTACTGTAAAGAGGTAGTCTGGTGTGTGTGTGTAAGTGTGGCTGTGTATGGTTGGGTGTGTGTGATTGTATGTGTGTATGTGTGTGTGGTTGTGTGTGTGTGTGTGGGGGGGGTGGTGGTTGTGTGTGTGTGTGGTGCGCGCGCATGTGTGTGGTTATGTGTGTGTGTTTGTGTGTGTGTGGTTGTGTGTGTGGTTGTGTGTGTGTGTGTGGTTGTGTGTGTGTGTGTGTGTGTGTGTGTGTGTGTGTGTGTGTGTGTGTGTGTGTGTGTTTTTGTGTGTGTGTTTGTGTGTGTGTGTGTGTGTGTGTGGTGCGCTCACATGTGTGTGGTTGTGTGTGTGTGTGTGTGTGTGTGTGTGTGTGTGTGTGTGTGTGTGTGTGTGTGTGTGTGTGTGTGTAATGAATTGCCACCTCTGCTGTAAGCGCTGTGGGCATGTGGCCTCCTGGTCCTCGGGGAGTGATTAACTCGGAGTCTTCCGGAAGGACTCCGGGGAGCCGCGCGGGACAGAACTGGAGCACGCGCCTTCGCTTTGAACGCACGCACGCACGCGCACACACACGTGTGCACGCACGCACCCACACATACATGAACGCACGCACGCACGCGCACACGCACACATGAAATGCACACGAACGCATGTATGCACTGCCCAGACAAAGCACATATGTGAATGTGTGTGTGTTTCTGTGTGTGTCTATTTGTATACATGTCTGTGTGTGACTGCAATCATGGTGTCTGTGAAATAATAAGGGCAAGGGAAAGAGAAAAATATGCATGTCTGCAGAAAGAAAGATAAGAAGGAAGAGCGAGGGAAGAAAGAAAGAAAGAAATAAAGAAAGAAAGAAAAGAAAGGAATAGAAAGAAAGTAGAAAGAGAAAGAAAGGAAGAAAGAAAGAAAGAAAGAAAGAAAGAAAGAAAGGAAGAGAGAAGAAAGAAAGAGGGGGAAGAAAAAAAGAAAGAGAGGGAATTAAAAAGGGAAGAAAGAAAGAAAGAAAGAAAGAAAGAAAGAAAGAGAGGGAATAAAGAGGGAAGAAAGAAAGAGGGGGAAGAAAAAAAGAAAGAGAGGGAATTAAAAAGGGAAGAAAGAAAGAAAGAAAGAAAGAAAGAAAGAAAGAAAGAAAGAAAGAAAGAAAGAGAGGGAAGAAAGAAAGAGAGGGAGGGAAGAGGGAAGAAAGGGAGCCAGAGAATAAAAGCGGGTTATGTGGAATACGAGAGGCCTAGCGGAACAAAGACCTGAATGATCAGAGAAAAAAAAGGAAAGGGGCAACGGAGGAAGAGGAGGAAGAGGACGAGGAAGAGGAGGAGGAAGCAGGAGGGGAAGACTGGAGAGAGGAAGAAGAAAATTCACATGAAAATGGAAAAAAATAGGAAAGAGTGGGGATGAAAGAAGTGGGCTGCTGTGATGTCTGGCCACGTGGGTGATTTCTCCTCCCACCCTTCCGTAGCTTTAGCACATTAAAGGGCCTTACACACCAGTCGCTGCTAGTTACTCGCTCAGCGAATGAACTCAATAGAATGTCAATGTGTCCCAGCGAGGCGAGTAGGCGAGTAGGCGAGTACTGTACAAGCGATGGGATGTGGGCGGATCCCGAGTTGAAAATATTATATCTTCGAGCGAGGCGAGTAAGCGAGTAACCAGTTGGAATGCCGAGATCGGTACTTCTCGCCTGTTCATTGGCAGTTAAAGCCGCGGGAACTTTCAGCGAACGTTCCATGAAAGAGTGGCGAGTAGGCGAACAAGCGAGAAGCTAGCTTTGTGTGTGTACGCCGCTTAAGAGCAAAAAAATGATGACTGGTGATTAAAAGAGGTTCTGGAGAGAAAACAGGAGATGAGATGTATCAGAGGCAAGAGAGAGGCAGACAAAACACAACAGCTGTATGTGAGGAGGGAGGGAGATGGAGATAGATGGACATGTGTGTGCATATTTCCATGTGTACCTGTATTCAAAATATATTTCTTCTTTGACATGCATTACTGTGAACCCAACAGCATGTGTCAGAAAGCAACACAAGATTTGAAGCCCATGTAAATGACTCTCAAGCATGACACTCAGTTGTCCAATGAGCAGAGAATATACTGGATCAGAGAGTGGCAGAGCGTACAGACCAGAGATGGACACAGAGAAGAAGAGAGGGGTATAGTGGGGTCGTAGGCATGTGCATTTTTTCTCAGTCATTTCAAATTTGTGTTTAAGTTTGGTTTTCACTCCCAAGTTGAAGTTTAGGGTCTATAGAACAATTTGGGTTCGAGTGTCAAACACACAGATAACAAAATGGCCTGCGGGGGGCGCTCTAAAATATATAAACTGCTATAACTTTTTATTAGTTTAGCCAAATTTAACATATGAGGTATGCATGGATTCAGCATTAAGAGGAGGAGCTGGTGGACTAAGTATTTGGTTACCAGATTAAAGACACACTATGTCATAAACACACTTTTAGCCAATGGACAGCTAAATCCGGGCTTTTTTAAGATAAAGGGTGGAAATGCCCTCCAAGTTGCAATGAAACATCATTTATTGTTACAAGTTATTGTAAATAAAGCCTGGTATATCATTCAACTTGATTTGATCAGAATATCCCTGAAGCACAAAGATACCTAGGATACCTATACGCAAATATGGCTGCATAAAGCCTATGTGATATTTAGGACCCAACTTGCAACTTTGAGTTTATGAATGTAGGATCATGAGTATCAACTTTTTCAATCAAGCCATATTCTATTCACACATAAAATCACAAAAAACGTTATATCTGGAAGAAAATAAATCAATAATAATAATAATAATAATAATAATAATAATAATAATAATAAGACTGCATTTCCGGAGAGACAATGCTATTGGTATGCTTGCGGATTATGCACACACACACACACAGAGCTGTTGTATACACACACAGAAACACGAGGGAAAGAGATAGATGTGTGTGTGTGTGTGTGTGTGTGTGTGTGTGTGTGTGTGTGTGTGTGTGTGTGTGTGTGTGTGTGTGTGTGTGTGTGTGTGTGTGTCTCTGTGCGAGAGAGAGAGAGAGAGAGAGAGAGAGAGAGAGAGAGAGAGAGAGAGAGAGAGAGAGAGAGAGAGAGAGAGAGAGTTCTACAAGGCTGCATGTGTGTGTGTGTGTGTGTGTATGACTGAAGATTCTAAAAGGTGACAGTTTGGGAGTCAATAGCTGAGTAATATGTGCAGCCTTATTTTTACGCTGTCATATCTCCAAAAGTTTTGCAAGTTGACATGATATTGACACACAAATGGCACAAACCTGCTCTTCATGTCAAAGCTGAGATCACTTTTCTTGGCCAAATGGTTCAGTCAAAAAATTGACATATTCAGGCCTATGCGCTGAGCTGTGTGCTTTTTTTTTGTAAGTGAATAGGGTCACATCATATGGATTTTAAAACTGCTCTCTTTGAAACATTTTTAAGAGTTGGCTTTTGATCTTCACACAGTTTGTATTCAGAGCCAATACCTCTCTGACAATGCCTTTACCTAGTTGATACCTAGTTAAAAACCCCAGGACAGGTCACCTCTCTCTCTAACTGCCACAGTGTGTGACATTATCATCTTGACCATTCTACCATTCATTTCAATGAGGGGGGAAAGCAGAGAGAAAACTGAGGAAAAACAAGTCTGGTGAACGAATGAAAGGGGGTAGACCAGCGAAAAATACTCCACCCAGAGCCCTTTTTGAGCCGTTCGTTTTGGCACTCGAACCGTGTCTCTATCTCGAACACTGCAACGATTCAAAGCCGCCGTACTAATGAATGGCGATTCCCATATGCCGAGGTGAATGGAAAAATGTAGAATAATAATAAACTGTTGATGAACAATTAATATGCTTTCCCGCAAGCATACTAAACAAACTGTTGGAGAACAATTAGTATGCTTGCTGGGGGCAAACAGAGACCTTTGGCAAGCATACTAAATAATACTATAGGACTATTTCATACATGGTAGACACAATCATCTGCTCTGGGAACTGTCCATTTGTTACCAGCGTAGTTGACAGGAATGATAACCGTTCTTATTATCTGCATTTGCCAGAAATGCCTGCCAATCTGGTAACAAATGAACAGTTCCCAGATTTGGACTACACTACCAAAGATGCAGTTGCCAAAGATGTTTTCCAACTAGAGGTGAAGTGCAGCTGTACTAGTACTTGTACAAATAGACCTGCCAGATCTCGGTGCAAGTGCATGAAGGCAGAGTTAAAGTCCACACGTCTGTGCAAGTGCACATACAATTTCTAAGACTGACCACTGACTGTTTTTGCATCTGTTCTCTGTCATAGTTATTGTAGAGTGGAGTATTGGAATAAATGTTAGCCCTATGGTCTTCTGTTTACTTTTTGAATGCAGGAAAAAATGATGTTCCCCATAGTATTTATCATCATCATTATTATTATTATTATTATTATTATTATTATTATTATTATTATTATTATTATTATTATTATTGATTTACTTTCTTCCAGATATAAAGTGTTTAAGTTGTGAATAAAATGATGGTTTGATTGAAAAAAAGCTGGTACTCATGATCCTAAATTCATAAACTCAAAGTTGCAAGTTGGATGCTAAATATCACATAGGCTTTATGCAGCTGTGTTTATGTATCCTAAGTATCTGTGTGCTTCAGGGATATTCTGAACAAATCAAGTTAAGTGATAACCCAGGCTTTATTTACAATAAATTGTAACAATAAATTATGTTTCATTGCAACTTGGAGGGCATTTCCACCCTTTATCTTAAAAAAGCCCGGATTTAGCTGTCCATTGGCTAAAAGTGTGTTTATTACATAGTGTGTCTTTAATCTGCTAACCAACTATTTAGCACACCGGTTTCTCCTCTTTGGGCTGAATCCATACATACCTCATATGTTAAATTTGGTTTAACTCATCAAAAGTTATAGCAGTTTATATATTTTAGAGCGCCCCCCGCAGGCCATTTTGTTATCGGTGTGTTTGACACTCGAACTCAAATTGTTCTATAGACCCTAAACTTCAACTTGGAAGTGAAAACCAAACTTTAACATCAATTTGAAATGACTGAGACTATTACGACCCCACTAGTATGAATCAGAGAGAGAGAGAGAGAGAGAGAGAGAGAGAGAGAGAGAGAGAGAGCAGAGAGAGAGAGAGTAGAGAGAGAGAGTAGAGTAGAGAGACAGAGAGAGAGAGAGGAAAGTGGGAGGTACATTGCGTTGAGTGACGGATGAGCAGATACGTGAATGTCTCTCAGACCGGAGATGGACACATAGAAGAAGAGAGGTGTGTGTGTGTGTGTGTGTGTGTGTGTGTGTGTGTGTGTGTGTGTGTGTGTGTGTGTGTGTGTGTGTGTGTGTGTGTGTGTGTGTGTGTGTGTGTGTGTGTGTGTGTGTGTGTGTGTGTGTGAGAGAGAGGCGATGAGTGACAGATGCCATCTGGAAGGGTTGTGACAGGATGTGAGTGTCACAGGATGAGCCAGTTGTGTGAGAGGACAGAAAGAGTGTAGTGTCCTGTAGTCTAGGCCTCCTCGCAGCAGACATCCACCCCTTCCTCTGTACAGTATCAGCTGCATATGTAGTATTATTCAAACCCATCACTTGTCTTCTCGTTGACCAGGAAGCACCATTGTGTGGAAAGAGTATGCCACTGCCGCTGCACTCCAAGCCATGCCCTCACAGCAACGTGACTTCACTGATGATCAGGTTTAGGGCAGGTGTCTAGGCCAGTGCTTCCCAACCAGGGGTACATGTACCACTAGGGGTATGTGAACACAATGCAAGGGGTACGTGCATTGGGGGGTATCAATAAAAAAACAAATGTATGGAGCAAGCTCATATTGGGATGGGGGAAGATATAGAGCATGAGCGAGGGGATACTCTTAATATGACAAAAATGCTTAGGGGGTACATGAGACAAAAAGAGGTTGGGAGACACTGGTCTAGGCCACTGTGGCGTGTCAACATGACACACAACGGGTACAAATGACATCAAAAATGATGCCAGGGATATGAGCCAAGATCCTGCCTGCCAACATCACACCACACAGAAAACAGTAGCGGAAGTACGTAGGATGGCGCACGTGGCTAGTGTTGATCTACATTATCTGTTAAATGATCAGATAATGTGTGTGCCTGTGCATACTATCATCATCTCCCCGACAGAGGCCTTCCTCCGATGTCAGCATCTCCTGGTCTTGAGTAATTTCTGCATGATATTATTCTATGATATTCTGCTTCCTTCCTATTAGCTTGTTGATTGAACCAATACACACAGCCTACAAAACACGAGTTGACATTCCTTGCTGCACGTTACTTCATGATTCAGCTCCGTGTCCATTGTCCTGAAAGGATTGAGTCAAATGGTGTACCAATCTCCATTCTCAGGATCTCCAGACATCCTGAAACGATGAAGTCAAAGAGTTTCACCCACCAGGCAATCATATCATCTCACTGTCCCCTAAAAAGAATGAAACAAAAATTAGCTAGTTAAACACGGTCGCTTCCATGAGTACACTGTGGACCACAGACTCAGTCATGTGACCAGTTGTTTTCAGAAGGAGAACAAAAAATCAATTAGGTACACATACAAGTAGCCTACAAGCCTATTTCGTCCACCCCTCTCGGAACCATGGCCTTCATCACATGGCATGCTGTCATCTCCTAAGAAGAATAGATGATCAATGAGTTAATCTTATTCAATTAGTTAATCTTACATCACTAATTCAATTAGTTAATCTTACATCACTAATTCAATTAGTTAATCTTACATCACTTATTCCATTTTCAACCCTATGGCCATGATTGTCACATGTAACAGTTCATCACCATGCCCACATAAATGTGCTTTATTCCAAACATGTTGTTAGATTTTTCCAAATTAAATTAATTCCTTAACTAATTGCTAATGACTAATATACATCAATATTCAAAACATACAAATTTACCCTATTTACTAACAGTAGGTACTAGTGGTGTGGATTGGCACTGCCCTCACGATCCGATTCGATCACGATTCGGGAGGTAGTAGATCCGATTCGATTCGATTCTATTAGATCCAATCCGATTCGATTCAATTCTACAATGCATTGCAATGCATTACATTTCTACTGAACGCAAAGCAAATGTTCAGCCATGATGAGGAAATACAAGTAGTCAGATACTGAGCAACAATTTATTGGCTGTTTTCTGTATCAGTCTGTATCAGTCTTGCAATGTTTTGAAGTGTTTTTTATTTAATTTAACATTCATTTGCTCCCGAAATATCCATGGAAGTAATTGAAACTTAAAAAAATTGCCGGATTGATTCTGGAACTTGCCGGATCTGGATCTGGATCGTCCATGCCCCGGATCGATCCGGATCGCCGAATCGATCATTGTTGACACCACTAGTAGGTACTTTTACTTTTAGTTGAGTGTAGGATTTAAACAATGTAAAGATACTTGTACTTAATTACATATTTTCACTACTCTTTCCACCTCTGTTCAAAACCCACTTACCCATTATAAAAGGAATCGTTCGCCCGAACAAGATCCACTGGATAATACGTATGAAATTCATCAAAATAACATGTTCCTCACAAATAAAGAGAGTTGTGTTTGCTGGAATGTGTGTTCTGGAGTGCATGTTTTTGTTTGCAAGTAAAGGCTTGAAAAATGAATAAATAAAAATATAATAAATAGGCTAATCTTTTTGGAGGGTGAGCTGGCCTAGTTCTCTCAGCCTCATCCCACCTCACGATGGATAACTCTGAATGAATAGTAATCACCAGAGTACCAGTAACCCGCAGGCTAGAGGAGGACGCAAGGTCACATATTGGAACGCCCCCCCCTCTAGTAACCTGCAGGCTAGTGCTACATCCAACAGGCAGCAACACCTGTGTGAAGAACAAGGTCAGTGTAAACGCATGGCACGCAGGTACACACATAACCTGATTATACAAAAATATGTTCTTCTCTGACAGCCAGGGTTATCAAATGATCTTCAAAATACACCTCATGTTCTCATGTTCACCCAAACACAACCCACAAACGCATCAAAGCACAACAGAGTCCCTTAATGTGATCCAGGCCCGCGGGCCATACAGCACCATGCATTTTAAATCTACAGTGGGACTAATGGGAGGTTAATGGTAGTGCTATGGAACCATGGTGTGTGTGTGTGTGTGTGTGTGTGTGTGTGTGTGTGTGTGTGTGTGTGTGTGTGTGTGTGTGTGTGTGTGTGTGCGCGTGCGTGTGTGTGTGTGCGTGTGCGTGTGTGTATGTGTGTGTACGTGTGCATATGCGTGTACGTGTGTGTGTGTGTGTGTGTACGTGTGCATATATGTGTGTGTGTGTGTGCATGTGCGTTTGCGTGTGTGTCTTCCTCTAAGGTACTACAGAGCACAAACATTAACACACATGCATAATTCAAAAGCACAGTCGTGGTGACAGCCAGAGAAGCCATCAGAGGGGGACAAAGGGGTTAGTTCTCCCGGGCCCAGGGAGAGAGGGGGCCCAAAATTGGGTCCTCATTACATTGTATGTATTGGTTAGGGGGGCCCATTCAGATGATTTTGTCCTAGGCCCAGCCAAAGCTGTCAGCGGCCCTGGTGACGGCCATGGTTTCTGTGGTTTGCGTACGCGGGAATAAAACAGAAAGGATAAACAGAGTATGCTTAACCCGTTAAGACACAGCGTAATAAATTTGCCATTACTAGAATGGCAATGACCAAGTCGTAGTGCATTACTAAAGGCCCTGTGTTATGTCATAGTATTGTAGTACTATGGTAGTTAACTTTTCAATTTCTGTTGTTACAGCGTGCCACTTGAGGTACGGCGTGCATTAAGGGGCTAAGCTAGGATTTATACACGTGGCTGGTCAGGCTGGCTGGTCATGGTGTATGGTGATAGCATCCCAGGTGAAAAAGTGGTTCAATTTAGTATAATAGAAAAATAACCTAAGTGTGCTTAGCATGTTTAAAGTGCACTCGTACTTTTTGTGCTAAGAAAAAGTATGTTTACAATATGATTATTTAAAGTGTACTTAAAATTAGATGTAATTAAGTTGCTCTCAAAGAAAGTACACAGAAAGTGAAATGGCTTACGTTATGTTAAAACGTGATGCTGAGCCCTAACTTTTGACACATACCTCACCTCCATAGGT
>NC_085867.1:23158199-23163199 GCF_034702125.1 Engraulis encrasicolus | reverse complement strand
CCTTATAATGCTCGTTATTCTGACACTTATATAGATATTGAGAATCGAAGGGATAAATCAACATTGTAGTATCTAAATATGCAGTCGCTAGATCTATTTATAGCCTATTTTACGATTCTGCCGTCTGGCGGTCATCACCGCTCAAATAACATGCATAAGCTAAGCGCTAACGTGATGAACGTAACTCCCGCCATAGAATCGCCGTAACATCAAATGCGCAGGGCAGCGCACCCGTTAGTGTCGTTCGAAACGACAGCCTCATCAGCTAACTTCGCCTGTCTGATCAGAGACCTGTTTATGTAGGGTGGGAGTCATCGAGTCACTGCCTTCCGATTCGAACGCAACCCTAGAGACCTTCGCTAGTGCACAGTTAGTTTAGAACCAGGGCCGTTTGTAGCAGCGGATATGAAGCAGCAGTGGCAGCCGTTTGTAGCAGCGGATATGAAGCAGCAGTGGATATGAAGCAGCGTTCTGCATTCTGCATTGGAGTGTGTCTTTATTTAGGGGATGTGAAACGGCATACTGCATTGGAGAGTGTTTTAGGGATGCTGCATACTACATTGAGTGTTTTATGTAGGGGATGTGAAGCAGCATACTGCATTGGAGCATGTCTTTATTTAGGGGATGTGAGGCAGCATATTGCACTGGAGTGTGTCTTTATTTAGGGGATTTGAAGCAGCGTACTGCATTGGAGTGTGTCTTTATTTAGGGGATATGAAACAGCGTACTGCATTGGAGTGTGTCTTTATTTAGGGGATGTGAAGCAGCATGCATCCCCAACTGCATTGCTGAGTCACTGGTTAAGGTCATTCCTGTCATTCTCTTCACTCTTCAGCTCTAATCTCTCCCCCCCTTTCTCTCTCGCTCTCTTTCACACACACACACACACACACACACACACACACACACACACACACACACACACACACACACACACACACACACACACACACACACACACACACACACACACACACACACACACACACACACACACACTCTCTCTCTCTCTCTCTCTATCCTGCTCTATCTCTCTCTCTCTCCAGTGCTCTCTCTCTCTCTCTCTCTCTCTCTCACACACACACACACACACACAACCTTTCTCTTCCTCTCTCTCTCTCTCTCTCTCTCTCTCTCTCTCTCTCACACACACACACACACACACACACACACACAACCTTTCTCTTCCTCCCTCTCTCTCTCTCTCTCTCTCTCTCTCTCTCTCTCTCTCTCTCTCTCTCACACACACACACAAATAATCTCTCTCTTCCTCTCTCTCTCTGTCAAACACACACACACACACACACACACACACACACACACACACACACACACACACACACACACACACACACACACACACACACACACACACACACACACACACACACACACACACAGAGACACACACGGCTGACTGCCTCTGGAATTTTAGCCTAAATGTAACTCTTTGTTATTACAGTGAAGTGCTATGAATCATTATACTGCAGAACAACAGACAAGGGCAAGTGAAAAGTTGAATACATTTTTTTCTTGGAATGAAATAGAAAATGGAAAAAAGTGAATGCATGATGGATTCCAGGGTTGAATTGGGGAGGAAATAGGACCCGGACACTTTTGGCTTAAAGGGGCCCCTAAAAATTAGCAGCGCAGAACTGTCTCACTGGTGGGCCCCACACCCTCGTGGGCCCCTATTTTCAGAAATGTAAAAGAATATATATATATTTATATTTAACATTTCTGAAAATAGGGGCACACGAGGGGGCAGGGCCCACCAGGAAATGCCTGCTATGCCAGATGGCAAGGGCCCACAAGGGTGCAGGGCCCACCGTGAAATGCCCGCTATGCCAGATGGCCAGGGGCCCACGAGGGTGCAGGGCCCACCGGGAAATGCCTGCTATGCCAGATGGCCAGGGGCCCACGAGGGTGCAGGGCCCACTGGGAAATCCCCGCTATGCCAGATGGCCAGTCCAGCTCTGATGAATTCCATTAGAAGGATTTGTCAAAGCCTATGTGATGTCCCCTCTGAGTGTTACGGCGTTTGGATAATTAATATGTCCACCATGCTCAGGAACTCATAAATAAATCTTATTTAAAACTCAAGTAAAAATGTTATTTAAAGGATAACTTCAGCCAATTTCAACATGCAGTTGTAATGCTCACACTACCCTGGACTTGTCAGTACCTGAGATTTTTTCTTTTCTTCAGCCTTTTCTGAGATCCTGGTCATTGTAATGGGGGCAGGTGTTTGTTTACATTTCAAAAAAACATCTTGATTTATTCCCAAAATATTCAAAAGGTTATATAATCAGCAGACAACTAGTAAACAGCGATAGCTTTTGGGAAAATATTTGGAGTAGGCCTATGATAAGATTTTTCAAATATGTAAACAAAATCTGCCCCCATTAGAATAGCTCAGATCTCGGAAAGGGCTGGGCCGAAAAATGTGGCATCCCCGGGTACTGACAAGTCAAGGGTAATACAAAAGCATATTGAAATTGACTGAAGTGGTCCTCTAACCTCACAGCACCTGATTGGTAGCCTGACTATCGCCAGATCCTTGTGTATTTCCACTCAGCTTTGTGAGCGAGATTATCAGAGATGCGACGTAGTCGAAATTAAAACATGATTGAAAAGGGAAAAATAAGCTAAACACAGTTGTTTCAACAATGGCTCCTAGTATGGATTCACTCGTCAACATTGATTCTGTAATTTTAAATGTATTTTCAAATCTGTGAGTAGTTGAATTAGCGACTAAGTAAATGTCAGACAAGTGTTTCCCCAATCACATGCAAGAATTTTTTGACAAAGCCGCCACACCTTCAGAGACCTACAGTATGTCTATGGCGAAGCTTCAGATGAATGTTCTTGGAGCAAGGTGGAACCCAGTCATCTGTTGGAGGCTGCCATCAGTAGGTATGTATCACACGTGACGAGGTTTGCACAGTTTTCCCGCCGTGTCTGCGATTTTCTTTTGCCACTGCGCATTTCTGTTGCTAAACGCAAATATATTTTGCTATGCCCTAACTGAAAACATTCCTAAACCTAACCTGTCAGTAAAGCAATGTCTCTGCTGTTTTACTTTTGCCAAGATCAGCAACATTTGGCAAAGTTCTAGCTAAATTGTGCCTAAACCCAAACCATCCAAAAACCTAACATGTCACAGGGCTTTGTGGAGCACATGTTGTCTGGTGAGAGACAGGAATGGTTACCAAGACAACATTTGCAAAGTCAATGGGAGAACCTTATCAATCAAATATTTCATCCATTTTAATTTAGAAATTCCATTGTTGGCCCTACTGTGGCTCTAACGGTAGGGCACTGGGCTGCTACACCGGCGACCCGGGTTCGATTCTGGCCCGGCTCCTACAGTGTGCCTAACCTTTCCCACATCTCTCTCCCCACTCGTTTCCTGTCACTCCTTCAGTGTCCTGTTGTGAAATAAAGTCATTAAAGACAAAAAAAGAGAAAGAAATTCCATTATCCATCCAGTCTACACATTCGTATAGTAATAATAATAAATAGCTAAAATGCTGCAACAGTATGGATGTAGTTATTTCATGGGAAATAAATATGTACTGTATATGCTAAGTACCATTTTCCCATTTATTGATAATGCAATGGGCCTGTCAAACCCTTCTTAGACCTCAGCACAGATTCTCCACTCTGTGTGCGAGTGCACGTGCACTGTGTACAGTGTGTGTGTGTGTGTGTGTGTGTGTGTGTGTGTGTGTGTGTGTGTGTGTGTGTGTGTGTGTGTGTGTGTGTGTGTGTGTGTGTGAGTGTGTGTGCTAGGAGGGAGGTGTGGCTCCGTGGAGGCTGTCGAGCTGAACAGCCTGTACTTGACATGCCACTCATCACATCCACACGTAGCTGTGACACAGATTGTGTGTGTGCGCGCGTGTGTGTGTGTCTGAGCGTGTACTGTACGTGTGCATGCGTACATGTGTAGAGGATTATGTAATGTCTGTCTGTGTGTGTGTGTGTGTGTGTGTGTGTGTGTGTGTGTGCGTGAGAGCGCACAGCCCACGTGTTCTTGTCTCACAGCCTCGAGCCGCTTCAAGGTGAGGCAAGGTGGACATAGGCATGGTCGTCACGTACTGTACGGTGTGAGGCGAGGGCTTTCTCGGCGGCGTGGTGCGGCGCGGCGTGGCGCTAATCGAATAGTCCAGACGGAATGGCATTAATCGCTGCTGGGCTGCCTCTGGAGCTGTAATGATATTGCTCCAGTCACTCAGCACAACGCAGTGCCACTAAGCATTCGCCATGTGTCGCCTGCTGCTTACCCACGCTCTCTTTTCCTTTCTTTCTTTTTCTCTTTCTTTCTTTCTTTCTTTCACTCTTCCGTTTTTCCTTCTTTCTCTCTTTCTTTCTTTCATTCTCTTTTGTTCAGTCTCTCTCTCTGCCTCTAGCCCTCTCTATCTCTATCTCTGTGTCTCACACACAGACTCACACTCTCTCTCTCTCACACACACACACACACACACACACACACACACACACACACACACACACACACACACACACACACACACACACACACACACACACACACACACACACACACACACACACACACACATCACGCCACCCGTTCCTGTGACTGTACTAGAACTTGCCGCCCGTGTTAATGTAGCGGGTTTTTTTGCCTTTTGACTCCATTGACACTTTCACACATCCGCTCCTCGCCTCGTCGTGTAGTGCGTGTGTCTGTCAGTCAGTCAGTCTGCCCTCTCTCTAAGTACAGTTTGTCACAGAGAAAAAAAGTGCCATCTAAAATGACGTCAGATGTATAAATGACATCGACGTGTTTAAAGTGCGCACCTTTTTCCCCCCGCTCCAAAACCGCATCCATCTCGGAGCCAGTGGCTATAAACAACGCCAGCTTTAAATTCCCTCCCCTTGAGAATGTGAGAGGGTGTTTGATGGGAGTGACTGACGCAGATGCGAAGGCGATTTAATAGGTAGTCGGGAACAGATTGGGCAGGAGCGAGGGGTGA
>NC_085867.1:23145699-23153199 GCF_034702125.1 Engraulis encrasicolus | reverse complement strand
AGAGCTGCCGTCATGCCAACGTGGCAGGACGTGACTCACATCTGCACCTCTCGTGTCCTGCTCCCTTTCTATCCACCGCCATCAGTGTTGCCAGATTGGGCGGTTACCCGCCCAATTGGGCTACTTGGGATGGCCGTCTGCGGGTAAAAACGGGAAAAATGGGCCATTTGGCGTTTTTTTTTTCTGCAGTTTTGTGCCCATAGAAATCAATGCAATTTGTTGAAATTGGGCGGAATTTTGCGCATTTTGGCGGTTTTTGGGTTGCTGACAGGGAGGGACAAAGGGGACATGTGTCCTGGGCCCAGGGAGTGAGGGGTTCCAGAATTGGGTCCTCATTACATTGTATCTATTGGGCGGGGGGGACCTTTCAGGTGACTTTGTCCTGGGCCCAGGCAAAACTGTCAGCGGCCCTGCTTTCCTATCCGCTGCCATTCGTCAGCTTGATAAGAGAGGGTGAGGGTGACGTGACGAGGAGAGCTGTGATGTGTACGCTGTGTGTGTGGTGTGGTTGGCGAATCAGCGCATAGTGGAAATCCTTCATCCGTGGGTGGCAGCACAGCGCAGCACTGGCTCCTGTGGTGTGTGTATGTGTGTGTGTGTGTGTGCCGGCTCCCGTGGTGTGCGTTTCTCACCTCATGTCCCCCGACGACAGGCAGGTGCTCTGGAACCGCCGGGAGTCAGTGGGGGGGTGGGGGTGGGGGTGGGGGTGGTCAGGCTGCCTCACCTTCATCATCATCATTAGTGTAGCGTTTGCACACACATGCACACCACAGTTTGTGCATGTGTGGGTGTGCACACACATACACACCCTCACACGAACTCATACACGCATATACTGTATACACATAACATCCCTGAACAAACACTGCACGCACACGCACACACACACACACACACACACACACACACACACACACACACACACACACACACACACACACACACACACACACACACACACACACACACACACACACACACACACACCTTCTGCAGCTCCCCTCTGTGAGACAGCAGCTGGCATGGCTGTGTGCATCCCGTTTGCCCCCTCTGTGTTGAAGGGCACAGGCTTCTAGAGGGCCATGCCCCCCACACATACACATCTGTGGTCTCTGCTCACCTCTGTTCGTTAGCAGAGGCTGGGGCAAAGGGGTCAGTTTTCTCAGGCCCAGGAAGATGGCCGGCCCCCAGAATTGGGTCCTCATTATATTTGGAGGGGGTCTTTTCAGATGACTTTGTCCCAGGCCCGGCCAAAGTTGTCAGGGGCCCTGTTCGCTTGTCATCATGCATATACCACCCACATACTACTGTAGTTTACTAACCAGTCGTCATTACCGCTCGCACACTACTCTAGTGTATTTGCTAACCAGTCATCATTACCACCCACACACTAGTGTATTTGCTAACCAGTCGTGATTACCTCCTGCACACCAGCCTATTGGTTAACCATGGGAGGGGACTGCATACAGTAGGTGGCCTACTGAGAAAAAAAACCTGGCTTGATGAACATGGACGTGGCACTGTACCAGTGTTGTACCTGCATTAGTTAAATGCACGTTTTGTTAAAAACGAGAGTTAGAGAGAAGCGTAATGAAATTTGTCATGCCTAATTTACCACCTGCATTCTGTTCTCCACTCAACTGTCATTCGCCCGAATTCAGTGCGAAAAGATGGGCACGCCTCTTTAACCAGCTGCAACTCATTCTCCGCTCTGCCGTCATTTGGTAGAATTTCAGCTCACTGGAATTTGGAACACCCCTTAATTTACTATACAGCATTCTCCACTCACCTGTCTCCAGTCAGAAATGTTCTTTCTCGCTCGCACCAACCACCTCCCCTTTCATCTCATTTTCGCCGCTGTTTGATCGATTTGTCAGGTCTCTTGCCCTAGCTTACTTCCAGTTCACCTCGCTCCATTGTTCTCCAACTATCATCTGCCGGGGGGTATCTGCTCAGAGTTCGCACATATCTGCGGGCGCAGATACTGCCCGAGCTCTCAGTGGCGGCCCGTACTCCCAAGCTCGAGAATGTTTGCTGCATTGACATTTCTCGGCCGTGGCAGTATTTCAGCACCACGGCCAGCGATCTTGCCGAATACGCCAGGTAATCTATCTCAGCTTCTTGAGTGCAGTGGTCCCTGCGGACCCCATGAAGCACTTTGATGATCAGTGCACCGCGTGGACAGCACCAGTCCGTTCTTCAGCGAGAACGAAGACGTATGCATAAATGCTTAATCCAAATTTCAGAGATTGAACTAATATAATGAAATGGTATTTGGTATTTGGTCATTTATTTGGATCCCCATTAGCTTATATAACCCATCAGCTAATCTTCCTGGGGTCCACACAGAACATGTAAAAAACAAGACATACAAAACTTCAGATAAATATAACAATAACAATAACAAAGATACATGTGTGATAACAACACCACACAGCACGTGTGGACCCAACAGCCTTAAAAAGAAGCAGTAGCCACAACACCGTGTCCTTTAGGGCTTTCCTCTTTGGGAAGACCTGAGCATTTCAGTTTCAAAACTTGAAGGTTAAACAAATCAATTCATTGAACAATATCCTTGTTTGCAAAGAGCACCTGTGTTTGTCAGCAGTGCAGATAGTGCTTCCCTTATGACCACTTGAAGCTTCTACAGCAACGCCAAATGCATTCCAAATTCATTATAGTAATCCACTGGGATGATTATTATGTAAATTAATTGCTTCTACTCTACTACTTCTAGTGTATACAATGCTCAATCCATGTATGTAGAGTGTGCCCTTTGTACATGAGATGTGTGTCCTAGCTAGATAGCCTACACAGCCTTTGTTTTTTATCTGCCCTTTACCAAAGCAGGGCTATGGTAGCCTACTCGAGTCCAGACTCAGACCTGAGTCAAGTTCGTTTTTCCGATGGACTTGGACTGGTCTTGGACTTGCTAGCAGTTGGACTCTGACTTGTCTTGGACTCTGACTTGCCAAATATTGTTTTTGGACTCGCCCACCCGAGTCTGTCTTAATTTTTAGTAAGAACACTGACCTCATATATTCTTATGATGGTCAGTGTTCTAAATAAAATCAGCTCAACAGTTGCAGTCAAGTTATACTGTAGTGTGTAGTATGGTTAAACTGCAGTTCAGTTGAATAGAATTGCGTACACATTTTGTAGTGTATGCAAATTTGTATAACGTACACATATCTACAGGAGTAATACAGTTACAGTGTGTAGTGGCATTAACGCAGGAATACACTGGCCGCAACATCAGCGAGGCGAGCGACGGAAGTAATTCACTTTGTATTGAGTCGCGCGACTCGAGGTGATTAGTACGACAAGAGTGACAGTTTGTAGTTGAACTCCTGGGAATAATAGCAAATTAGCTATGACGCGGTTCGGCGACAGCTGCCACAAGCCAATAACTGTATAGAGGTCAGTGGCCACAGCCAATGGGAATGTTGAAAATGCTTGCATTCTGTTTTTTAATCGCTCGTATCGCTCTTGCTGCACAAAAGCGATTCTCTGTCGCTTGAATCTCGTCGCGTCCGGTGTATATGCCCGGTTGGTAAACCACAGGCCCAACTGAGTTGCGTTGAGCTGATTAGAGTTGAGTTGAGGCTGGAGGTGAGGTTAATGAGGGTGTTCTTCATGAGGGCATGTCAGGATGGATGTGCTACGTAACGGTAGCCTGGTAAACCAGCGCCACCCGCTGGGCGGCAAAAATGTTCAGCTGCGAGTGGGTCTGGCCTCGGATCTGAGAACGTTTTGAACACTGTGCCCTGAGTCTGGCAAAACCAATTACAATGCAGAGATTTGTTTTGAATAAAAGCGGGCAGGGTTTTGAGGCAGTGACGGCGAAGCTTGCAACACCTCTGGGAAAGTACATCAACGGCATAGATCGCAGATTGGTCAGAGCGCCGGCACGGTTTGAAAAAACAACAGGTTCTTCTCATCAGCAATCGTCCGAGGTATCGTTCATCGGGGCTAGACTAAATTACTCCGGTCTCACATTTAGGCTGGTTTATCAGGCTAGCGTAACGGGAGTGTACTGTATGTGCCGCTGCTGCTGGGTTGGTTAGGTTATGCAGGGAAGCTCTCACGGAAGAGATGAGTCTTCAATAGCTTCTTGAAGGTTGAGAGGGATGACCCTGCTCTTGTAGCAACTGGTAGCTTACTCCACCATTGAGAGACAATGACAGAAAACCGTTTGGACTGGGATTGCCTTGTGTGAGTAGAGGGCAAGGCTAAACGGTCAGTATTGGCGGAACGCAACATCCTGAAAGCATAGCCTTCAGGTAAGCCGGAGCAGAACCTGCCGTAGTTTTGTAGGCAAAGGTCAGGGCCTTGCGTTTTATTCGAGCGGACACCGGTAGCCAATGCAGGTTGACAAAAAAGTGGCCTGATAATGGGGGCTAAGGAGATGAACGGCTGCCTAAAGAAGATGAACGGCTGCCTTGTGACCTTGGCCCCATACACACATCACATCACATGACATCACACCCTGTCTGGCACAGGCTCAGCACCACCACTCTCATCCTGCTGCCAAAAATTGGCATTTTTTGGTCTTCTTTTTCTTTTCAAATACACTCTCTCTCTCTCTGTCTCTCTCTCTCTCTCTTTCTCTAGGAGTGAGATGGGGACAAGAGGCTTCTGAAGATGCTGAGATGAAACCCAAAGAACAGAAGGAGAAAGCTGAAGCAAACCCCCTAAGCTTTTGGCGAGAAGAGAAGCCACTCTACTGAAGAAGACTGTGTATATCTAGCCTATTGGGAAGATTGTTACGGGTAGAAAACGTGTACGTTTCTGAGCGGGAAGGGACTTCCTTTTCCAGTCATAACAGAGCCTGCAGAAGATCTGAAGAGAGCACTTCTTGAAGTGCGCAGTATCTCTCTCTCTCTCTGTCTCTCTCTGTCTCTCTCTCTCTCTCTCTCTCTCTCTCTCTCTCTCTCTCTCTCTCTCTCTCAGCGTATCTCTTTCCTCTTGTTTCCCCTCTTCTCTGTTCTGTGTTCTTTTCCAGCCAGAGGCATAATTCATCATCATCTCCTCCTGTCCCACACACACACATGGACGCACACATGTACACACACAAGTACACACACCCACATGCGCACACACACATCTACACACAGACAAGCACACACACATGCACACATACAAGTGCACACACCCATATGCACACACACACACACACACACACACACACACACACACACACACACACACACACACACACACACACACACACACACACACACACACACACACACACATTTGGCGCTTCCCCAGACAAGTGCTCCTATCAACTGCAGTGGTACGTAGCCTACTGCTACTTGCATTACACTACTGTCTGGCTGGGCCGCTGCTGAGGTTCTGGAGGTCTTAAGCAAAACTGGTCAGGACCCCCCCCCCCTCATAATTTAATAATAATAATAATAATAATAATAATAATAATAATAATAATATTCTAACTAAAAAATGTATGTTTTGTTATGTAATTCTCATAATTTTCAATGTAATTTTCATAATTCATCATCTCAATTTAAAGGGCCCCAATTTTGGGGGATAACTGTTTGGTGCCCTAAGCGCTGGTTGGTGCCCTAAGCGCTGGTTGGAGCCCTAAGCGCTGGTTGGTGCCCTAATCGCTGGTTGGTGCCCTAAGCGCTCTGCGTACTCTGCTGGTCACTCAGCTGTGGCCTCAAGTCCGTCAGCTTCCCTCACTCCTTTGCTCCCCTCCCTTCCCTCTCTTCCTCTTCTCCCGCCTCTCTAGCCCTTCTTCCTCTTCCTCCTTTCCTCTCCTCTTCTTCATCTTCCTCTCCCTCTGACTTCCTATTTTTCTCCCTAGTCATCCCTTTATTTTGTGTGTGTGTGTGTGGTGGAGCTGCCTGATGAGTGTGTATGTGTGTGTGTGTGTGTGTGTGTGTGTGTGTGTGTGTGTGTGTGTGTGTGTGTGTGTGTGTGTAACTCTACTCTCTCCTCTCCTCTCCTCTCCTCTCCTCTCCTCTCCTCTCCTCTCCTCTCTTTCCTCTCCTCTCCTCTTCTCTCCTCTCCTCTCCTCTCCTCTCCTCTCCTCTCCTCTCCTCTCTCCTCTCATCCTCTCCTATCCTCTCCTCCCCTCTCCTCTCCTCTCCTCTCCTCTCCTCTCCTCTCCTCTCCTCCTCTCTCCTCTCTCCTCTCCTCTCCTCCCCTCTTCTCCTATCCTCTCCTCTCCTCTCCTCTCCTCCCCTCTCCACTCTCCTCCTCTCCTCTCCTCCCCTCTCCTCTCCTCTCCTCTCCTCTCCTCTCCTCTCCTCTCCTCTCCTCCTCTCCTCTCCTCTCCCTCCCCTCCCCTCTCCTCTCCTCTCCTCTCCTCTCCTCTCCTCTCCTCTCCTCTCCTCTCCTCTCCTCTCCTCTCCTCTCCTCTCCTCTCCTCTCTCTTCTCTCCTCTCCTCTCCACTATAGTGCTGTGGTGTCCTGTCCTGTCCTGTATGGGACAGATGCATATTTCAGGAGGGGAGCTGGAGAGAAGAACAGAGGAGCAGCGCTGACTGTAGTGGAGATGATCGGAGTGGCTCACCTCACCTCGCCTCGTCTTTATGCGTGTGCGTGTGTGTGTGTGTGTGCGCGTGTGCATTTGTCTAATATTTGGAGACATCGCCTTGCTCTTTCTGCGGGGAATTAAGCGCCTCTCTCCCTCGCTCTCTCTCTCTCCCTCTCTCGCCCACACACACACACACACACACACACACACACACACACACACACACACACACACACACACACACACACACACACACACACACTGTTTGGAGAGGACGCATTTAAACTGTAACAGTTTAGGCAGTAGGGGAGAGCAGGGACTCATGAAACTCGGGACGAATGAAACACTGCGATTTACTCGAAAACTTGAACATATCCGAAAGTATGAAAAGTCAAAGTTGTCAGGTTTACAGGCAAAAGGGATTTAAGTGTCAGTAGACACTGTCGGGACGAATGAAACACCCGTTTCATCCGTCCCTCTCGCCCATTGACTTAAAGCAGGATCAAAATAAAATGGGAGCACTTGAGATGACTATGTTCCAACTTGTCTTGAGCACCGTCGTAGCGCAACAAATCATTATCGTAAACATAGCCTAGATAATTAGAAATTACAAAAAATAGGCTACATTTTATAGACTTTGGCTATAGGCTAAGCCGACTCCTCTACCTGTTTGAATTAGTGCAGCCTTACAGGGAGGACGTTAATTTGGCATAGGTCAACTGCAAGAGACTACTAATTTGTGACTTGACGTGATGTGTGAATAATTAGGCTACGATATGCAACAGGCATATTTAGCCGCACTCAGTCATTCATTGGGCGAATGTCCCGACCCTGTGTGTCCGCGTGCATGCATGGGGTGGGGAAAAATACATCAAGCGTGCCATCACCACCCATCCCCCCGGACCCACGAAACCCACTGAAGATCCAAGCAATTGTAGTCTGTCAGTATTTTAGTGTGGGCCCAGGTAGTTGAATTCCTGGCATGGCCTGGTTAT
>NC_085867.1:23125699-23133199 GCF_034702125.1 Engraulis encrasicolus | reverse complement strand
GTTGTATGAAAGGAGTATTATATTGTTGCAATCAGGAAATTCAGACTAAAGCCTTGTTTCCCAATTTGTCCTGTAAGGAGCCTCTTCTCTCACCTTTTTACCTATGAGCTCATGGTGAAACTAATGAGGACGTGAACACTCCATATATGGGGTATGGTGTGTTTCCTGTGTTGACCCCCCCACACACAGAAACACAGACACACAGCTCGCATACTCTCTCATCGCCCCTCCTACATTCTCTCTTTCTCTCTCTCTGATCAATGAAGGAAAGAAGACAAGACGGGGAGGGAGGGCTCTTTTCGCGCGTGTCTGTGTGTATTTTTTCCATTCCACCTTCTCGGTCAACTAGTTGACAGTACCTTGTGCACGCACGTCCGCATCTCCTGGAGTCAGTGCGCGTGAGATAGCGTCAGGCATAGTAGCTCCAGTATTTTTGGCGCCTTGGCGTAATAGCATGTCTGCAATACTGAGGTAAAATCTCAGCTTCTGGAACTTCTTACCCCACCACGTTTATTACCGCAGCATCATCTCTTTTGTTTTCTTCACGTGCATTCACCCATGCGCTGCTGTCTGGAATGAGCTGTTTTCTCTTCGGCGCCGTTTCCATGCCAGCATGGGAACTGCCGTGTCCAAAAGGAAGAATCTGAGAAACGATGCTATTTCGTCCGTGGCGGCAAAAGTTAGGTGAGTAGCCACTCCACCTTGGCAGCACCTTGCACCGCGGTCTGCGAGGCGTCTTTGTCCGAGGAGTGTCTGAGTTTCTGCGCATTCTTCAGATTGCATGTTCTCTTTGCTCACGGCGTGGACGTTAGGCAAGCTGGTTATGGTGTACCGCGAAGTTACAAAACCGCTCTAGTCTAGGAATATCACTGTAGCCCTACACCATCCAGCAACACGTCTTCAAGGACAGGTTTAAATAACCGCCATAAATATTTACTTGAAATGCCTCTTTGTGTATCCCCCATTGAACGTGCATTAGAAAACAGGCTAATGCTTTGTCAGAACCGGCTGATGTGAGTGAGTGCTTTGTCGAGTGTTATTCTGGTTCTTTCTGCATATCTCAGGGAGCCCCACATGTGCTAGGGGGGCGAGGGAAATGTGTTGAATGATATCATGTTGTTGCCTATTGCTCTGTAGTCTTCCCCCTATTATTCAAGCACCACCGTTCGGGAGCTGTCCAGTAGTGTGGTGCTGAATGAACGTGTAGCATCCAGAACTGGTAGATAATATCCAGACAATTTACATGCAACTCACATGCCTTGCATGACCGTTTAATGAACGAGATGTGTGCCGCTCAGCTGTGTCGATTTATCTATAGCCTATAGTTACACGTGATTTGCATTCATTTTTAGGGATAGATCATCGCTGTCAGATAATGATGCATCATTCAGAACTTGTGACGGTAATGAAGCACATCTGTGTATTTTATGTGTTTTGGAGAGATGTGACTGCTGTTGGCGGTCCACCCCACTCCTCTCCTCGACCGCTGGCCTCTTCCTCTGCCTCTGCCTCGGCTGCTGCCGACGCACGAGAAAGTGATCAATCAATTAATCAATCAGCCGCAATTGAGTCGAGACGCCTGCTGGCGGTGATCACACGTCAGGTTGAGTTATGGCTGGAGACCCAGAAAAACCTACACAAGTCCTTTAGCAATGCGGATAATTTATTTAGCAAGGACCCATAAGTCTTTTCTCGACAGCCGTGAAAGGGGGTATCCAGCCAGCCAAGTTAAATGCTGGCAAAAGGTGCCAAGCGTTTCATTGCCCATAAAAGCAGGATTTGATTTGATTCTACTCCCGCGCCGTTTTGCAGTGGCTGGCGGACGGTAATCGCCGACTCGCACTGAATCACTGAGTACGTTTGCGCATTTCCTCCCTCGCGCTCCTGGTGACTAGTGGGCACATGTATGATTGTTGGCTGGAGAGTGGAACGGAACGCCGCGCGTGTAGCTTGTCTGTCGGTATGCCCTCAGACTGTTGATGATACGGGCGGGGTTGTCAAGCAGCGGCACGCTGGTCATAGTTGACCGGTAGGACCGTTATCGGCGCTTTACTTCTGCTGCGAGGTCGCTTGCTCTTCATTTGCTTCAGCAACTCTCTCCCAGAACGTCATGATCCCCCACCCATATACCCTACACGTCTCAGTATGAACAAGTAAACACTCCAGAAATCATCAAATAGGATGTGCATTCCTGGAGGTCATACAAATGACCTTGGTGTGTTTTGAAGGGAAGGTTGTACGTGACTGCCCCAGTCCATCTCGAACAGCTGTCCTGTGCCTCACATACAGCGCTGTGTTGGGTAATGCCTTGTGTGTGTGTGTGTGTGTGTGTGTGTGTGTGTGTGTGTGTGTGTGTGTGTGTGTGTGTGTGTGAGAGAGAGTGCAGGTACATGTGTGTCTGGGTATGTAACGTGTGTGTGTGTGTGTGTGTGTGTGTGTGTGTGTGTGTGTGTGTGTGTGTGTGTGTGTGTGTGTGTGTGTGTGTGTGTGAGTGTGAGTGCAGGTACATGTGTGTCTGGGTATGTAACGTGTGTGTGTGTGTGTGTGTGTGTGTGTGTGTGTGTGTGTGTGTGTGTGTGTGTGTGTGTGTGTGTGTGTGTGTGTGTGTGTGTGTGTGTGTGTGTGTGTCTGCTCTGTATGCGTGGAGGTGTGTGTGTGCTGAGTCCCGGCTGGTTGACTGGCTTTGTGGCTGTGATTAAGAATAAAAGGGAAGCCAGGATGTGCAGACTCTCAAGGGGACGGCAGGCAGTACAGGGAGAACACACAGTGACAGCCACAGCGAACCGCACAAGCCTGCAAGCCAGCAGTGGCTTGGAATGCACAGAGAGAAATGGGCACACACACACACACACACACACACACACACACACACACACACACACACACACACACACACACACACACACACACATATTCTCTCTCTCTCTCTCTCTCTCTCTCTCTCTCTCTCTCTCTCTCTCTCTCTCTCTCTCTCTCTCTCACACACACACACACACACACACACGCACACACATGCATAGCAAAGTAAGTACAGTCTTGTACTCCCTATAGAGGTACCTCCCTTAGCTGTGGGTTATTGCAGGCTATGGCCGGCTTCCATTCTAATCACTTCTTCCTTGGCTCAGGTCTCCCTGCTGATGAATGAATACTACAGGCAGACACGGTGTTGCACTGAGGTGCTCCCTCCCTACCTCCCTGTCTGACTTTGTCTGGGTCATTTTACAGGACTGACAAGGGGATGTTTTTTTTGTTTCCCACCCCCCCACACCCCCTCCTCTCCCTCTCCCCCCTCTGGCTGTCCTCTCCTCTCGGTGGTCATTGAAGACAACCAGTGCAGTGCCAAGCAGTAGAGTGAAGGTTGGAGAACTTATGTTTCTTTTTTAAAATAATTTTTGGGGGTGTTTTTCAACTTTATCTGGACAGTACAGTGAAGACTGGGACAGGAAGTGAGTGGGGAGAAAGAGACGGGGAAGGATCGGCACATGACTTGGGCCGGAATCGAACCCGTGTCACAGGTGTAGTAACCCAGTGTCCTACCGTTAGGCCACGGCAGGGCCTGGGAACCTATGTTTCGCCGTCTTATCCAGCCCTCGATATGATTTTAATGTTATGCAACTTCACATGAAACATGACATGTTTTGTAAAGGAATCTTAGAAATTCCATTTGCAATACAATTGAGATATACTTCAGGGGACCTAGAGATGGTGGGGTTTGTTGTAAAGGTGGCTTTGTCTTCAATATAGGCCTAAAGTGCAGGGGGAAATCCTGGTTTGTGTTCATAGTACAGCCCTTGGAGGACTTTTATGGACTATTTGTGTCAACGCACTTTCAGCTGAGTTGTGCTATAGAGAAATACAGGTCGAGGCCCTGTCGTGGCCAACCGGTGGGCCGCTCGCCTGCCATGCGGCTGACCCGGGTTCGATTCCCGGCCTGGGTCCTTTGCTGGCCCCTCCCCGTCTCTCTCCCGATTCGCTTCCTGTCCACCTCTCACACTATCCTATCAAGTAAAGTTAAAAAAAACTAAAAAAAATATTTTTTTAAAAAGGAAAAATACAGGTCACCTTGTGTACAAGTGTAATAAGAAATTGCACAGCTCTTGCTTTTTTTACCTTTTCCCATACTGCCCCTACAAAGGCAAAGTGTAGTAACTATGCCTACATTGAAACTAAGTGCCTTCAAACGAAATGCCTTCAAAGCCTTGCTATTCGGCTGGATATTTCTGCAAAGTTGACATGGCAATCTCTCTAAACCAGGACACATTGGGCCAGTAAGGCTACGTCACAAGATAAAGGAGGTGTCATGAAGACCATTTTCAGTCTGAACCCAATTTTGACAAAATATGTAGTTACTCCACTTTGCCTTTGTAGGGCAGCGTACACATATCATGCAACATCCAGGAGACTTCCAAGGAGTTTCGAGCTGAACCTGGCAAGGAGCCAGGGCTGCTCCATTATGAGAAAAATCAATATCACAATTACGTCAGTCAATATTGATATCTCGATTTTTGTAGACAGTATTTCTATATAAAGACAATAATTGTGCTAAACAATTCACAATCTTCCCTCCCTTCCGCAGTGTGTGGAGGGCCATAGGGAAACACACAGTGGTGTTCTGAATGAGTGTTGGGTAGCAAGTCTGCTCTGTGCTCACAATGGCTCAAGTGGAGGGGAATGTACTGCGCTGAGGGCTGTAACGATATTGTATCGAACCGAGAAATCGTGACACACAGAGTCACGATACTGTATCGTGATACAAGGAGGCAGTATCGTGATATGCCCTTTCAAAGTTTTATTACCCATTTGTTCAGGAAACAACCTTATGATTTGATGTGATAGTGTTTCCAAACTTCAGTGGAGATACATTTCAGAAATCGTGGGGTGTATCGAACCGTAGGTCAAAAATCGTGATACGAACCAAATCGTGAGTTGAGTGTATCGTTACAGCCCTAGTTGCGCTTAGTGTAACCTACCTTTTGCCATTATATACAAATGGCAAAAAATATTGTTTCAACTCAATATTATGAAATTTGATATTGTTTGACAGCAATATCGCAATATAATTTCGATGTATTTTACAGCCCTACATCATGGTGCAGTCAAGGAGTCATGGTACAAAACCCGTCACCTCTACTATACTACAAGTGCTCTGCGTCTGTCTCTTGTAGCCTCAATCAAAACATGGCAGGGGCAACCATGGGGGGAATAGGTGTCATCGAGTGAAGAAGATATATAGTAGTGTTCATGGAATCCTATTGAGGAGAAGGGAATAGAGGGATGGGTCACAGGTATCGTCTCAGGGGAAATAGTGTTAACATAGACTTAGAGTCTCTCTCTCTCTCTCTCTCTCTCTCTCTCTCTGTGTGTGTGTGTGTGTGTGTGTGTGTGTGTGTGTGTGTGTGTGTGTGTGTGTGTGTGTGTGTGTGTGTGTGCGTGCGTGCGTGCGTGCGTGCGTGTGTGTGCGTGTGTGTTAAGGGTCAGTGGACCCGAACATGAGCAGTAGGAAGGTTATAGTGTGTGTAAAGGACAGCATTGTGTCGACATCATAAAAATAAGTGGCAAGTTGAATGATCGCTGCCTCCTCTTCCTCCTCCTCCTCCTGCTCGTCCTCCTCCTCTTCCCTCCTCTTCCTCTCCCTTCTCTCCTCCTCCTCCTCCCTTCTCTCCTCCTCCTCTTCTTCTTCCTCCTCCCTCCTCCTCTTCCTCCTCCTCCTCCTCCTCCTGCCCCTTCTCCCTCCTCTTCCCTCCTCTCCCTTCTCTGAATGATCGCTTCCTCCCCTTCCTCCTCCTCCTCCTGCTCGTCCTCCTCCTCCTTCTCCTGCTCGTCCTCCTCCTCTTCCCTCCTCTTCCTCTCCCTTCTCTCCTCCTCCTCCCCCTTCTCCCTCCTCTTCCCTCCTCCTCCTCCTCCTCCTCTCTCCTCCTCTCTCCTCCTCCTCCTCCTCCCCCTTCTCCCTCCTCTTCCCTCCTCCTCTTCCTCCTCCTCCTCCCCCTTCTCCCTCCTCTTCCCTCCTCCTCTTCCCCCCTCTCCCTTCTCTCCTCCTCCTCCTCCTCTCCTCTCCTCTCCTCTCCTCCTCTCTCCTCTCCTCTCCTCTCTCCTCCTCCTCCTCCTCCTCATCAGTCCATCTCTCATCTCTCCTCTCTCCTCCTCCTCCTCCTCCTCCTTCTCCTCCTTCTCCTCCTCTCCTTCTCTTCCTCCTCCTCCTCCTCCTCTTCCTCCTCCTCTTCTTCTCCCTCCTCTTCCCTCCTCCCTCCCCCCCCCCTCTTCTCCCTCCTCTTCTACTCCTCCCTCTCTCTCTCCTCTCCTCTCCTCCTCCTCTTCCTCCTCCTCCTCCTCCCTGGCTGCCAAATCCTATTTCACGCTCCCGCAGCTCCTGACACCTGTACCTCACATTCTCGCTTGGCTGACCAGCGACGGTAAAGAATATGTGTACTGTAAATGCACCTGTAGTATGTGTACGTACAGTCTGTGTGTGTGTGTGTGTGTGTGTGTGTGTGTGTGTGTGTGTGTGTGTGTGTGTGTATGTGCGTGCGTACGTGTGTTTGTGTGTGCGTGCGTGTGTCTATGTGTGTTCCCTGTTTAAAGACATCTACAGAGAAGGGGCAGTGTTTCTAACCAGAGCATGAAAGACAAGACTGCCTGTCTGTGTGCCCGCCTGCCTGCCCGTCTGCCATTGCTCATTTCCCCCCTTCTCTCTCTCTCCTTCAAACCCCCTTGTCCCATCATGCCACCCCGTTACATCATGCTCTCTTGTCATCTTTCAGCATCCAATCCCTCTCTCTTCTCTTCTCATTTGTCATTCCACCCCTCCCTCCCTCCATCTCTCTTCTCCTCCTGTTCCTCATTGATGGTCCAGTACAGCATCGTGCCAGTGCTCTCAGCTGACTTATTTAAATGCTAGACGGCCGACAGCACTAACTGTTGGGCTCTTTTTTCTTTCTGCCCCACCTCTCCGCTGTGTTTAGAACAGTAGGTCACCACCCTGCATGGTCCAGATTAGGACACATGCTAGATATGGCTGCAGCCTAGGACCCCCACCTGCCAAGGGCCCCCACCACAGGCTAGATATGGCTGCAGCCTAGGTCCCCACCTGCCAGGGGCCCCCACCACAGGCTAGATATGGCTGCAGCCTAGGGCCCCCACCTGCCAGGGCCCCCACCACAGGCTAGATATGGCTGCAGCCTAGGGCCCCCACCTGCCAGGGGCCCCCACCACAGGCTAGATATGGCTGCAGCCTAGGGCCCCCACTTGCCAGGGCACCCACCACATGCTAGATATGGCTGCAGCCTAGGGCCCCCACCTGCCAGGGCACCCACCACATGCTAGATATGGCTGCAGCCTAGGACCCCCACCTGCCAAGGGCCCCCACCACAGGCTAGATATGGCTGCAGCCTAGGGCCCCCACTTGCCAGGGCCCTCACCACAGGCTATACAGTATATGCCTGCAGCCTAGGACCCCCACCTGCCAGGGCACCCACCACAGGCTAGATATGGCTGCAGCCTAGG
>NC_085867.1:23118199-23120699 GCF_034702125.1 Engraulis encrasicolus | reverse complement strand
CTCCGCCCCCTGTTAGCCTCCCTGGGTGTGGGGACACTCTCTAGTCATACCAAAAGCCATAATACGTGCGATGCGAGTCTCTCACATGTGGTGGTGATTTCAGATATAGAATTGTTTCCTACTTTCTGTCCTGAAGTGACACCGAAACAACATCGGCATAATTTTGTTACACACGTTTAGGTTACACTGTATTGCATATTCCCTGTTACTTAAATGAGGGTAATTAATTATTTATAGTATAACAAACTATGTAAGGACACATAGCATTATACTGTATCTTAGGGTCAGGTATGTAGAGTGTAAACACATAACTTTACATGTGTTTACATGTAGGCCTACATAATCTAAAAAAGGCACTAAAAATGTTACCTAAGGCTGGGTTGGTTGGTCGTTTGGCTTATTGGGTTATTGGGTCGGTTGCTGTGTCTCTGGGTTGCTGTGGATCTGGGTTATTGGCTGGGTTGCTGGCTTGGTTGCTGGGTTATTGGACAGGGAGGGTTGCTAGGTTATTGGTTGGGTGGCTGGTTTGCTGGGTTGTTGGGTTGTTGGGTGGCTGGGTTGTTGGGTTCCTAGGTTATTGGCTGGGTTGCTGGGTTATTGGACTAGGAGGGTTGCTAGGTTATGGGGTGGCTGGGTTGTTGGGTTGCTGGGTGATGGGGTGGCTGGGTGAGTTAAGCGGCGTACACACACATTACTAGCTTCTCGCTTGCTCGCCTACTCGCCACTCTTTCATGGAACGTTCGCTGAAAGTTCCCGCGGCTTTAACTGCCAATGGACAGGCGAGAAGTACCGAACTCTGCTTTCCAATTGGTTACTCGCTTACTCGCTTGGTTGGGGGGTTAAAATATTTTCAACTCGGGATCCGCCCACATCGCATCGCTTGTACAGTACTCGCCAGCGACACTCGCTGGAACACATTGACATTCTATTGACCTAATTCGCGGAGCTAGTAACTAGCAGCGACGTGTGTGTACGGCCCTTTAGTGGCAGGGTGGTACAGTGTTGCTGTCTGCTGCCCGCCCTACTCTCCTCCCCTCTCCTCCGCTCCTCCTCCTTTCCCCTCTCCCTTCTACTCTCCTCCTCCTCTTTTCCTCTCTCCTCACTGCTCGCCTCGCTCATCCCCTCCCTGCTCCCTGCAAGACAGTGTAACCTAAATGTGTGTAACAAAATGATGCCGATGTTGTTTCGATAATGCCTAATAATGCCTGTGTGTGTGTGTGTGTGTGTGTGTGTGTGTGTGTGTGTGTGTGTGTGTGTGTGTGTGTGTGTGTGTGTGTGTGTGTGTGTGTGTGTGTGCGCGCGCACGTGTGTGCGTGTGTGTGTGTGTGTTTCTATGGTGTATATGTGTCCATGAAATTCCATGAAAAGTGTGGGTGAGCTGCATTTCACAAGTCTGTGAGGTCTCTCTCTCTCTCTCTCTCTCTCTCTCTCTCTCTCTCTCTCTCTCTCTCTCTCTCTCTCTCTCTCTCTCTCTCTCTCTCTCTCTCTCCCTCTGTGTGTGTGTTTGTGTGCGCGCATGTATATACGTATGCGTAGGTGTGTGTGTGAGTTAGCGTCAGTCCTTGTGTCAGCATGTGTGTGTGTGTGTGTGTGTGTGTGTGTGTGTGTGTGTGTGTGTGTGTGTGTGTGTGTGTGTGTGTGTGTGTGTGTGTGTGTGTGTGTGTGTGAGTGAGTGCATCTGCACTGAATTTTTAAAAAATAATAATGATGATCCTAATGAGAAATGGGAATCGTGTGGTGATTTAGTGGAAGTAGAAGTGCCAGGCTTGTGGAGTATGATTTTGGTACAGGGCTAACCTGCCTTCTGGAGTATGATTTTGGTATGGGGCTAACTTGCTTTGTCTCTTCACCGCTCCAAATATTTCTGTTCTCAGGGATACGGGGCATCCTTTTTATGCATTCAGGAAGAAACATTTGAAAGGCCCACTGCACTCCTCTCATCTCTTCTCTTCTCTTCTCTTCTCTTCTCTTCTCTTCTCTTCTCTTCTCTTCTCTCCTCTTCTCTTCTCTTCTCTTCTCTTCTCTTCTCTTCTCTTCTCCTCTCCTCTCCTCTCTTCTCTCTCCCTCCGCTCTCTCCCTCTTTCCTCTCCTCTCCCTCTACCCTCTCTCCTCCCCTCCTCTCCTCTTCTCTTCTCTTCTCTTCTCTTCTCTTCTCTTCTCTTCTCTTCTCTTCTCTTCTCTTCTCTTCTCTTCTCTTCTCTTTCTTCTCTGCTCTTCTCTTCTCTTCTCTGCTCTCCTCTCCTCTCCTCTCCTCTCTCTCCCACTCCATTCTTTTCTCTCCCTCCGCCCTCTCCCTTTCTCTTTGTCCTCTTTGATGTTACTTTTCCAGTGTCTTAGTTTGAAGGGCATCTCCGATGAGAGTGCAAATGGAGGCCCACCTTCCACCTGATGCCTGTCTGTCTTTAAAATATGTGTGTGTGTGTGTGTGTGCGTCCTTGTGCGCATGCGTCCGTGTGTGTGTGTGTGTGTGTGTGTGTGTGTGTGTGTGTGTGTGTGTGTG
>NC_085867.1:23103199-23110699 GCF_034702125.1 Engraulis encrasicolus | reverse complement strand
TACAAAGGCACACAGTTTACGCACCTTGTTTACAACTGCCAGGTACCACAAAATACACAATACAAAAACAAAATAATGCCGTTGCCCCCAGCACATGTCCCACATCCCAAACATTACACCGTTTACACATGTTATGACAATTGGATAATGACAATGAATTCAGAGTATTTTTGGGGAAAAGGTCCACACACTCTTCTTTCAGTTATTTTTTCTTCTTTTTATTCATTCATTCAATGGCAAGCATGATGACGTTTCGACCTCTCGGTCTTCCTCAGATATGAATTTAGAGTCCACATGTCCCCCCACCCACACACACATCATGTCCCAAAGTCACACTGGATGCTCGCTTCTGATTAAACAGTGATGATGACACGGGATGGAGGAAAACAAAGTGTTCAAATGGAATGTGGCGCGAGTGGGTACCTCACTCTGCCAACGTGGTCAGAAATAAATGTTCAATTGCAAGATCCGACTTGTGTCGTGCATGTGTGAGCGCTCATGAAACGAAATGTTCAATTGTTTACAGTGCATGCCAAGTGTCTTTAAAAACAGTGAGAAGGGAGATCACAGCGTGTGTGTGTTGCGTTCAAGTTGTGTTCAAGTTTTTTTTATTTTTAATGTGATGAGGCAGAAGGAAGGCAAGATCTTTTAAGGAGCTCTTTGCAGAAGCACTCTGAATTTTTCATGGCGTGCGTGCATGTGTGTGTGTGTGTGTGTGTGTGTGTGTGTGTGTGTGTGTGTGTGTGTGTGTGTGTGTGTGTGTGTGTGTGTGTGTGTGTGTGTGTGTGTGTGAAAGAGAGAGAGAGAGAGAGAGAGAGAGGAAGGGAGGGAGACAGGGGAGATGATAGAGAGAAAAACTATAAGAAGAAGAAAGAAAGATACAGAGAAAGGAAGAAAGACAGATAAAGAGAGCACTCTTCAGCTCTGGCTGCTCATTTTATCAGAGCAATCTTTTCCTCAAGCTGCAACCTGACACAGAACTCAACTCAGTGTGTGTGTGTGCGTGTGTGTGTGTGTGTGTGTGTGTGTGTGTGTGTGTGTGTGTGTGTGTGTGTGTGTGTGTGTGTGTGTGTGTGTGTGTGTGTGTGTGTGTGTGTGTGTGTGTGTGTGTGTGTGTGTGTGTGTAAGAGAGAGATAGAGAGATAGAGAGAGAGCATGAGAGCGAGAGAGAGAGAGAACAAGAGAACCAAAGAAATAGGAAGAGTCAGAGAGAGAACACAAAGAAAAAGGAAGAAGAAGAAGAAGAAGAAGACTAAGAAGATCAATATTTGTGCCATCAAAGAATCCATAAAATAGTAATTTGGTGTGGTGAGAGATCCTGTGTTTTCAACTGTCATCTTGTGATTATAGTTGTTGTATCTCATTGTCCAATTGGCTTTGTGGTGTAGATGCCTGTAACCCGGAGGAGTCGATGGAGCAATTTTAGTTTGGAAATATTACAACATCAAAGAGTCAACAGTGGCAATTTTAGCAGAATGTGTGTGTGTGTGTGTGTGTGTGTGTGTGTGTGTGTGTGTGTGTGTGTGTGTGTGTGTATATATGTCCGTGCGTGCCTGCGTGCGTGCCTGTGTGTGTGTGTGTGTGTGTGTGTGTGTGTGTGTGTGCGCGTGCATATGTGCATGCTTGCGTGCGTGCGTGTGTGTGTGTGTGCGAGAGTCAACAGTGGCAATTTTAGCAGAAGTGTCACATTAAGGCCATTTTGTTGTGACGTTTTTCCTTTCCCACTGGTACTGTGTGAATGACTGTGTAGTGCTGAAATCTGAGTGCTTGAGGCAATCTAAATGACTAGCACGCACGCACGCACGCACGCACGCACACACACACACACACACACACACACACACACACACACACACACACACACACACACACACACACACACACACACAAACATATGACACATCACCCAATGAAACATAACCATTATACACACACACACACACGTGCACGCACGCACGCACGCACGCAGGCAGGCAGGCAGGCAGGCACACGCACACACACACACGCACACACACACAGACACACACACACACACTACTGTATGTGTGTTAGTATAAGACGTTTAGATGCCAGGCATGCATGGTTGTCTGTGTGGTGGCTGGTAATGCTGCATGACAAGAGGCACGCTCTGCCACTCCATGACATCTGATGTCACACTCTCACTAGCGGCCTGTCACCTCTGCTCCTCATCATCCTCCTCATCCTCTTCCTCTAACTGAAGGGCAGTGGTTCCCAAACTTTTTCAACGGGGACCCCCTTTTGAACTACAGAATATTTTCGCGACCCCCCATCCACCATAGTCTTAGCCTAGCAATGGATCTCTAGCAATATAAGCGGACAAACTAACCTAAGCATTTTTTTTTTCTATTAATATCCCATGAATTTTCCATTAATAGTTTGTCCACTAATATTGTTAGAAATCCACAGGACAGCAAATACATCTATCAACCATACAAGTCCCTTTTGTCCGCGACACCCCTTCAGTACCTGCGCAACCCCCCTAGGGGTTCCGGCCCGCAGTTTGGGAACCACTGCTGTAAGGACAGATAGCAGGCGTCGAAGGCGTGGAAAGCGGCGGAAGTAATTGACTTTGTATGGAGGAGCAAGCAGCAGAAGCGTCAAAAGCTGCAAAAGCGTTTCCAGTGCCAAAGGCGTCAAAAATGTTCAAAGAGAAGTTGAACCTCAGCGAAAAAATATGTAATGAGCTAGGCGGCAGCAGGCGGCAACCAATGGCATGTTAACATTTACGCAAGCAGCTTCGGTTGGTCGCTCTTCCTGATCAAACACGTCAGGTTGAATCGTTTGCCACATTCGTCTTCCCTGATCTATGCTTTCCAGATGGGACGGCGTTTTAGCTGTCTGTACAGTTATGCTCTCGCTTTTACCCTTTCATTTTTTATTTTTAAAAATCTTTTTTTTTACATTACAAAACCCTATGCGTGTGTACAATAAGAGGTTAGCAGAAAGATAAAGAACATGATATGCAAGCTTCTTTCGTCTTTTCTTCCTTCTTTGCCCCGCATGGGCATTTTGTTCATTCGTTCACTACTCTCTTTCTTTACCCTGTTTTCTTTCTTTACCGCATTGTTTTTTCGTCCTTTGTGATGTGCGACGTGTTCTTACTGGCGTCACGTCCTCTGCCCTGCTGTTTTTTATTTATACAACGGAAATCATTTAGTCTCATCAGTTTTTGTTGTCCTGTCCTGTCCTGTTGTCCTAGCTCGCCCCTGTCCATCAGCGGTCTGCTTTCAGTACTTGTCCTTTTTAATACACTGTAGTCCCTGACCTATTTAGAGGCACCTGCTTTGTGTTTGGTCACATGCGCACTCATGTATACACACACACACACGCACGCACACACACACACACGCACGCACACACCTAGAGAAAGGAGAGAGGGAGAGACAGAGAGAGAGAGAGATAGGGACAGAGGAGAGGAGAGGAGAGGAGAGGAGAGGAGACGAGAGAAGAGGAGAGGAGAGGAGCATTCTGGATACATTTTTAGAATCCAGCTGTAGCTAACTTTTTCAGTTTTTTCCCCTCAGTTCCTCTTCCTCCATATTTCATCTCCCTTCACCCCTCTTTCTCATGCAGTTCCCTATTTTCTTTCTCTTTCCTTCCCTCATCATTTTACACTCTCTCTCTCTCTCTCTCTCTCTCTCTCTCTCTCTCTCTCTCTCTCTCTCTTTCTCTCTCTCTCTGTCTTGGTTTACTTCTCCTCCTCCGTCTCTCTCTCTCCCTATCTCTCCATCTCTCCGCTCATGTTTTATAGATGGCTCTTGTTCTACGCAGACCCGCTCTGCTCCGCGCTCCTCTCCTCTCCTCTCCTCTCCTCTCCTCTCCTCTCCTCTCCTCTCCTCTCTTCTCTTCTCCTCTCCTCTCCTCTCCTCGCCTCTACTCTGCTCTGCTGTGCTCTGCTCTGCTCTCCTCTTCCCTCCTCTCCTCTCCTCTCCTCTCCTCTCCTCTCCTCTCCTCCTCTCCTCTCCTATCCCCCCTCTTCCCTCTCCTCTCCTCTCCTCTCCTCTCCTCTCCTCTCCTCCTCTCCTCTCCTCTCCTCTGCTCTGCTCTGCTCTGCTCTCCTCTCCTCTCCCCCTCCTCTCCCTCTCCTCTCCTCTCCTACTCCTCTCCTATCTCTATCTCTATCACCCTCTCCTCTCCTCTCCTCTCCTCTCCTCTCCTCTGCTCTGCTCTGCTCTGCTCTCCTCCTCTCTCCTCCTCTCCTCTCCTCTCCTCTCCTCTCCTCTCTTCTCTACCTCTTCCCTCTCCTCTCCTCTCCTCTCCTCTCCTCTCCTCTCCTCTCCTCTCCTCTCCTCTGCTCTCCTCTCCTCTGCTCTCCTCTGCTCTGTTCTGCTCTGCTCTCCTCTGCACGGCTCTGTGTGTTTATTTTATTCCCTCACTGCTCAGGGATTTTGCCTCTGCTTAAGTGGGAAATGAGAATAAAAAGCAGGCAGGTTTTCTTCCTTCTCTTCACGGCTACAAAAGAGACAGACATAAGCTGTGTGTGTGTGTGTGTGTGTGTGTGTGTGTGTGTGTGTGTGTGTGTGTGTGTGTGTGTGTGTGTGTGTGTGTGTGTGTGTGTGTGTGTGTGTGTGTGTGTGCGCGGATGATTTTCTTCTACGTAATTACACGTAAACACCTTTCTCCTCCCCCCCCCCTCTCTCGCTCTCTGTGCACGCACGTGTGCCATTGAGAGAATGAACATGACAAGAGGGATACTGCACTGCCAGAGTGTGTGTGGTTTGTGAATCTGAAGTGGTGTTTTTTTAAGGGTGCTACAACAGTACGTTCTATATTGTGTGTGTGTGTGTGTGTGTGTGTGTGTGTGTGTGTGTGTGTGTGTGTGTGTGTGTGTGTGTGTGTGTGTGTGTGTGTGTGTGTGTGTGTGTGTGTGTATGTGTGTGTTTTCTGAATGTGAAGTGGTGTTACTTTAAGGGTGCTACAACAGTACGTTCTATATTGTGTGTGTGTGTGTGTGTGTGTGTGTGTGTGTGTGTGTGTGTGTGTGTGTGTGTGTGTGTGTGTGTGTGTGTGTGTGTGTGTATGTGTGTGTTTTCTGAATGTGAAGTGGTGTTACTTTAAGGGTGCTACAACAGTATGTTCTGTATTGTGTGTGTGTGTGTGTACGTACGTGCGTGCATGCGCGTGTGTCTGTGTGTGTGTGTGTGTGTGTGTGTGTGTGGTTTCTGAATGTGAAGTGGTTGTTTCTTTAAGGGAGCTATAACAGTGTGTTCTATATTCAACACATGGCTTCCTTGGATTGCGGCCTGCATGTTAACATATATTATATATATATATATAGTATATATACTGTATATATATATATATATAGTGTGTGTGTGTGTGTGTGTGTGTGTGTGTGTGTGTGTGTGTGTGTGTGTGTGTGTGTGTGTGTGTGTGTGTGTGTGTGTGTGTGTGTGTGTGTGTGTGTGTGTGTGTGTGCGCATGGCTTGCTTGGATTGCTGCCCGCATGTTAACATACTACACCATGAAATGACTCTGAAATGGGAAAAGCCAATGTCTTATCTCATTCTGCTTGGTATTGGAGTGGTGGCTAAACAGCATTCATAGTCTCCTCTGCTGGTTTTGTCCATACTGTATGTCATGCAATGTGAAATGGTAATTTTGCCCAAGTTTATTGTTAATGACGATGAATAGAATACACATATTCTATGTGTAATACACAAGCAACAATGTAGCTCAAAGTGCAAAAGAATGAGAGACAACAATTAACAATCTAGCCTTATTATATGTCTTATAATTTAGCTATAATAATATCTAAACTACTTACAATTGAACTTAAGACTTTCCCCAACAGTGGCATGTGGCAGTTTACGGTTTAAAAAAAAGCTTTATTTTCATCTACATTTGTGTAGGGTTGTTCATCTACAGTAAATTATCTTTAGACAATACTATCTGTAATTTATTTTTTAAATGTGTCCTTCTCAATTGATCTGTATGATCAATAATGTGCTTTAGAAATACTGCTGCTGCTGTTTACTCTGGGGTCACATGACCCTTGTGTCACCTTATAGGTGAGGCCTTGCTCCTTGTCCTGATGACAAAGCCCTGATGAAGACCAGTGCGGTCGAAACATGTTGGCTTTTTTAATCATGTTTTAGCCCTATGACAATAAAGGCTTTTTAATGGACTTCCTCTTTTTCACCTGGAGTTGCCTGGATTTTTCCCTTTTTTGAACTGCTGCTGCTGTGCTGTATTATGAGAAGCCCGTAGCCTATGCCATCAGTTGGGTACACTGATGCTAATGGATGAACTAAAACACGTGCCTGCTGTGGGAGAATAAGCAGGTATTGGATTACCTTTGGTAATGTACACAGTATATTATAGCACAATATGATATGATAGGCTATTACTATGTGTATTCAGAAATGGTGTAAGCTGTGTATGGCTGTGCACCTTCCGTCTACAGTGTATATGATTACCTGTTAATGCAAACATGAAAAACATACAGTATTGTCAGAGGCGATTCTAGGGTCAGGTGGGGCCCCAAGCGAAAATGCAAAACAATGAACATTTGAACCAAAATCGCCACTACTGTGGTAAAGTGTGGGCTGTTATTCATTGGGGGCCCCAAGCGGCTGCCTGCCTTGCCTGGTGGCAAGATGCGCCTCTGAGTATTGTAGCAACATGAACCTACTCTGACAGCATGAGCTTTGGCAAGGAAGACAGCGGAGCATAGAGGGAGAGGAGAGGTGAGGAGAGGAGTGAGGAGCAACGAGGAGAGGAGAGGAGAGGAGTGAGGAGCAACGAGGAGAGGAGAGGAGAGGAGTGAGGAGCAACGAGGAGAGGAGAGGAGAGGAGAAGTAAGAAGGATAGGAGAGGAGTGGAGCAAGGAGAAGAGAAGAGAAGAGAAGAGAAGAGAAGAGAAGAGAAGAGAAGAGAAGAGAAGAGATAAGCGAGGATTAGAGAAGATAGGAGGAGAGGAGCAGGGAGGGGGACAGGGGAAGAGCATGGATGACAGGAGAGGGGCGAGGAGAAGCAGAGAGCAGAAGCAAGGTGGAGAGGAGAGAAGCAAGGGGGAGAGCATAGAGGACAGGGGAGGAGAGGAGAGGAGAGGAGAGGAGAGGAGAGGAGAGGAGAAGAGAGGAGGAGAGGAGAAGAGAGGAGAGGAGAGGAGAGGAGAGGAGAGGAGAGGAGAGGAAAGGAGAAATGAGGAGAGGAGAAATGAGGAGAGCATGGAGGACAGGAGAGAGGAGAGGAGAAGCAGGCAGGAGAGCAGAGGAGCAATGAGGAGAGGAGAAGAAAGGAGGAGAGGAGAGGAGCAACGAGGAGAGCATGGAGGACAGGACATCGGAGAGGAGATCTGGTCTGGAGGAGGGAAATATTTTAGTGCTGAAGGTGAGTAGAGTGGGTGGAGGGCCAAGGAGCAAGATGGACAGAGGGAACGAGGAATTAGAGAGGCAGACAGAGAGAGAGAGAGAAAGAGAGAGGGAAATGAGAGAGAGAGATGACACTATGCCTGTTGAAGCCCAGCCTTGTCTG
>NC_085867.1:23068199-23088199 GCF_034702125.1 Engraulis encrasicolus | reverse complement strand
GGGGCTGCAGTTAGATGCGACCAAAGTCTTCCACATTTTTCCTGTTTACATACTTGTAGGTTTATATGACCAGTGACGTGAAACAAAGTTCGGTTCGGCAAATTGAAACATAGCTTTTTCGGTAACACTTTACAATAAGGGTACATGAATACTATTGGAATTATGTTGGAAGTAATGTATGATTTATAGTTAATTAACACATGACCTATGTATGCATTGATGGTTAGTATACTAGTAATGAGAATGGAGTCCTGCTTGGAATCATAATGACCCACTATTAACTAATTGTGCAAATCAAAGGTGAATTCATGGTGTGAGTTCCAAGTGTTAATATACCATGTATTAACACTGCTGATAACACTGCTGTTAATATATCATGTGTCCAACTGTTAATATATTGTGTATTAACACTGCTGTAACAATGCCAGATCGTGGGGAGACTGGGGTAAGATGAGCCACTTTTTACATTTTTCGTCACAGCTAAGCGATGAAGGCGTATTCGGTTAACATTTTCACATCATACCAAATTTCAAAGTGTCCTGATACTATTAGAGCAAAAACTAATTGATAAACTGTCATGGTTAAAATGATATTGCCTTTTAAAAATATTTTTTTCCGGTGGCTCATCTTACCCCTTGTTATGGGGTATGGTGAGCCACTGCTTGGGGTAAATTGAGCCCAGGCAAAAATCTCAGCTAAACAAGTTTTATTTATTATAACAAATGTAACTAATGAATCTATGAAATAAAACAACTAAAGCAACAGAACTATGCCAAAAAATACATATTGTGGGCCCTTACAGCTTTGTTTGAATACAATGGCGAACAATGCAGAGTGAAATGTAGAAAAAAAGTAATAATGTTATTGTTTGAATTGGCTGAAACATGCATAAAGTCATTAATCTCAACTCACCTGGGTATGATATGAAAGAAATTATCTGATTATGCTGAAATATCATAACATGTTTTTCAACCATTATGCATCCCATTAGGATAAGCGGCTCATCTTACCCCATCTCAAAAGGCTCACCTTACCCCATGCCAAAATTATGTAAATAAATGCTCATAAAATTATCATACAAGTGCAAAAAGACTGAAAATATCACTCATATAGTAGCTTATTACGTAACATTTCATACATGATGACTGATGAGACCAGAAATTGTTCTATTTTTGTTTTCTCTAAATCATCCATGTTTTGAATATACATTGAATTCACTTAAAGAGCAAAAAAACACATTTTCATATATCTCTTGCCAAATTTGGTACATGCTTCACTTTTTCACAGGTGTTAGAAAAGGATTTCCACCACCTTAGAATGTGGTGACATGTTAAAATGTATTCACCTTTTTCGAGAAAAAGGGGGTGGCTCACCTTACCCCGTGGCTCACCTTACCCCACTCTGGCCAGAGATCATTTCCCACTTCACATTCTTGTGACCAGCCGCAGTCATTTGTAATATTAATATACAAACTATATCATATTATGTCCCATGTGTCAAGGTCTGCTTGTTGAAAGGGAAGGGGTGGGGGGTGGGGGGGTTGGGTGTATTATTGGGTAGGCCTTCGTCTAAGATGATCTTGTAACCAGCACCACACAAGTAATATTTTTCTGTATGAGGTCATATCTAAAGTAATGATTAATTAATGTATTATTTAACAACATATTTGGAGTCATAATAGAAGTCATGATGACTATGGCATTAGTTAATGTATAAAGAAGAGATATTCCAAGTGTGTTAATATATACTCACAAAAGATTTTACGCTTAACTACTGAATCTTTGCCCCTTATTCTGCGGTCATGACATGATAATGAGTACTATAGCATTAGCTAATGCATGAAGAAGTGATATTCAGAATATGTTACTATGTACTCAGAGAAGAACTTCTGATTAACTAACATTATCAATAAAAACACCAGTTTGTGTACAAATTTTAATAAGCAAAAATGTTAAACAAGGGATCACACAATAACATACCACAGGCTTACATACATTTATCCAGAGAGAGAGAGAGAGAGAGAGAGAGAGAGAGAGAGAGAGAGAGAGAGAGAGAGAGAGAGAAAGCGACAGACAGACAGACCGACCAACCGACCGACCGACCGACCGACCGACCGACTGACCGACCAACGCACACACACACACACACACACACACGCACACACACACACAGCCATTCTCCTGAAAATGTCCAAAAGATGAATCCATGGTTTACAGATGCAGAGCAAGATGCATTGTCCTATATGAAACTCGGAAAGTCCAAGTTGCATGGTCCACAGAGAAAGCTGGGGTTGACATACTGGGAGGCGCGCAAGGTGTTTGGATCCGCAAACTACTGACAGTGGTTCACTGTGAAGTGCCTGTAGCCTGTCGCAGTCAATGCACTCCTGTAAGTGCCCCATTGGTCACTGATGACGGTGGTTCCCGGACGCACTTGTTTAACCACACCAGCCACAAGACAGGATGTTTCTGGCGGTCACCTACTCCTAATATTCTTAATACCCACTTTTTCCGTCGCCATGTTGCACCGGCCCTTCTGTGGTGATACTGTAAATACACAAGAGAGTAAAGTAAGTGAGTAAGTAAGTACATTTTACTTAAAAAGCACATAAAACAGTACAAAACTGACCAAAATGATGAACAGATATTAAAAGGAGAAGGGAACAATGTCAGATAAAATCCATGCAGCTTGACCTGCAAGTTTTTAAAAAAATATGCAGCACCATGGGTGACATCAAAGCTTAAGGTGGTCCAACAACATGTTGCTGTACTGCTTCACAGTGGTACCTCTCCAGCCCCCCAGGGGAGGTTGAGATGGCTGCGGTGCTTAGTTGCCTTTAGGGGGCATTCGTCTACTTAATTTTTTAAATACTAAGTGGGGCGTTTGCAGGCTTATGATGAGGTCAAGTAGGTGTTGGAGGCTCATGATGAAGAGAAGGGGGCGTTGGGAGGCTCACCTTGCTATTATTACAACAACTTTCATCAATAGCTGCAAACTCTCAACGATCTCCAACCATTTGACCATGGCGTCTCATGTGGGCCTTTATTGCATGATTGCAAATCCATCCGACTGTTCCAGCCATCTTTGACCATGTCCTGGAACTCTTCGCAACTCCATCCTGCATCATGTCACTCTGCCTAAAGCACAAAACCTGAAAGAAACTGACCAAAGGCAGAATATAAAAAAATAATTAAACATATGGTCAGTAGACAACACAGCACTGTAGTCTAAAATTCCCTCGTAAAGACAGTATAACCCCATTCACATTAAACTATTACTGGCAAATTCTGCCAATATCATTTCCAATTTCAAGAAAAAGTGTATGGAGTTTAGGACACTACATCTACATCTTGTGAAATGGCCGCCATACTGAATTTTCTTGTGCCCAGTGATTTTTTTCCCCTGAAGTGTGACCCTTAGAGAGTATTTCAGCTAAATTACATGTCTTTATACCAAAGTAAGTGGCTTTTACAGTAACCATTAGTAGCAGAGACGGCCATCTTGAAAAATGGGTGCCATATTGACTTTAAGTGAGGCCAGCATTTTTTTTTCTAAAAAGTGACCCGTAGAGAATATTTCAGCCATTTACATTTTTAACCAAAGTAAAGGGTTTTATAACCCTTTAATAGCAGTGGCAGATATCTTGAAAAATGCCGGCTATATTACAATTTTGTGTGGCCAGCTTTTTTATTCAAAAAGGGACCCTTAGAGTGAATTGCCAAATTCCATGCTTTTATGCCAAAGTGTACGATTATGTCACTACGCTGCTCTAGTAGATCTAGCAGAAATTCACTCCTCTCAACTCCACTCCACAGGCACACATAGAAGTCACAAGTCCATTGGAGAGGAGTTATGTCAGTTCCATTCCACTGGCTGGTAGTGTTCTTATTTGCTACTGGTTTGTCAAATTATGCTACCAAAAGTGACCACTAGGGGCTTAAATACAGTATTGCATTTCAATGGTAAGGCATGGCAAAACACCTCTTCAAACATGTTATTTTATTTTATTTTATTTTGCTGGGATGTGCACTACAGGTTGAGATAATGGAACGACATAGATTTCATTTCTACAGGCTAGCAATTTCTATTGGCCTCACTAGGCTAAAAACAGAGATCTGGAAACACCACAGCAGCATATTGTCTTTCATGTATTTTACTGAATCATTTTTGTGAAATTGATAAACGAACACATAAACCTACAAAACATGTATCATAGCTGTTAAATGAAGAACCATGAATTACTGTAGCTGAGTTGCACCAAGTGTTTGCTCAGCCATTATCCAAACTACTTCGTTTTAATTGGAATTTTTAAGCTACTAAAATTTATATATGAACTACCCGCATGAAATACACTACATATAAGACGAATTGTGCAAAATAAAGTACTTACATGTGTTGTTTGAACAAGCACGTTGTAGGAGTGACAAAGAGAGCTGTCTGCATCGTTGTAGCATGGCCAAAATGGCTACAACAACGCCTTTGTTCTCACTTTCCTGTTCAACTCACAATACAAGTCACGAATAGCTTTTTAATTACATTAGTTCTACCACAATTGTAAATAGTGCACATTGCATGAAAGGAAAATCGAAATGCATAGTTTTGATTTTCATTATATGCAATAGTCAGCAGCATTTACGGTTGTGGTAAAACTAATGTAATCACCAAGCTATTCGTGACTTTTATTTTGACAAAAGATTTGAACAGGAAGTTACGAGCGGAAGTGTTATTGTAGCCATTTCGACCGTGCCACAACGATGCCGACAGCTCTCTTTGCCACCCCTACAACGTGCTTGTTCAAGCAGCTCCTGTGAGTACTTTATTTTGAATAATTCATCTAATTTGTAGTGTATTTCATGCTGGTAGTTCATATATTAATTTTAGTAACTTCAACATTCCAATTAAAACGAAGTAGTTTGGATAATGACTGAGCAATCACTTGGTGCAACTCAGCTACAGTAATTCATGGTTCTTCATTTAAGCTTAGAAACTTTGATACATGTTTTGTAGGCCTATGTGTTTGTCTATCATTTTCACAAAAACATATTAAGTAAAATACAAGAAAGACAATATGCTTCTGTTGCGTTTCTGGATCTCTGTTTTTAGCCTAGTGAGGCCAAGACAGATTGCAAGCCTGTAGAAATGAAATCTATGGTGTTGTTCCATTAGGCCTAGCAGCCTGTCGTGCACATCCCAGTCAAGAAAACTTGTTTGAAGAGGTGGCTTGCCATGCCTTACCACTGAATTGCAATATAATATACTGTATTTAAGCCCCCCAGTGGTCACTTTTGGAAGCGTAATAATTTGACAAACCAGTAGCAAATAAGATTACCAGCCAGTAGAGTAGAACTGGCAGAACTCCTCTCCAATGGACTTATGACTTCTGTGTGTGCCTGTGGAGGGGAGTTGAAGGGGGTGAATTTCTGTTAGATGTACTAGAGCAGCTTAGTGACATAGTCATACACGTTGGTATAAATGCATGGAATTTGTCAAATATACTTTCTGAGGGTCACTTTCTTTAATAAAAAAGCGGGCCACACAACATTGTAATATAGGCAGCATTTTCCAAGATGGCTGCCACTGCTATTGAATGGTTAGTATAAAACCATTTACTTTGGTTAAAAAATGCAATATGACTGAAATCTGAGGGTCACTTTTTAGGGAAAAAAAATGTTGGCCACACTTAAAGTCAGTATGGCGCCCATTTTTCAGATGGCCGTCTCTGCTACTAATAGTTACTGTAAAAGCCACTTACTTTGGTGTAAAGACATGGAATTTAGCTGAAATATTCTCTAAGGGTCACACTTCAGGAAAAAAAAAACACTGACCACAAGATAATTCAATGTGGCGGCCATTTCTCAAGATGTAGATGTAGTGTCCTAAACTACATAAACTTTTTCTTTAGAAATGATATTGCCAGAAATTGCCTCTAATAGTTTAATATGAAGGGGTTATACTGTCTTTACGAGGGAATTTTAGACTACAGTGCTGTGTTGTCTACTGACTATATGTTTAATTATTTTTTCTATTCTGCCTTTGGTCAGTTTCTTTCAGGTTTTGTGCTTAGAAAGAGTGACATGATGCAGGATGGAGTTGCGAGGAGTTCCCGGACACGGTCAGAGATGGCTGGAACAGTCGGATGGATTTGCAATCATGCAATAAATGCCCACATAAGACGCCATGGTCAAATGGTTGGAGATCGTTGAGAGTTTGCAGCTATTGATGAAAGTTGTTTCCTTAATAAAAGCAAGGTGAGCCTCCCAAAACCCCCTTGACCTCATCATAAGCCTGCCAACGTCCCCGTTAGTATTGAAAAAATAAAGTAGACTAATGGCCCCTAAAGGCAACTAAGCACCGCAGCCATCTCAACCTCCCCTGGGGGGCTGGAGAGGTACCACTGTGAAGCAGTACAGCAACATGTTGTTGGACCACCTTAAGGTTTTATGATGTCACCCATGGTGCTGCATATTTTTTTTAAAAACTTGCAGGCCAAGCTGCATGGATTTTATCTGACATTGTTCCCTTCTCCTTTTAATATCTGTATCACTTTGGTCAGTTTTGTACTGTTTTATGTGCTTTTTAAGTAAAATGTACTTACTTACTCACTTACTTTACTCTCTTGTGTATTTACAGTATCACCACAGAAGGGCCGGTGCAACATGGCGACGGAAAAAGTGGGTATTAAGAATATTAGGAGTAGGTGACCGCCAGAAACATCCTGTCTTGTGGCTGGTGTGGTTAAACAAGTGCGTCCGGGAACCACCGTCATCAGTGACCAATGGGGCACTTACAGGAGTGCATTGACTGCGACAGGCTACAGGCACTTCACAGTGAACCACTGTCAGTAGTTTGCGGATCCAAACACCTTGCGCGCCTCCCAGTATGTCAACCCCAGCTTTCTCTGTGGACCATGCAACTTGGACTTTCCGAGTTTCATATAGGACAATGCATCTTGCTCTGCATCTGTAAACCATGGATTCATCTTTTGGACATTTTCAGGAGAATGGCTGTGTGTGTGTGTGTGTGTGCGTGTGTGTGTGTGTGTGTGTGTGTGTGTGTGCGTTGGTCGGTCGGTCGGTCGGTCGGTCGGTTGGTCGGTCTGTCTGTCTGTCGCTTTCTCTCTCTCTCTCTCTCTCTCTCTCTCTCTCTCTCTCTCTCTCTCTCTCTCTCTCTCTCTCTCTCTCTCTCTCTCTCTCTGGATAAATGTATGTAAGCCTGTGGTATGTTATTGTGTGATCCCTTGTTTAACATTTTTGCTTATTAAAATTTGTACACAAACTGGTGTTTTTATTGATGATGTTAGTTAATCAGAAGTTCTTCTCTGAGTACATAGTAACATATTCTGAATATCACTTCTTCATGCATTAGCTAATGCTATAGTACTCATTATCATGTCATGACCGCAGAATAAGGGGCAAAGATTCAGTAGTTAAGCGTAAAATCTTTTGTGAGTATATATTAACACACTTGGAATATCTCTTCTTTATACATTAACTAATGCCATAGTCATCATGACTTCTATTATGACTCCAAATATGTTGTTAAATAATACATTAATTAATCATTACTTTAGATATGACCTCATACAGAAAAATATTACTTGTGTGGTGCTGGTTACAAGATCATCTTAGACGAAGGCCTACCCAATAATACACCCCCCCCTCCCCTTTCAACAAGCAGACCTTGACACATGGGACATAATATGATATAGCTTGTATATTAATATTACAAATGACTGCGGCTGGTCACAAGAATGTGAAGTGGGAAATGATCTCTGGCCAGAGTGGGGTAAGGTGAGCCACGGGGTAAGGTGAGCCACCCCCTTTTTCTCGAAAAAGGTGAATACATTTTAACATGTCACCACATTCTAAGGTGGTGGAAATCCTTTTCTAACACCTGTGAAAAAGTGAAGCATGTACCAAATTTGGCAAGAGATATATGTGAAAATGTGTTTTTTTGCTCTTTAAGTGAATTCAATGTATATTCAAAACATGGATGATTTAGAGAAAACAAAAATAGAACAATTTCTGGTCTCATCATGTATGAAATGTTACGTAATAAGCTACTATATGAGTGATATTTTCAGTCTTTTTGCACTTGTATGATAATTTTATGAGCATTTATTTACATAATTTTGGCATGGGGTAAGGTGAGCCTTTTGAGATGGGGTAAGATGAGCCGCTTATCCTAATGGGATGCATAATGGTTGAAAAACATGTTATGATATTTCAGCATAATCAGATAATTTCTTTCATATCATACCCAGGTGAGTTGAGATTAATGACTTTATGCATGTTTCAGCCAATTCAAACAATAATATTAACTTTTTTTCTACATTTCACTCTGCATTGTTCGCCATTGTATTCAAACAAAGCTGTAAGGGCCCACAATATGTATTTTTTTGGCATAGTTCTGTTGCTTTAGTTGTTTTATTTCATAGATTCATTAGTTACATTTGTTATAATAAATAAAACTTGTTTAGCTGAGATTTTTGCCTGGGCTCAATTTACCCCAAGCAGTGGCTCACCATACCCCATAACAAGGGGTAAGATGAGCCACCGGAAAAAATATTTTTAAAAGGCAATATCATTTTAACCATGACAGTTTATCAATTAGTTTTTGCTCTAATAGTATCAGGACACTTTGAAATTTGGTATGATGTGAAAATGTTAACCGAATACGCCTTCATCGCTTAGCTGTGACGAAAAATGTAAAAAGTGGCTCATCTTACCCCAGTCTCCCCACGATCTGGCATTGTTACAGCAGTGTTAATACACAATATATTAACAGTTGGACACATGATATATTAACAGCAGTGTTATCAGCAGTGTTAATACATGGTATATTAACACTTGGAACTCACACCATGAATTCACCTTTGATTTGCACAATTAGTTAATAGTGGGTCATTATGATTCCAAGCAGGACTCCATTCTCATTACTAGTATACTAACCATCAATGCATACATAGGTCATGTGTTAATTAACTATAAATCATACATTACTTCCAACATAATTCCAATAGTATTCATGTACCCTTATTGTAAAGTGTTACCGCTTTTTCTATGCTGTGTAAAGTGAGTACTATAAGAACAGGCGTAATAACACGTTCTGCGTGCTTCGACAGCACATTGATACCTTCACTTCTGATTATTTTTTCCTCCCCAAATGTATTGACGGAAGTAAGAGGGCTGGGAGGGTGAAAAAAATCAGAAGTGACGGTATCAATGCGCTGTCGAAGCGTGCAGAAGGTCTTACTTCTGAGAAGAACACATTACACTGTTATAGTACGGTGGTCTGTTCCTTTGAGTGTTTACTAAATGATTTTAAACTCAGTGATTCTCCAATTGTGCTGGGAATTGTGTTTGAACTTGCATACGTGCACACAAAGAGATGCAGCCCTTGTAGTGGCCATGTGACCTCATAGCCACGACCACCCAGGTCTTCAACTTACAAATACTCCGCAGTCCGCAGGGGCATTCTGTACTTCTGATCTGTCACAACAGATCTTTCTCAGCTGTCTAGCTCTCTTACAAACACACACACACAAACACGCACACACGCACACACACACACACACACACACACACACACACACACACACACACACACACACACACACACACACACACACACACACACACACACACACACACACACACACACACACACACACACGCACACACACACACACACACAGTAGGTATTTTAGTGGCCGAGTGACCTTCTAGACAGACGCCAGTGCAGGTGTCCAACTGACAAACACCTCATGCTCAGGGGACATTTTGCACTTTTGCACTTTTGCCCTGTCACAACAGATCTGGCTCACATCTCTCTGTCTCTCTGTTTCTCTCTCTGTCTCTTGCTCTCTCTCTCTCTCTCTCTCTCTCTCTCTCTCTCTCTCTCAGTCTATTGAAATATGCCCTTTAAAAATATTCTGTTTCTTCCTTTCATGCGTGCCACATCCTCTGCAGGATAACGTAAGTAAAGCCTCACTTGTTACATTTTGCTGGTGTTCAGATCAATGAGCACTTTTTTTCCTTTCATGTCAAAAGCGCAGAGAGTTGTTTCAAGTGCACTTGTGAGTTGCGAGTCACAATATGTGATAAATGCCGTGAATGTCATTTAACTCGAAACCTGACAGGGAAAAAACATAATTTAAGTAGAAAAATTCTGAGGCACTGAAGGTTACAATTTTGTTTTACTTGTTTTATTTGGCTACAATGCCTACGCATTTCAGCCCTTATGGCCCTCTTCAAGGCGTATGAAGAAGGCCATAGGTGCCCTGCAGAAGACCATAAGGGCCAAAACGCCTAGGCACTGTAGCCAAATAAAAAGTAAAAAAAAAACAAAATTGTGACCTTGAGTGCTTCAGTTGTAACATTGAGAGCCCCTACACTGATGAGCACCAAGGGAAAAAGGTGAAGACCCAGAAGCACTCACCTTAAAAAAAAAAACATATTCTAGAATGCAAAAAACATATTCTAGAATGCTCTCCCTGGTTGCACCCTGGCTGTAGTGCCACAGATTAGGCCGGGGATATGCTTGCTGTGTGCCTTAAATTGTGCATGCAACCACGCATGACCAAGTGCACATACAAACCCCAACTCCGATGAAGTTGGGACGTTTGGTAAACAGTGAATAAAATCAAAATGCTATCATTTTCAAAACATTCAATCTATTCATTAGATGGAGAATAGTGAAAAGACAACATATTAAGTGTTAAAACCGAGAAAAAATATTGTTTTGGGGGACATATGTACTCATTTCTAATTTGATGAATCCAACACGTCTCAAAAGAGTTGGGACGGGGACAATAAATGGCAGCAAATGTCGAGGAAGACTAAAAACAAAACAAAAGACAACACTTAACAGTTAAATACATTAACCGATGAGATGATTTTATATAAAAAACAGTGTTAATTCCTATCTTGGACATGATTTCACCAGCTTAAATGGTGGGTGTATTCCTTGTCATGTTTTGCAATGTTTTCCTTTCTGTAGTGCTTACAGTGTGACAGGTCTTGACCAAAAACCCACCATTTTATCACCTGCTGGTCCTTATGATGGAGCCAAACTGTTAAAACATAGTAGAGAATGCAATTTGACCTTACTATGTGGCAGTAATCGAAGATATCCCTTCAAAATATAATGCATGAGTGGCTTTTCATGCTGTTTAAAACCCATGTATACCATTCAGCACTGTATTTAACTCTACAGATGAGTGAGAACATCTTAACCAATGCACTACTGCACCCGCATGCCATCATGGAGGCTGACTTTTGAAGCTAGCACTAACACAAGTTGGATGGTCCATTTTCACTGTAGCACAGGATGTGCAATGCTCTATTATTGTCAAAAAGAATGGACTTCTAAAACTTCTGCTGACTTCTGTAAGCAAAGGACAGTTTCCCATGTCTTCTGGGTCTATTTCAAGTGAGCTCAGGTGCTTAGGAGAATGTTACACCCCTGTATCATTTTCATGCATTAAGCATTCTTAATATGGTCAATTTTCAATAGCTCTAATCCCTGGAGTGCTAGAGTGAGACTACAGCCAATATATATTTCATGATGTCATGAACCTATACAATGATTTTATTAACAAAAATATGTCTTATATACACTCAATCGTGGTAAATCAAAGGGAATTCAAAAATGTATGTAATAACTATGGTAATTATTCCCTTTGTATCTTTAATTCTGAGTGACTCAGCCTCTCTGTGATGATCTTATACCTGGACACCTATATTGTCCGTCAGTACAATTCATTTTGAAATGTTCTTCTTTGTTGTTTTATCTTATTTGGATGTTTACTAAATTTCACTGATCCCCGTCCCAACTCTTTTGAGACGTGTTGGATTTATCAAATTAGAAATGAGTACATATGTCCCCCAAAACAATATTTTTTCTCGGTTTTAACACTTAATATGTTGTCTTTTCACTATTCTCCATCTAATGAATCGATTGAATGTTTTGAAAATGATAGCATTTTGATTTTATTCACTGTTTACCAAACGTCCCAACTTCATCGGAGTTGGGGTTTGTACTTGCTTCCGAACAACCGGAGCACTTTGCAAAATACTGGAGGTATCATCTAGGACAGTGGTTCTCAATGTTTTTCTCAACGCCCCCTGACCTCATCCTAAGCCTCCCAACACCCCCTTGACCTCATGATAAGTCTCCCCAATAGTATTAAACAATAAAATGGACTAATGCCCCCAATGACAACTAGGCACTGCCCCCTCTCTACTGTATCCTTCTCAAGGCCCCCTGGGGGGCTGTAGAGCCCCCGTTGAGAAACACTAATCTGGTGGGCGGATAGCCAATGGGGCTCTCATTAATGTTTTCCACCATTGTTTGACTCTACCGCCAGCTAAATATCTCAACTGAACAAGTTCGGAAGATCACCCCTCGTGGTTTTGTCAATATTGCACCATCTGCATACCTTGTGTGAGGTGTTCTTCCAAGGGTAAAATTGACATAAAATTCGAATGGCAATGCATTCGTGCACAAAGTGTGCCTGCAGTGCGCACGTAGTATGTCCTGCAGCACGCATGTCCTCGGTCTTACTCTGTGTTCCCCCCATACTACCACATATGGCATATACACTACATAGGATGTACATACAATATACTCATATGGCATATACACTACATAGGATGTACATACAATATACTCATATGGCATATACAGTACATAGGGTGTACATACAATATACTCATATGGCATATACAGTACATAGGATGTACATACAATATACTCAAGTGGCATATACAGTACATAGGGTGTACATACAATATACTCATTTGGCATATACAGTACATAGGGTGTACATACAATATATACGTATAAATACGGGCAGTCATGGGTGAGCGGTTAGGGCGTCAGACTTGCATCCCAGAGGTTGTCGGTTCGACTCCCGACCCGCCAGGTTGGTGGGGGGAGTAATCAACCAGTGCTCTCCCCCATCCTCCTCCATGACTGAGGTACCCTGAGCATGGTACCGTCCCACCGCACTGCTCCCCATGGGGCGCCACTGAGGGCTGCCCCCTTGCACGGGTGAGGCATAAATGCAATTTCGTTGTGTGCAGTGTTCACTTGTGTGCTGTGGAGTGCTGTGTCACAATGACTATGGGAGTTGGAGTTTCCCAATGGGCTTTCTTTCTTTCTTTCTTTTAATATACTCATATGCCATATACACTACATATGGTGTACATACAATATACTCAGATGGCATATACTGTGCAGTACATAGGCTGTAGCCTACATGCAGTATACTCAGATGCTTACTGATGATGTTCCAAGTTTTGACAGCAACAAGAGCTCAAACAAACTGACTCTGACCTCTGTGCTAATAGCGCTGTAGAAGCGTCAGGCCATGTCCTATCTCATGTGGGTTCCTAACAGTACGGGGTGAGTCTGGATGGCATGCTGATCTGGGGTCACTCCTACTGTGTCCACCCATTGAGTTTGAGCTTTGACCTTTGCTTACATCCCTCTCTCTCTCTCTCTCTCTCTCTCTCTCTCTCTCTCTCTCTCTCTCTCTCTCTCACACTCACACTCACACACACACTCTCACACACACACACACACACACACACACACACACACACACACACACACACACACACACACACACACACACACACACACACACACACACACACACACACACACACACACACACACACACTGTCAGTGGTCTGGGTTCACTGAGTCTTCAGGGATGGGTGGCGCTGACAGCTTTCGCTGGGCCCTCAGTCATTTGAAAGGGCCCCCTACCCATACATACAATGTAATGGGGAGCCCAATTCTGGGCCCTCCTATCTCCTGGGGCCCGGGACAACAAAAGATGGAGAGCAGGTACTTACTGTAGATCCAGAGAGAACATCCCACTGCTTCTGCTGGCGTTACCACGTAGGCTACTTTGGGCTTTTTAACTGTGTGTGTGTGTGTGTGTGTGTGTGTGTGTGTGTGTGTGTGTGTGTGTGTGTGTGTGTGTGTGTGTGTGTGTGTGTGTGTGTGTGTGTGTGTGTGTGTGTGTGTGTGTGTTTGTGTTTGCGACAGAGTGAGAGTGTGAGAGCATACTGTATCAACAACCCAGTGGTAGTAAGATAGTGGTTACAGCACTTGTCGTATACGCTTAAATTAGACTGTAAAATGTGACCATATACATATCAGTTTCTCCTTTGGTTGCAATATTCTCCTCCATTCCTACTACTGTACAGGACTTTACTTAGGAATTAGCTTCACGTACAGATGAGCCATTGACAAAATATTGCATATGAATATTTACATTTTGTCACACATAACACAACTGGGGAGTCATGGGTAAGCGGTTTGGGCGTAAGACTTGTATCTTAAAGGTTGCCGGTTCGACTCACAACCCGCCAGGTTGGTGGGGGGAGTAATTAACCAGTGCTCTCCCCCATCCTCCTCCGTGACTGAGGTTCCCTGAGAATGGTACCGTCCTGCTGCACTGCTGCCTTGGAGGCGCCATTGGGGGCTGCCCCCTTGCTCGGGTGAGGCATAAATGCAATTTCTTTGTGTGCAGTAAACACTTGTGTGCTGTGGAGTGCCGTGTCACAAAGACAATGGGAATTGGAGTTTCCCAGTTGGGCTTTCACTTCACAACCCCAAATGTGTACAGTAGCTATCTATCCGTTTTGTACCTACGTGTAGTTCACCCATAATGCTTTGTGTATAGCAGCCTCCTAACTCAGTGTTCCATTCATTAGTCTGCTGGTTGTGCCACTTGTGTTTTTTGCAGGGAAAGCTTCTGTAAGTAGGTCCTCTGTGCTTAAATTCGCTGGCTTCACACTCTGATTGTCATCGCAAAAAATAGATCCTGAATAAATCCCCTACCAGAACAGAAATAAAGAAATAAATCGCGCCACAAAAAAAGCAAAAGACAAATGTCTTTGCATTTCGCTGGGGCAACAGAAACTACACTTTTAGCACAGGACGACACAGAATGCACAGGCTGCATTAGCCTGGGGGTTCCCAAACTGGGGGTCGGGACCCCTTGGGGGGGGGGGGGTACTGAAGTGGGGTGGCGGACAAAAGGGACATTGCATAAAAAGGGGAAATCCACAGGTCAACAGATAAGAGCTAATATATAGTAGATTTGCTGTCCTGTGGATTTCTAGCAATATTAGTGGACAAATTATTAATGGAAAATCTAGCAATATTAATGGATACAAAAATTACCAAGGCAATTAATATTGGTAGATTTTCCATTAATACCGGTAGTTTGTCCGCTAGGCTAAGACTATGGTGGGTGGGGGCAAAACGGGGTCCCCACTGAAAATGTTTGGGAACCACTGCATTAAGCAGAGGGATGATGGATGGGTAGAGATGCCGAGGAAATTATTTAGGCTGCGCGTCAGACGCTACCGGAACGGGACCTCAATCTGCTGGAACCCGTTTAGAAATAGGCTGTTTTTAAAGTAAACACACATGACTTGCAAAAAAGAAATGATTCTGTCAAGCGTCGACGATGATGAAAGAGGTAAAGTGCTTAGTTTGCTGTGCTCTGCTGTGCAGCAAAAGAGCATGTGTGCTAGTGAGGCTGTATTCGCCTCCACTGCTCAGATGCAAATAAATAGAAAGGCAATCAGAGATCTGCCAAGACAGTTTGCTTTCCCACACAGATCATTGTAAGAAAAAGGTAATCACCACCATATTTATACCCATCTTTGGAATAAAACCAAATTCTATCCATATGTTTGGCTCTTTGGCTGCAAAACCATAAGGAAATCCAGTGAAGGTATTGTGAAACATAGCATCCTCTGCAGAGTTAATGAGCAAATCATCCCAACCAGCACTAAATATTTGTTTTGCTTGTTGTTTTTTTAATTCATGCATCAAGTCAGCAGTTTGATCGTTTTCCGCTAGAGGCAGAAAGTACCAATGGTCAGTCGGTCTCAGCTGTGGATACTAAACTTGTACACGCTTAATAATTTGCAAGTCATTTATTGAGCTTTTGGCTCTAATTGCCTCATGGATGAAGTCCATCATGTGTTCTGCGTAAATGTTTGTTACTTGCTCCAGTGCCAATATCCATATGCTGTAATGTGCCTTCACAGATGGCTTCTGGTACTGTAGCAGCAGATTGATCCCGCTCCCAGAATAATCATTTCTGCCTCCTGCTCCAGAAAAAAAATAAACTCTTCATCTTCATTATCACTCCATGAACAGACCCAATCATCAATATCCGAGCGAGCCATTCCAGCATATGCTTAATTCTGCCCTTGGTCCACATGTGATGAAGTGTCAGAGTGCTGTAAGTTTTATCAATGCTAACTGAATTTTTTAATGCTGTAAGAGGCTATTTGCAAATGTATCCTACTGTATCTATCCTCACTGGGGAGTAGTCATATCACTGTTATACATATGTGTGAAAACCCATTCACACCCTACATATGACACATTTAAGGCTACGTGTGGAGTGTTCCACGCATTCCAACCGTTGATTTGCATGAATTGTGACATGAAATCTAGGAGCTTAATTCACAGATGAAAAACTATTGGAAAAAAAACACAACACGTCAAAATCAGTTGGAGGCATGAAAGGTGTTGACGGTTACACATTATGAACAGAAATATGCATGTCATTGACCCCACTGAGAGTATGAATGGAGGTGCACTTTGTAGGATTGTGGCCAGAATAGGTATTACAGTATATGCTGCTAATTGAAACCGTGCTGTCTACTGCTAAATTTGATCTTTTCATGAATATTTCCTAAATAATGAACTAATATTTACTGGTATGACCAAAGTATAGTACGTTTTGCAGCTACAAATGTCTATTTCTTTACATTCAAAGTAGCAGACAATGGAGAAGATCCCTCTTTTCATGTATCGAAAGTGCTATTTTCCCAATCATAATGAATGCTTAGAGTTTTATGGTGGTGGTAAGTATTGATGAAAAACACAACTTTTGCGAATGGGCAGCGATGAAATCTGGAATTAAGCCTACTTAAAATATTACACAGTGCACCTTTAATGCAATCAGTGACAGCGTGCCAGGCTAGTGTGTATCGTCCTGTCTGCGTAATGAAACATTATGATCTGCTGCAGGGTTCAGTGCACAAACAAACAGCATCGAGGAGACAGCGCTCCCTGCTCTACGGGACACACTCTCGAACCATTTGCCGCAATTAAATTAAAAAAGTATAATGTGTGTGTGTGTGTGTGTGTGTGTGTGTGTGTGTGTGTGTGTGTGTGTGTGTGTGTGTGTGTGTGTGTGTGTGTGTGTGTGTGTGTGTGTGTGAGAGAGAGAGAGAGAGAGAGAGAGAGAGAGAGAGAGAGAGAGAGAGAGAGAGAGAGAGAGAGAGAGAGAGAGAGAGAGAGAGAGAGAGAGAGAGAGAGAGAGAGAGAGAGAGAGAGAGTGGATAAATGAAATGGCTGTTTCCCAGAGGACTGTACGCTATTCATTATGGCATTGGAGTGCTCATTTGCCAGTTGATTCGCAGTGACATTCATTCAGAGCCAAATCAGACAAGAGGACTTTCACACATGTATTGGCATTGGGGACAAATACAAATCAGGCGGGTGATGGATAGTAAACAGTTTCTGAATGATGATGATGGTAGTGGTAGTGGTGGTGAGGATGATGATGGTGGTGGTGGTGGCGAGGATGATGGTGGTGGTTGCAGTGATGATCATTTTGATGAAGGTGATGATGATGATGATGAGGAAGAGGAGGAGGATTATGGTGGTGGCTGTTAGGATGATGATGATGATGATGATGATGATGATGATGATGATGATGATGATGATGATGATGATGATGATGATGAAATACAGTACAAAGACAAATCAGGCTGATGATGGGTGGTGATTTACGTAACTCTGAATGATGACGATGGGTGGTGGTGGTGATGATGAGGATGGTGATGATGATGAGGATGGTGATGATGATGATGATGCTGATGATGATGATGACGATTATGATGATGATAGTCGTGATGATGATGGTGGTAGTAGTGATGGCAATGAGGATGGTGATAATGATGATGATGATGATGTGGTGGTGATGGTGAAGATGATGATGGTAGTGGTAGTGATGGTGGTGATGAGGATGGTGGTCATTGTGATGGTGTTTTAGCAGCAAGGTGACTCTGAGCCCAGGCAGTCGTGGTCCATCAGCTGGACAGGTCCCAGAATGCTCAGCTGTGGCAGCAGGCCAAGGTCACTGTGACAAGGTCACGCCACAAGCACACCAGCCAGCACACCACCAGCACGCTGATTAATGGTAGACAGAGACAGAGCAGGCAGCCCGTGACACTGAGAGAGAGAGAGAGAGAGAGAGAGAGAGAGAGAGAGAGAGAGAGAGAGAGAGAGAGAGAGAGAGAGAGAGAGAGAGAGAGAGAGAGAGAACAGAGAATGAGGGAGTGAGAGAGAGAACAGAGAATGAGGGAGTGAGGGAGAGAGAGAGAGGGGGGGGGCAGAGAATGAGGGAGTGAGGGGGAGAGAGAGAGAGGGGGCAGAGAATGAGGGAGTGAGGGGGAGAGAGAGGGGGGGACAGAGAATGAAGGAGTGAGGGGGAGAGATAGAGAGAGGGGGGGGGGAGGGAGAGAGGGAGAGAGAATGAGGGAGTGAGAGAATGAGAATGAATGGAGGGAGGGCAGACAGGAAGACAAAAAGAGTCAGTGATGTGACACAGAGCAGAGCAGAGCAGAGGACGAGCAGAGACAGCTGACTGAGGAGACACATGCAGCACGATGCCCCTAACAGAGGGAAGGAGGGGACAGAGAGAGAGAGAGAGAGAGAGAGAGAGAGAATGAGAAAGGGAGAGAGAGAGAGAGAGAGAGAGAGAGAGAGAGAGAGAGAGAGAGAGAGAGAGAGAGAGAGAGAGAGAGAGAGAGAGAGAATATGGAAGCGATAGAGAGAGGATGAAAGGCTAAAAGTGGTAGAGAGGGGAATAGGACAGGGAAGAGAGGAGAAGAGAAGAGAAGAGAAGAGAAGAGAAGAGAAGAGAAGAGAAGAGAAGAGAAGAGAAGAGAGAAGAATGAAAGGCTGAAAGAGGTAGAGAAGGGAATAGGACAGGGGTGGCTGGTTTAAATTCTGATAAGCACACAGGTGATGGAGACCAGATGAAAGGAAGAAAGGGAACAGAGCGGGGTAGAGGGAGGAGAGAGAGATAAAGGGAACCGAGCAGGGCAGAGGAAGGAGAGAGAGATAAGGCCTTGATGAAAAATGGGGATTAAGAGAGGGAATAGGCAGAGAGAGAAAGATGGGGAAGAGGGTAAAGAGGACATGAAGAGAAAGAGTGACGGAGGAGAGAGGAAAGACTGAGTGCGAGCAGACAGATGGACGGAAGTGAGAGATAGATAGAGGAAGAGGCAGAATGGGAGAAGGAGGAGGAGGAGAGAGAGAACAAGTAAAGGAGGAAGAAGGCAAAGAAAGTGTGGGAGGCAGAGAGGATAAAAAAGAGAAAGAGAGGGAGATGCCTCTGACTCATCCTCAGCTGTGTGTGTGTGTGTGTGTGTGTGTGTGTGTGTGTGTGTGTGTGTGTGTGTGTGTGTGTGTGTGTGTGTGTGTGTGTGTGTGTGTGTGTGTGTGTGTGTGTGTGTGTGTGTGTGTGTGTGTGTGTGTGTGTGTGTGTGTGTAAGAAGTGTTTCCCTCTCATGTATTTTCCGTGTAAAAGGTTGTGTGTTTGTGTGCGAGAGAGAGAGAGCGTGGGCGGAGGGGTGGTTTCTCCTTTCTATGGCATCCTCTCATTAGTGAGGCAGTGTGCGTCTGTGTTCTGTGGGAGGGAGTGGCGTGTGTGTGTGTGTGCGTCTGTGTGTGTCTGTGTGTCTGTGTGTGTGCGCTTCTGTGTTCTGTGGGAGGGAATGGTAACGGAAGACAAAGACAGAAGAGAGACTTTCTTCATTCCTCCTCCTCTCTTGTCCTCTTCCTCCTCCTCCTCCCCCTCATCTTCCTCTCCTCTCCTCTCATCTCCACTCTCTCCTCTCCTCTCCTCTCCTCTCCTCTCCTCTCATCTCCACTCTCTC
>NC_085867.1:23060699-23063199 GCF_034702125.1 Engraulis encrasicolus | reverse complement strand
TTTATTTGTTTGGCTGTAACATGTCATTACATGAACTGCTAAATTATATCACGTCTCAAATTTCTCTGTCTCTCTCTGTCTGTCTGTCTGTCTGTCTGTCTGTCTGTCTGTCTATCTCTCTCTCTCTCTCTCTCTCTCTCTCTCTCTCTCTCTCTCTCTCTAATTGCAGAAACTTCCGGAAGCATTTGCGAATGGTGGGAAGCAGAAGAATGAAAGCACAGAGTGAGTTACTGTCGTGGTGTGTGTGTGTGTGCGTGTGTGCGTATGTGCGTGTGTGTGTGTGTGTGTGTGTGTGTGTGTGTGTGTGTGTGCGTGCGTGTGCGTGCGTGCGTGTGTGTGTGTGGGGTGTAATTCTGAATGCGTTTAACTATAAGCAGGGGTGAAAGTAGACGGGTGCACATGTGTGTAGCACCGCTATAACATTTACAGCTGGTGCACAGTACCGGTAAGAGAATATGTTTATTGAGCAACACCAACACTGCATAGTAACCTAATTCCCCCCCTGACCTCTCCCTACATCTCCATCCATGACTGAGGTGCCCTTGAGCAAGGCACCTAACTCCACATTGCTCCAGGGACTGTAACCCTAAAAAAATAATGACTGTAAGTCGCCTTGAATTAAAAAATGAAAGCTTCAGCTAAGAGAAATGTAATAATAATGTTTAACGCTGCCCAAAACCTACATTTGAAAAAACTAAGGTCTGCTATTTAAGTGGAAAACACATACCTACAAGCACACTATGCCATTTGACACAAGTGACACCCGAAATAGTCATGCAGCGATATAGATGTGCAGTGCACATGTTTAAGTTGTTTGTTTGTTTATTGTTTGTTTGCGGGGGGTGACACCGTTCAGAAACGAAAACTACTTTCACCCCTGACTATGAGTGTCAGTTTCCATCCATATATGTGTTTGGACATCGCTCTGTTGGTTTTGTATTGAGTGTGTTTGTGATTTGTAAAGTCTATTGTTGCATGTATCTATTGTAAAATCTATTGCTGCATGTCTCGATTGTTCTGGGGTCCGTTTCTGGAAAGCGTCTTTGCCATCGTCGTTAGCAAAGTCCGACGTGAGAGCGACTCAACTCTCTCTTGACAGCGACGCTCACCACTAAATCCAAGGGAATGGTAAGACGGTCTAAAGACGGTCTTAAGACGGTCAGCAACGACAAGAATGGAGAAACGGACCCCAGAATGGCACGCGGCATGGCTCTTCTGGAAAGAGAGACCTCCCAAAATGACACTTTTCTTGGTGAATGGATGTGTGTGTGTGTGTGTGTGCCTACACGTGCGTGTGTGCGTGTGTGTGTGTGTGTGTGTGTGTGTGTGTGTGTGTGTGTGTGTGTGTGTGTGTGTGTGTGTGTGTGTGTATGTGTGTGTGTGTGTGTGTTCTCACACACTTGTGAGTGTATGTGTGTGTGTGTGTGTGCATGCATGCGTGAGTCAATGCGTGTGTGCATGTGTGTGTGTCTGTGAACCTTAGTGTGTTGTGGGCAGACTGCAACTGTTACAACGTTTAAAAAAAGATATTGTATTTCACCCTGCAAAGATACGATTGGACACAGGTCTTGACCCCCCAGGTTCAGACCCCCCAGGTTGCATCAACATGCTGCATTTTGTGGTACAGCGAGGTTTTTGTGTGTGTGCGTGTGCGTGTGCTTGCTTGCGTGCATGCATGTGTGTGTGTGTGTGTGTCCGTGCGTGAGTGTGGGTGTGTGGATGTGTGTGCATACACGCGTATGCAAGACTGTGTGTGTGTGTGTGTGCATTGTTATCCCAAGTCCGCTGCATCAATGTGCCGCCTTTGTGGTGTAGTGAAATCCGTCAGTTTGTGACTGTGTGTACAGTGTGTGTGTGTGTATGCGTGTGTGTGCGTGTGTGTGTGTGTGTGTGTGTGTGTGTGTGTGTATGTGTGTGTGTGTGTGTGTGCGTGTGTGTGTGTGTGTGTGTGTGTGTTGCCACCCTTTGTTGCCAGGTGTGTTTGCAGTGTTGGTAGAAAGTGTTGGTGCAAGGTCTTTTCACAGCAGGGGAATGCAACCAGACAGTATGTGTGGGAGAGAGTATGTGAATGTGAAGGCTGTGTGTGTGTGTGTGTGTGTGCGTGCGTGCGTGCGTGCGTGCGTGCGTGCGTGCGTGCGTGCGTGCATGCGTGTGTGCGTGTGTGTGTGTGTGTGGCGTGGAGGAGTGTGTTAGTGAGTTAGAGTGACAAAAGTGTGTGTGTGTGACAAGAGTGTGTATGCAAAATGCAGGGTTGTGTATGCGGGGATGTGTATGCGAGATGCGAGGGTGTGAGTGTGTATGCTGGGGTGTGTATGCGGTGGTGTGTGTGCGGGGGGTGTGTATGCAGGTGTGTGTATGCGGGGGGTGTGTATGCGGGGGGGGTGTATACGAGATGCAGGGGTGTGAGTGTGTATGCTGGATGCCGGGGTGTGTATGTGAGATGTGGGTGTGTGTGTGATGTGGGGGTATGTGTGTGTGATGCGGTTGTGTGCATGCAAGA